>NC_041390.1:238652308-238707876 GCF_002162155.2 Triticum dicoccoides | reverse complement strand
TTTTTTTGTTTTTATTTTACTTTCTTTTAAGTTTACTTTTTACTTAATATTAAAATGATCCCTAAATTAGTAATACCATGAAACCACTGCCACAAAAGGTTTTATCCCAAAACAATTTAGTTTAGTATTTTATTTATTTATAAAAGCATTTAAATATCGGTTTTGCTACTGTTTTATTCATTTTAGAATAATTACACATTTTATAAGAGTGTGGTTCCTCCACCATAATTATCTATGCAATATTTGGTTCACTCCGAACATTTTAGTTTTAATATTTGAAAACTTTTATTGTTTGCCTATTTTGAATTTGAATTTGAATCGGTTTCGAACTAACTCGAGATTAGCAACTATAAACGAGGTGACGTGGCACCATTAGCAGAGGATCACTGTAGCTTAATTACCCGGGCGTCACACAGATACTGGTCGGATGATCCCGACGATCAAAAGTGATCGGGCATGACGACCATGGATTAAATTTTGGGCCGACTGGCTCTATCACGTAGACGTCCCTGAGCGCACACTTGCGCTCCCTCTTAGGGATGTGGGTAGCATATATCATGTTCATCGTTTTGACCTGAGGGGGAAACTTCTTCTATCCCCCTGTGTTCGGTTGATGGGGCTCTTCGTCATCATCCTCTCTTTGCGATCCCTTTTCCCTATTCTCGGCATTTATGTTGTCGGCTTGTTTAAAAACCCAGCAATCTCTATTATGATTTGGTGGCTTGTGTGGGGTGCCATGAATCTGGCACAGACAATCAAGTATGCGGTCCATGATGGATGGGCCTGAATTGTTCTTTTGGAACGGCTTCTTCCGCTGACCGGACTTAGAGCCCCTGAATCCGGCGTTGACACCCGTGTCCTTGGTGTTATCATTGTTGTTTTAGCGCTTGTATCTGTTGTCGAGATTTGTCTTTGCTAATTTTAGCATCAGAGGTGGCGGCGTCGCTTGCATTGTTTTTGCTACGGGCCAACCAACTGTCATCGCCCGCACAAAAGTGGGTCATAAGTGCCGTGAGGTGGCCGTCATCGTGTGTCGAGGCACGCCCTCGCGATTCATAGATTGATCTAGTGTGTCCATGTTTATTTTTCATGGTTTGCCAGAGGTCATATGTAAGCCCATGGGCTAATTTACCTCTGCCTGTGCGCTGAGGCGGGGCTGGATGGTGTTCGGCGTGAGTTGCCATTTTGTCTCAACCACGTGGTGGTCAGTCCGCCGTATTGTACAATGGAGGTATGTAGTTCGGTGCCTCCTCGTCAAACTGAGGTAGCAGTTTGCGCTTTGGGTAGCTTTTGGTTGGGCGCTTGAGGCCGTACCCTTCGGCTGCTAGGACGTCAGTCCATTTATCATTGAGCAGATCTTGGTCAGCTTGAAGCTGCTGCTGCTTCTTTTTCAGGCTCCTTGGAGTGGCAATTAGCTAGCGCTTGAAGTGCTCCTGCTCAAGAGGTTCCTCAGTCATGATGAAATCCTTGGTGCCGAGGCTCACCTCGTCCTCGAAGAGCGGAAGGTAGTTATCGTCCTCCGAATCTTCGTGTGTAGCATGTTTACCGGGGCTAACCAGCCCGCCTTCCCGTTCATCATGTTCATTAGCTGTACCGACGGGGTCTTCGTTTTCTTCAGCACCTTCTAGAGTGTTGTCTTCTCCTGTGCCAGTACTGCTGTCTATGCTACGGCGTGACTTAGAGCGGCGCCGCAGACGCCAGCGCTTCTACCGCATTTCAGAAGTTTTATCCTTAGCTGGATCTTCCTTATCCTCGTCGTTGTTCCCCTTTGGTGCAACCACCATGTATACATCATACGAGGAAGTGGCCGTCCAGCGTCTGGTGAACAACGGGTTCTTGACCTCTTCTTCTCTGGCATCGTCGACCAGACTGTCGATGTCCTCGGAGTCATAGTCAAGTTCGTCGGTCAAATCCTCGACGTGGCTATGAAGTGGGTGGCAGGTGGGAAGCAAAATTCTCCACCGTCAGCCCCTATTTCGAGCCGGATATAGTTCGGATGTGAGTCCTCTGTCAAGGACATGTTATTTAACGAGTTTAGCACATCACGCAAAGGCGAGTGCTGGAAGATGTGCGCGGCGCTGAATTCGAAGATCAATAGATGATCAAGATCGGCGTCCGCGGGCTCATGTGGTTCGGAACTTACGGCCGGAGACGAGTCCGGAGTTTCGGTTACCAAGACATCATGAGAAGCTGAGTCTATGTGCGGCTCCAACGGGTGGAATCTGTGTCCTCCGTAGTGGGATCAATCCTCCCATCCTTGGATGGTGCAGCTTGCTCCGGATCTAGGGCAAGAGTTGTTATAGGAGCAATCCCGTGGATGTGGCCAGATGACAGATTTAGGTCATGATCATCTGGGTGACCGGGAGCGGCTGCCGCGGTCTCGAATCCGGTGAAGATCAAGTCTCCACGAATGTCCGCAACGTAGTTCGAGGTTCCGAATCTGACCTGATGGGCAGGGGCGTAGCTTTCGATCTGCTCCATATGGGCAAATGAGTTGGCCCGTAGTACGAAGTCGCCAAACACGAAGATCTGTCCGAGGAGGAAGGTTTCTCCTTGGACAACGTCATTATTGACGATCGAAGGGGCCATCAAACCTTTTAGCGACAACATAGAGGAACTCTCAATGAAAGCACCAATATCAGTGTCAAAACCGGCGGATCTCAGGTAGGGTGTCCCGAACTGTGCGTCTAAGGTCGATCGTAATAGGAGACAAGGGACACAATGTTTACCCAGGTTCGGGCCTTCTCTATGGAGGTAATACCCTACGTCCTGCTTGATTGATATTGATGAATATGAGTATTACAAGAGTTGATCTACCTCGAGATCGTAGTGTCTAAACCCTAGAGGTCTAGCTTGTATGGCTATGATAATGAGTGTCCTATTTGGACTAAGTCCTCCGGTTTATATAGACAACGGGAGGTTCTAGGGTTACACAAGGTCGGTTACAAAGAAGGGAATCTACATATCCAGTCGCCAAGCTTGCCTTCCACGCCAAGGAGAGTCATGTCCGGACACGGGTGCAGTCTTTGGTCTTCGTATCTTCATAGCCCATCAGTTCGGCCCATGGGTAATAGGCCGGACGCCCGAGGACCCCTTAGCCCAGGACTCCCTCATCCGTCTCTGAGGAACATCATACCTTGATGGGCATGGTGGTTGAAAAGGTCCTATCCGCGAAGTGCGGATTGAATGAGGCCTTTGTGGGCCTACTAAGAGGTTTCGATGTTTGTATTGTAATACGTTCAATTGTGTTTTATTCACGAAATGCACCTGTGTATAGATAGTAGCCCCTGAGACTCTGATTGGCTTCTCGAGGGAGTCATTCAAAGGATCAAAATAAATGCCCAGGGACTGACCTGATTAATTGGAGCACAGGATGTTTCTCCCCTAACGACTGGCCGGACTACGAATATTATCGAGCTGCAGCGGAAGCTTGATGTGGCAGGGGATGACATTGCATTTATCAATAGGCATCTTGACGAGTCACAAGGCATGTATTCGGGGCAATCCTGGTACATACGTGTCTGTAATATAAGCGTGACACTGAAAATTGCATACTGGGATATATATGGTTGCAGATGGTTCCGCCGCTGTTGAGATTCTTCGGGCAGAGCTGGCCCAGGATAAGGAGCGGGCCCAGTTTAGTAATGCGGCTGCCGAAAAGGCATCGACCGAGTTAAAGCCGAACGAGCTGCTCGGCACCAAGATGTGGGGATAATATCCGCGATGGCGCTCGACTAAAGAATGCTATTAGCCGCTGTGAATTCCTTGAGAAGGCGAATAAAGCCAAAATGGATGATCTTGACAAGGCCTTGCGGGAGGCAAAAGAAGCGCGGTCCGAATCTAGAGCGGCCCGTGAGGAGATCCGTCAAGCTGGGGAGATTGCAGCTAGTAAGGCCTTTTTATTACATACTAAGTTTGGCGTTCCGAATTATCCTCAGCTTAACCAAGTGTGGAGCTCTCCAGACGCGTTTTTCGACCTGTCGAAGAGTTCTTCTGATGCGGCATAGTTTTAATAGGCGCAAGAGGGATATGCAACGGAGACGCTTTTCTGGTCGGAGTTTAGTGCATCAAAACACCCTCTGCTGCTGAATGAACAGATGTTCCATTGGGCCGAGCTTCACAGGATGTCTGGCGCTATCATGAAGAATTTCATACTCCGGCTGCGGCCGACTAAGCCTATTCGAATAGCTACTTCCGCTTGGTGCAGCGGCTTACTGATGCGGTGCCACGTATGATGCCGCCAAGCGGTTAGCATCCACTGAAGGTGCACGAATGGCCTTTGCCCGAGTCAAGACATACTAGGGGAAGATGATGGCCATCGATATTGCAGCGAAGAGTCCACCCGAGGGCCAGGACCTTTACGCACCGGAGCATTATTTTGAGGACGTCTTAGAGGCTGCCTGCTTGATAGAGGGTCAATGCTCAAAATACATAATATTCGAGTGAGATGCATGGGAATTGTAAAAGACAATTTTATATTTAATCTATTTTTATGTTTTGCTCGAAAGCTTTTTATCAGGGTATGGGGTCCCGGCAAACCCTTAAGGTTCGAACACTAGGGTACATGCGAAGTCTATCCCTCCAACCGATCTACACTCTAGCTCGCTAGGATCTTGCGGACGAACTCGACGAACTCACAACAGAGAAAGACACAGGGTTTATACTGGTTCGGGCCACCGTTGTGGTGTAATACCCTACTCCAGTGTGGCGGTGGTGGATTGCCTCTTGGGCTGATGATGAACAATACAAGGGAAGAATGACCTCCCGAGGTTGAGGCGTTCTTGTGCCCAGCGAGCTTGTGTGTGTGGGGGTGGTCTTTCTCTCCAGCTTAGATCAGATCGTCTCCGGCCTCCCTGCCTACTGTGGTGGCTAGTACTATTTATAGAGGCCCTGGTCCTCTTCCCAAATATCGAGCGGGAAGGGAGCCAACAATGGCGGCTAATTTGAAGGGGGACAGCTAGTAAAAGCTATCCTGACAAAAGTAGTCTTCGCCTGCACAAATTTCTAGTGGTGACGCTATTCTGGGCTTCATGATGACCTCCGTATTGCAGTCCTTGGTCTTGGTATTGTTGCACCGAAATGGCAACCTTTGTCTGAGGCCTCGGTACTCCGCGGCTGCGCTTGATCCCTTTTCACCAAAGAGGAAACAAGGACGCTGTGCGCGCTCGTGCCCACCTGGTGTCGATCGTCATGGCTCACGTCACGAGAACCTCGTGAGGTTCGCCTCGCATTGATATCTCCGCTCCTCGTGAACCTGCCTTGCTAGGCCACTCCAGATGAGGTCTTGAATCATCTGCCTCGCGAGGCTTGGCCCCTCGCGGGCGTCTTGGGTGCTTTGTTGGTGAAGATGGGCCGTACGGCCTGCTGGCTCAGTCACGCCCTGGGCCGCAGGCAGGTAGGTCTGGGGACCCCCGTTCCCAGAATGCCGACAGTAGCCCCCGGGCCCAAGGTGCGCGCGGGCTTGGCTTCATGGCGAAGCCAAGGGTCAAGCTCAAAGCGCCGCGGGCCCCAAAATCATGTGGCCTCGGTTGACATGTGGCGGTTGATTGGACGTGGGTGTCTCTGCTTCCCCATGCTGCCTTTGAATCCGCCTGGCTATGCCGCCCCGCTTCTTGCACAGTTTTTCTTTCCCCCTCCGTGCATGGCTTTCCAATCTTCCAATCTCGCTGCTTCCTCGACGCCCTGTTCCGCCTTCCCAGTCCAACAAGTGTTCCGCCCGCTTTGCCGCCATGGCACCGAAACAAAACGACAAGGGGAAGAAACATCTGTCCTCGCCAACTGCGCCTCCCTCCTTCGAGTCGGCGCTCAGCCGGCCTCGGGTGCTCAATGACGAGGGCGTGGGCAAGGTGCGCCCCATGCTCGCGTCCAGCTTCAACGAGTGGGGAGAGACGCCGGCCTGGCCTGCGTCTCGCTCCAACATGGCCCGGGCAGCCACCGAGGACCCGATCTTCATTGATGCCCTCTGGGCTGGCCTACTTCCTCCCTTCTCCGCCTTCTTCAATGCGGTGCTCGAGCACTATCAGATCCATATGCTTCATCTCAACCCTCAATCTGTGACCCTTATTGCCGTCTTTGCCTTCGTGTGTGAGACCATGGTGGGCATCACCCCCTCCGTGGTGCTCCTTCGCCACTTCTTCTCGCTACATCTCATCGGTGCCCGGCAGAGCTCGGGGTGCGTGGGCTTTCAGGCCGTGGTAGCGACAGCAGGCATGGGGATCGACTTCGAGCTTCCTTCATCCACGAGCGAATTCCGCACATGATGGGTGTTTGTTGATGCCGGTGTGCTCAACCCTCTGCTCCAAGCTCTAGTGGGGCCTGCCATTCCAAACTCTGGCTGGGGTCACTAGAGGCTCATGAGCCCCTGCCTTGGCCCCGTCTGGGCCAGGCTGCGGTGGTTGAAGGACCTCGGTGTGACTGCGCCCATGGTGGTGAGGGAGTTCGTCAGGTGTCGAGTTACCCCACTTCAGCACCATTCTCGCCCGATATGGGGCTTGCTCAGCAGTCGGGACAACATGAGGTTTCAGGAGGAGGGGCTTCCTCTTGATGCGTGGCAAGCTGTGCTCATAGTGCTATCCGATGTCCCTCTGCCAGACGAGATGCCTAGGAAGAGCTGCACGTTGTACCGCAGTGAGAACAAGGTTACCTTCGTCACGACCATGTCTTCCTTTGATGAGTGGGGGCTGCGCCCAATTGGCTTGGAGGGACCCCGCGAGAATCCTGTCATCGTGGTCCCATTCTTCACCGTCGGTGACGAGCTCGCGCAGGTGATGGTGCGAGGGAGCGAGCTGCAACGGGGGCCGGCTGCTCAGGTGCTGAGGAGCACGTGCCGAGGAGTGATCCAGGGGCATCGTCCTTGGGAGCTTGCGACGCTTCTCATGAGGCGCCAGTTGTTGATGAGGTGCGGCATGCGGCTCCTGAGGCCGAGGCTTCAAGGGCCTCGGGAGGTTGCAGCGAGAGAGAGCCGGGCTGTTCGCTGTAGCCGGGCTCCCCTGAAGCCATTCCTCTTGGTTCTTCTTCGGCTCCGCCGCGCTCCGGCCGTCACATCCAGTGCTTCGGCCACGTTTGTGTGGACTTCGAGGAGCTCCGCAAGAGGAAGGGATCTCCTAGCGGTGGCAGCGTCTTCGTACCATTGAAACGACGGAAGTACATCGCCATCGATGAGTAAGTACCTCTCCTTGGTGATCTTCTATGTGCCGCCTTCCCTTCCTGACGATTGCCCCCTCAGGCCCCCTTCTGCTGAGGCCGCAAAACCTTCAGAGAAGCAGTTCCCTCTCGCCCCATTGCACTCGCCAAGCTCCAGTGCTTCAGGCTTAGATACTGCCCACGGCGTGCGGTCAGCCTCGGGAGCTGGTCAGTCGTCAAGGCGCCCCGAGCTTGTGCCTTCGTTTGTCCATCCTACGTGGCCTTGCTTTGAGCGCAGCGGGCATGCCAAGGGCTCCTCCTGTCGTCACGATTGGTGGATAGCTAGCCTCCATGCTGGAGCCTCCTTCAAGTAGCAGGCCTTGCTTGTTTCGTGCCCCTCGCGAGGGTCAGCCGACGTCGGGGGCCGTGCCAGCCCCCAGCCCCCAACCGGGAGATGGCGCACCACTTGATGCCCCACTCGCAGCCCCCGAGGCGGAGGACGAGATGGGGCGAGCATTCGAGCTCGAGCGCGGGCGCAGCATGGTCTGCCATGAGCTCTTCCAGGAGGCGATGGGAGCGATGAACCGCCTTGGTGAAGATCTTGCTGGCCTCGACTCGCGTCTTGAGGCCGAAGGTCTTCGGTTGGTGGAGGAGCGGCGCAAGCTGCGAGTGGCCATCAACCTTGGCCGTTATCATCACGACCTCGAGAACGCGAAGGCTGAGGGGTCCCTCAAGATTGCCAATGAGGCCCGCTCACGAGCTTTGAAGGAAGCTCACGAGGCCGGTCGCCGCTGCAAGGCTGCGGAGGAGCACGCGTGGGAGCTCGAGGCTTGGAGCGCGTCCCTTGAGCAGCCAGTAGAGGCGCGCGGGGCTGCCCTAGCGTCGATGAGGGGGACGCCGCGGAGGAAAAGGAGATCCGGCGGCGTGAGGAGGTGCTGGCCCTGGAGGCTGTGGAGCGCAACCTCGAGCTCGAGCAGCTGGAGACGAGGGAGCGTCTAGTCACCCAAGCTGAAGATGCTGTCGGGGCCCGCGAGGCCGGAGTCGAATAAGAGATCAATCGTCGGGTAGCCATGGTTCACGCCGATCTGGAGGACAGGTATGGCTTGAGGCTGGAGCTCGCCGGACAGGAGGGCGCGAGCAGGGCCGCCGCCCTCAGGCCTAGGTTGGACGAGGCCGAGAGGCATACTGAGGCCACAACCGCCGCCCTGGTTACGGCATAGGCGTACCTGGCCTCCGCTCGCGCCGAGCTGCTTTCCCTCCGAAGGCGAATTGACGATGCCGAGGCCGTCACTCGGCAAAATAGAGAAGAAGTGCTCCAACGCCGAACGCTGGAGCGCGTGCATGGCCCTATGCTCCAAGACCTTCGGAACAAGGCCAACACCGCCCTAGGCTATATCTACGACGAGAACGCCCCGACCCCTTACTCGAGTGACTACGCCAGCCACCTGACCTTCTTCACCAAGGTGGTGATGCGCCTGGAGGCTCAATCTGCCAGAGCTCGGCAGCTTGTAGAGGAGAGGGGTCGTGGCCTGCTTCAGCGCGCCTTCTCCCGTGTCTTCAGCCACCTCCTGAAGTCCGACCCCAACTTCGACTTTGACGCCGCCATTGCTCCTGTGCCCATCACCGTCTGGGGCGACTTGGCGCGTTGGGTAGAGGATCATGTCGATGCGTTGGTCAGGGCCTTCACCTCGGAGAACGACGGGGTGGTGGTCGTTGCAGACGAAGGTGATGTGGTCAACGACAGCGATGGGGGCGTTGCCGATGGAGGCGATGATTCCGACGAAGGTGATGACGATGCGAGTGATGCGTCCCTGGACGACGCAGCGAGCGATATCTCTGGGTGATCCCATATTCTCCTGTTGTCTTATTCTGCAAGCAAAACTCGGGCATGGCCGTTGGAAAACTTGTGAGAGCATTTTGAGAGGGGGAGCCCCTCGTGTAAGCAAATCGTAGTTTTTACTTTCCTATGCGAAGCTAGGGGTGAGATTCCAGACGTGGATTACGTTAATTGACGCCTGCTTAGGGCTGAGTCGTGAGGCGATGAGTTCCTGAGAATCCTGTAGAGCCTATCGCCCTGTTTGAAGGGGGGTCCCAGAAAGGGTGAGCACCAAGCGTAGTGCTAGCGCGTGCTCTACGTGGTCCGACTCGCAAGGAGCTTTGCGAGGGAGAGGCGACGGACATGAGTCCCAAACCAAACAAGACCCAGAAGGCGAGAAACGGCTCGAATGAGAAAAGGCACTCCTCGCGCGCAACGATAAAAATTCAGCTTCAACTTAAGTCCAGAATCAGAAAGCAAAGCCACAGAAAGAGATATCCAAAGCAAAAGGCCGTGTCCGACACCTAGTCTAGTCTTTGGGTCTTCAAGTCTTCTCACCGGCGCGGAGCTAACTACTGTCCACTAGGTGTGGGAGGGAGCCCCAGGGTCTGATGCCGGCGCTCCTGAGACTCCAGGGCGTGTACAGCGCCAGCTCATTATTACGTGAGAGTGTCACGGGCGGCGAGTGTAGGATCGAAAGTATGTCTAGAGGGGGGTGATTAGACTACTTGACCAAATAAAAACTTAACCTTTTCCCAATTTTAGTTCTTGGCAGATTTTAGCTATTGTAGGACAAGTCAAGCAATCATCACACAATTCAAGCAAGCATGCAAAGAGTATATTGGCAGCGGAAAGTAAAGCATGCAACTTGCAAGAATGTAAAGGGAAGGGTTTGGAGAATTCAAACGCAATTGGAGACACGAATGTTTTTCCCGTGGTTCGGATAGGTGGTGCTATCCTACATCCACGTTGATGGAGACTTCAACCCACGAAGGGTAACGGTCGCGTGAGTCCACGGAGGGCTCCACCCACGAAGGGTCCACGAAGTAGCAACCTTGTCTATCCCACCATGGCCATCGCCCACGAAGGACTTGCCTCACTAGCGGTAGATCTTCACGAAGTAGGCGATCTCCTTGCTCTTACAAACTCCTTGGTTCAACTCCACAATCTTGTCGGAGGCTCCCAAGTGACACCTAGCCAATCTAGGAGACACCACTCTCCAAGAAGTAACAAATGGTGTGTTGATGATGAACTCCTTGCTCTTGTGCTTCAAATGATAGTCTCCCCAACACTCAACTCTCTCATAGGATTTGGATTTTGTGGAAAGAAGATTTGAGTGGAAAGCAACTTGGGGAAGGCTAGAGATCAAGATTCATATGGTAGGAATGGAATATCTTGGTCTCAACACATGAGTAGGTGGTTCTCTCTCAGAACATATGAGTTGGAATTGTGTATGTGTTATGATGGCTCTCTTCACGAATGAAGAGGAGGTGGAGGGGTATATATAGCCTCCACACAAAATCCAACCGTTACACACAGTTTTCCAATCTCGGTGGGACCGAATCAACAAACTCGGTCGGACCGAAAAGGTAAACCTAGTGACCGTTAGAGATTTTCGGTGGGACTGACATGCAACTCGGTAGGACCGATATGGTTAGGGTTTGGGCATAACATAATCTCGGTGAGACCGATTACACAAACTCGGTGAGACCGAGTTTGGTAATAAGCTAACCAGAGAGTTGGTCAGGCATACTCGGTGGACCGATTTGCTATTTCGATGGGACCAAAAAGTTACAAAAGGGAAATAGAGAGTTTACATTGCAATCTCGGTGGGACCGATTCGCTCTTTCGGTGAGACCGAAAAGTTACGAAAGGGAAACAGAGAGTTTGCAATCCCATCTCGGTGAGACCGAAATCCCTATCGGTATAACCGAATTGCTAGGGTTTGGCAGTGGCTTATGACAAGTGAAACTCGGTGGCGCCGGATAGAAAGAATCGGTAGGACCGAGTTTGGCTTAGGGTTTAGGTCATATGTGGATATGGGAAAGTAGTTGAGGGTTTTGGAGCATATCACTAAGCACATGAAGCAAGAGGCTCATTAAGGAACACCTCATCCCTCCTTGATAGTATTGGCTTTTCCTAAAGACTCAATGTGATCTTGGATCACTAAAATATAAAATGAAGAGTCTTGAGCTTTTGAGCTTGAGCCAATCCTTTGTCCTTAGCATTTTGAGGGTTCCACTTTCACATCCATGCCATGCCAATCATTGAGCTTTCCTGAAATAGTCATCTTGGAATAGCATTAGCTCAATGAGCTATATGTTGTTATGAATTACCAAAACCACCTAGGGATAGTTGCACTTTCAATCTCCCCCTTTTTGGTAATTGATGACAACATATAGATCAAAGCTTCGACAAATGATAATAAGCATGAAATATATCGTCGCTTTGAGAAGTATGTGACAAGTAAGATCTCCCCCTAAATTTGTGCATATTTAAAATTTGCTTTGGACTGCAAATGCACAAAGAGTTAGAGTCATGGGTTACTCTTCCATGTCACATACATCTTGGCGGAGCGGTTAAAATGATAAGAATGAAATACATGCACTCATCACCAAGAATAGTGAATGATTACATAAGATAGATAAGATGATAATATTAAGCAAACATTAAGTGTAGCTTATGATCAAACACATGATCATCAATGTCTCACGAGCAATGACATAGTATCTCACACAAAAGCAAACAAAGTTCGAAAAACCACCAAATAAAACAAGAGAGAATAAAAGCAACACTCTCTCTCGAAGCGTATGATCTATACATTTTATCCCCCTTTGGCAACAAGTTACCAAAAAGTTCCTAGGAAATGCATAGTGCTAAGTCGACACTCAGGCTTGATCTTCAGGTGGTGGTGGAGTTAGGGTGGCTAGTCCTTGCTCAATCCGCAGGGTGGATGCAATCAAGTAACCAAGCTGCTCTTGTTTGGTTTTCAGGAAATATTCAGATGCCTCCTCTTGAGTAGGCATCTTGGCAGCTTTCTCCTTCCTCGCCTTCTCCTTCTTGGCTTGTGCTTGGGCAGATGATGGCTCATTCTCAGTCATGACTACTTGATTATCTTCAAAGTCTGGACGGATGGGCAGGTGTTCCTTGTCCAATAAGTATATGCCCGTGCCCATTTTAGAGTTGATGAGCTCGTGAATCTGTGGGGCATATCCACAGCTCCTCTTCTGGTCTGCTGCTGTCCTCTTGATTGTTTCAATCATAAGGCTCATGACTTTGAATTTTTATGGCACGTCAAAGATATGAAGCAAGTTGATCGCGTGGCCCCTGATCATCTTGTGATCTCCAGACTTGGGCAATAGGGTGTGCCTAAGAATCCAGTTGATGGTTGGCAGCCCTGACAGAAGATAGTGTACTGAGCCAAACTTGAACGTATCAAGTGCTTCATTTGGAATCTCCTTGTACATGTTTTACATTGAGTTGTGGTCCATCTTCTTCTTGGCATAAATGTCCAAGTCATCGTCATGCTCTTCTGGGGCATTAATCAGCTGAGCCCATTCAGCAATTGTAGACTGGTACCTCGTACCCTCTGACATCCATACAATCCTGCCATCTAGATAGAAATGGGCTGTGGAGTAGAACTGCATGATGAGTTCCTCGTTCCACTTTGTGAGCTTCTGCCCAACAAAGTCCTCTACTCCACATGCCTTGAAGCTGTCCTGCACTCCAGGGTAGTACTCTTTGTTGTCCTTGATGTATTGCCAATCAACCCATCTCATATCACAGACAATTGGCTTCTTGTCTAGCAGCACTGTCTCATAAAAGTCTTGCTGCTCCTTGGTGTGAAACCTGTAGTCAACTGCAGTCCTTCTCCTTGAAGCATACGGGTCTGCTTCTCTCCACTTCCGGAGCCCTGAATCTCTCCTGAGTTTCATATCCTCAGCCACAGGATGAGCATCGTTGTGGTCTGGGATCTTGGTCTTGAGCTTTCTAAGAACATTCTCTTCTTCTTCTTCAGCAGCTTCAGGCACTGGGGCCTTGTTCTTCTCAGTAGCTGGGATGCTTCTTGTGTTCCTCTTTGGCTTTGGCTTTGGAGCTGGCTTGGCCTTGGAAGCAGCTGCCCCTGTTCTTATGGCATCACCCATCAGCTTGGGTGCCTTAGGTGCTGGTGCAGCTACCTCTTCTTCTTCCTCCTCATCTTCCATGATGGAAGCCTTGCCAAGCACTCTAGCTACAGTTTTCTTCACCCTTTCTTTCCTCTTCTTGCCTTCAGCAGCAACTGGCTCAATGGGAGTGGGCTTCTCAGTTGAAGCTCTGGCCTTTGACATAGGCTGCCTGCCTACTGGCCTTTTAATCTTCATCCTTGGTTTTATGCCCTGTGCTGGCTCAACTCTCTTGGAAGTTGCTTCCTCTTCCTCTTCTTTCTCTGTCTTGTGGTAGCTTTAGGCAGATTGCTAGGGGTGCTCCTGCTGCCATCATCTGAGGAACTTGAGGGACTAGTGCCCTCACTCATGTGCACTTGCTGCTCTGACAAGTTCTGGCTATCACTTTGGTCTGACATGATGCAAACTCTGACTGCTGACCCTGTGAATAGGTTATAGATGAGATAGAGTGGATGAGCATCACAAAATGTAAAGATTTTTGCAAAAGAATAATTCAAAAACTTAGTTTTAGTTTCCCACTGAAAGCATCTCGGATCAACCGATTTCTAAACTCGGTGATACCGAAGCAGTTTTGGCACCTAAACTAGTGAACTCGGTCAGACCGAGTCACAGTTCGGTGGCACCGAGACTGCTAGGGTTTCACAGAGTTCCAAAATCGGTCACACCGGTAAGTAGTTCTCGGTCAGACCGAGTCTCACTTGTGCAATGGCATAAGCCAAATCGGTGGGACCGAGTTTTTCAACTCGGTGGGTCCGAGATGGTTTCGGCGGAAACCTAACCCTAAAATTTTCGAATTAATCCTAATCTACGAGTTCATTGACTGGATAGAAGTTTAACAAACGTGGTAAGAATCATGATGATCACAATGTGCTAAGAATCGGATTGGGGAATAGCACAAAGATCGAGTCCATACCCTAGTTCGGCGGAGACTCGCTACGGCGGCAACGGCGGGGTTGAGTTTCCGTTGACGGCGACGGAAACCAGCGACTGGAGGCAGCTGGCGGCGAGGAGACGATCCGGAGACCAAGTTGGCAGAGCAGGCTATCGCGCAGGCGAAGGGGTTCGGAGAAATTTCCAAATTTTTGCCTGTGACTATATATAGCCCGACCCTGTCGGTGTGACCGAGTGGAACAACTCGGTGGCACCGAGATGCAAAACTGTATACAGTTGTTGCAACTCGGTGTGACTGAATGGTTCAAATCGGTTGCACCGAGATCGAAAACCTAGATCAACTTAATGATCTCGGTAGGACCGAAAGTAGGGTATCAGTCAGACCGGGAATCATAAAGAGGTTTTGGAAGTTTAAGTCTATGACGAATCGGGGACTCCGAGCGCTCCTCACACAGAGTGGTTCGAATCTAACTTGATCAAATTTTGTGATGTAGCATGAATAGAGTTTGAGATGAGAAAAGCATAGATAGCTAGAGGAGGTTCTTAGGCATTCTTGTCCATCCACTTGGCAAAAGGAAATAAAACCAAACAATCAAAACAACAAGTGGATGTCCTCGAATGAGTAAAATATGCAACCAACATGCTCACACAATAAGATGGCAATTGAAATATGTGACAAGGCATGCACAACCAATTCTAGCATCTATCAAGCAATTTGCGATGACAAGGTCATCTATATATGAGTATATTGACTTAGGAGTCAAGTGAGAACACTTGATCATAGGTCATACTCATTGTTTAAGCTCAAGTGGGGTTACCACTTTTACATAAAGCATTGTTGTGTTCACATCTTTAGAGTTGCTTTAGCTCAAGTTTTAGAGTAAAGCTCCCCCTAGATGTGATATCCCCCCTTAGAGGGATGAACTAACCTCGGGTTTTGTCGATGGTGACTTCATGTAGATGTTGAAGATGTGGATGCTCAATGTTGATGTAGATCACTTGGAGCTATCCATTTGAGTGAATTGCACTTTCAATACCTACATGGGTTAGTACCACAAGGAACAAACAAGGATATCCATAGACATAGAGTGATGCACACACAAGATGATGTCCATGAAAACTTTTAGGTTACCTTGTCCATTGTCTTACCAACAAGAGGGTTTGTGACTCCTTGAACTAGTGCAAGATGTGGAAGTTGATTGCACTTGTTCTTGCCAAAATTATAAGAGTGAAGTATGTTGGCGGAGTCACCCTCAAGAACTCTCTAGTTCTTCTTCTTTTGGATCCACACCATCTTGATGGGAATCCTTGGAGTTGTAGTCGTACTTGATGAAGTGGAACTTGAAGTAGTCTTGGGAATCCACTTGACTAAGGTCTTAGGAGCTTCTTCAAATGCATCAATTTCCTCTTGAAGCTTGTCCTTGCCTTTTTGCTTGTAGTCTTGTGGTCGAAGATCATCTTGAGCTTGTGTCCCCTTGAAAGAAGTATCATACTTCTCTTGTTGAGGAACAAACTTTGTCTTGGGGTATTGATCTTCTTCCCACTCAACTCCATTGGCATTGAACTTTTGTTCAAAACCAACACCTTGATTCTTCCGGTGCATTCCTTGCTTGCGCACAATTTCCTCGAATTGCTTACTCCCGGCAAGGCTTTTGTACACTCCTTTCTCTATAATTCCCTTCAATAAGCTATTTTCTTGCTCAAGTGTAACTTGGCTAAAAGAATCATTAGTGGAATCAAGAGAACTAATAGAAGCAACAATATTGGATTTAGCATGATCATTGTTACTGCTAGAGGAAGAATCTTTCTTGTTCTTGTTACTAGACTTGACTTGAGGCATGTAAGTGGATAAGAGTAAATGCTTGGCAATGTAAGAAGAACTTTTCTTGCGGAGATCATCATTGATTGCTTTTAAGAACTCATGCTCTTGCTCAAGATTGAGCTTTTCAAAGCGTAATTTCTCATGAGCTCTTAAAAGTTCTCGATGATCTTCGAAGATAGTTTCATGAGCTAAATTAAGAGTGTTTAGTTCTTTAGTTAGAGCCTCAATCTTCTCCTTATCATTGTCATTCGTTTTATCTTGATTAGCATGATTAATTGACGTTTCATCATAGTATTCATCACTAGAGTTGTCAACAAGCAAATCATCACCTAACAAGTCATCTTCATCACTATTGAAATCAACATACTCGGGGTGTGTTACCTTAGGACCTTTGGCCATGAAGCATCTTCCAATTCCTTCATTTGGTGAGTCAAATATGTCGTAGGAGTTGGTTGACACAAGTGCTAGACCGGCAACACCTTCATCTTGAGTATCTTCGGAGTCGGAGTGATAACTTCTCTCGGAGTGGCTGTCGGAGTCGGAGCCGGATACCCATTCACCAACATGAGCTTGATGTCTTCGTTTTGTGTAGCTCCTTGATGATTTTTCCTTCCTTTCTGAATCCTTGCTTCTCCGTGAGTATCTTCGTTAATAACGATCATCTCTACTCCTTCTCTCTCTTGGTGGTGATTCTTTGCTTCTTCTTTTTGGAGAATCTTCTCTTCTCTTGTAGGGAGCCGTACACTCATTGGAATAGTGTCCGGGTCTTCCACAACTGTAGCAGTTTCGCTCTCGACTAGAAGATCTTTTGTCATTGTAGGACGTTGACTTGAAGCTTCTATCTTTGCTTCTACTCTTGTAGAACTTGTTGAAGTTCTTCACCATTAAGCTCAATTCTTCATTGAAGTTTTGTTTCTCACTTGATGATGTAGGGGCTTCACATGAGGCTTTGTAGGCACCACTTGATTTGTTGTGAAGTTCCTCTTTATCCTTAAGTGAAATCTCATGAGCAACAATTCTTCCAATCACCTCTGTTGGCTTGAGATCTTTGTAATTGGGCATCATTTGGATCAATGTGCACACGGTGTCATATTTTCCATCCAAGGCTCTTAGATTCTTCTTGATGATGAATCTATCGGTCATCTCTTCACTTCCTAAGCCGGCAATCTCATTTGTGATGAGAGCAAGCCTAGAGTACATTTCAGCGACACCTTCACCATCCTTCATTTTGAACTTGTCAAGTTGACTCTGAAGCACATCCAACTTGGATTCCTTGACGGAGTCGGTACCTTCGTGCATATCAATCAAAGTGTCCCAAATTTCCTTTGCATTCTCAAGACGGCTGATTTTGTTGAATTCTTCGGGGCACAATCCATTGAAGAGAATATCACAAGCTTGAGCATTGTATTGCAACATCTTCAACTCATCCGCGGTAGCTTCACGGTTTGGTTCTTTCCCATCAAAGAAGTCACCTTGCAAACCAACACACACAATAGCCCAAACGGCGGGGTTATGTCCAAGAATATGCATTTTCATTTTATGCTTCCAACTAGCAAAATTAGTACCATCAAAGTAAGGACCTCTACGGTGATAATTTCCCTTGCTAGACGCCATACTCTCCTAGGTTGTGAAACCAAGGCTATGACCACCAAAAGCTATGGAGATCAAAGCAAATGGAGACCAAAGCTCTGATACCAGTTGTAGGATCGAAACTATGTCTAGAGAGGGGGTGATTAGGCTACTTGACCAAATAAAAACTTAACCTTTTCCCAATTTTAGTTCTTGGCAGATTTTAGCTATTGTAGGACAAGTCAAGCAATCATCACACAATTCAAGCAAGCATGCAAAGAGTATATTGGCAGCGGAAAGTAAAGCATGCAACTTGCAAGAATGTAAAGGGAATGGTTTGGAGAATTCAAAAGCAATTGGAGACACGGATGTTTTTCCCGTGGTTCGGATAGGTGGTGCTATCCTACATCCACGTTGATGGAGACTTCAACCCATGAAGGGTAACGGTTGTGTGAGTCCACAGAGGGCTCCACCCACGAAGGGTCCACGAAGTAGCAACCTTGTCTATCCCACCATGTCCATCGCCCACGAAGGACTTGCCTCACTAGCGGTAGATCTTCACGAAGTAGGCGATCTCCTTGCCCTTACAAACTCCTTGGTTCAACTCCACAATCTTGTCGGAGGCTCCCAAGTGACACCTAGCCAATCTAGGAGACACCACTCTCCAAGAAGTAACAAATGGTGTGTTGATGATGAACTCCTTCCTCTTGTGCTTCAAATGATAGTCTCCCCAACACTCAACTCTCTCTCATAGGATTTGGATTTAGTGGAAAGAAGATTTGAGTGGAAAGCAACTTGGGGAAGGCTAGAGATCAAGATTCATATGGTAGGAATGGAATATCTTGGTCTCAACACATGAGTAGGTGGTTCTCTCTCAGAACATATGAGTTGGAATTGTGTATGTGTTCTGATGGCTCTCTTCACGAATGAAGAGGAGGTGGAGCGGTATATATAGCCTCCACACAAAATCCAATCGTTACACACATTTTTCCAATCTCGGTGGGACCGAATCAACAAACTCGGTCGGACCGAAAAGGTAAACCTAGTGACCGTTAGAGATTTTCGGTGGGACTGACATGCAACTCGGTAGGACCGATATGGTTAGGGTTTGGGAATAACGTAATCTTGGTGAGACCGATTACACAAACTCGGTGAGACCGAGTTTGGTAATAAGCTAACTAGAGAGTTGGTCAGGCAAACTCGGTGGGACCGATTTGCTATTTCGATGGGACCAAAAAGTTACAAAAGGGAAATAGAGAGTTTACATTGCAATCTCGGTGGGACCGATTCGCTCTTTCGGTGAGACCGAAAAGTTACGAAAGGGAAACAGAGAGTTTGCAATCCCATCTCGGTGAGACCGAGATCCCTATCGGTAGAACCGAATTGCTAGGGTTTGGCAGTGGCTTATGACAAGTGAAACTCGGTGGCGCCGGATAGAAAGAATCGGTAGGACCGAGTTTGGCTTAGGGTTTAGGTCATATGTGGATATGGGAAAGTAGTTGAGGGTTTTGGAGCATATCACTAAGCACATGAAGCAAGAGGCTCATTAAGCAACACCTCATCCCTCCTTGATAGTATTGGCTTTTCCTAAAGACTCAATGTGATCTTGGATCACTAAAATATAAAATGAAGAGTCTTGAGCTTTTGAGCTTGAGCCAATCCTTTGTCCTTAGCATTTTGAGGGTTCCACTTTCACATCCATGCCATGCCAATCATTGAGCTTTCCTGAAATAGTCATCTTGGAATAGCATTAGCTCAATGAGCTATATGTTGTTATGAATTACCAAAACCACCTAGGGATAGTTGCACTTTCAGCGAGCTTCACAGGCACCGAGCCTTCTTCACAGGTACTGGCCTTGCTTTATATCGCCAGACGAGAGCCCCGCCTTGCGCCACTCTTGACCTCCTTTGAGCCAGCCGGAGACCAGGACGGCACAAAGAAGGGAAAGAGGACGCCAGCGGTTCCCTCGTTGACCACGGGTCCTCTGCTGGAGGATAGGTCGTTGAAGCCACCCTGGCAGAGGGCCTACCTCTGGGTGTCCCCTGCTTTCGCGTGCCTTGGGGAGGGGCCTTGCTCCTGGCTCCCTCTTGGCGGCCCCCAGCGTGTCTCCCTTGTTGAGACGGGTGCCGCCGTGCCGGGGTCGTCGATCGGTGCTGCAACCTGATTCATCGGTAGCCCATGGTTAGCAAATGCCTGTTCCTGGGAGGTTAGCGGTACCCTGTAGTTGCCGTCGCCGGTGTGTTCAGTGTGGTTCTCCGCTAGCTCTTGGAAGGCTTCGACTCCTAGCACCCCTTCTCCCCAGTCTTCTCCAACGAATGAGCCGATGTCATCCTCTGGTGCGTACCCTTGGTCGATCATGCGGGGCATGTAGGCTTCTGGGGACGTCACCCCGAACACCTCGCCATGGTGCCCCACACTCCATGTTGTTCCACCCATGATGGCATCCTTGGGATGATAATACGGCATCCGGCTGGGGCCATGGGGGGTGACGCTTGCGCTTGTGCTTCTCAAGGGTGGCATGGGGGGATTGGAGCCCCCTACGCCGCCGGCCGTGCTGATGTCGTTGAAGCCCCCGGGCATAGTTAACGGTGCACAGATGTGGTAAGGCTCGCCGCACGACCTTGCATTGGCCTGGGGGGAAGTCGGTAGCTGAAGGGTGGCGCTCCTGATGTCGTTGTGTCTAGGAGCTCAGCAACACGCTCCAGCAGCGTGTCCTGGCCGCTCTCCATCAGTCTGCATCGCAGCAGCTCCCTTGCCACTATGAGTGCCTCCCGCATGTTCGCTTGTTCCCGCCGTGAGTGCGGCGCAGTTGCGCTGGCGTGACTCATTGCTCTCACCGTGGCTCGTGCTTTCCACGGGGTGAGGATGGATGATGTCTGGCCGCACTGTCCACGCCCCGCGGAGCTTGGTGACGCCCATGCTGCCTGGGGTGCGGGGTCAAGATCTTCATGGGCAGGCGGCGCCGTCCGGGCCGGCCAGGCTGCCCAGCGGTCGGACTCGGCTCTTGGGTTGCCAGACATCATAACTGGTGAACATCGGAGAGCTGATTGGCGGAGAAAAGGCTCCGGCGCACCCCTACCTGGCGCGCCAAATGTCGGGGTATGGGGTCCCGGCAAACCCTTAAGGTTCGAACATTGGGGTACGCACGAAGTCTTTCCCTTCAACCGATCTACGCTCTAGCTCGCTAGGATCTTGCGGACGAACTCACAACATAGAAGGACACAGGGTTTATACTGGTTCGGGCCACTGTTGTGTTGTAATACCCTACTCCAATGTGGTGGTGGTGGATTGCCTCTTGGGCTGATGATGAACAATACAAGGGAAGAACGGCCTCCCGAGGTTGAGGCGTTCTTGTGCTCGGCGAGCTTGTGTGTGGGGGGTGGTCTCTCTCTCTCAAGCTTATATCAGATCGTCTCCGGCCTCCCTGCCTTCTGTGGTGGCTAGTCCTATTTATAGAGGCCCCGCTCCTCTTCCCAAATATCGAGCGGGAAGGGAGCCAACAATGGTGGGCAAATTTGAAGGGGGGCAGCTAGTACAAGCTATCCTGACAAAAGTAGTCTTCGCCTGCACAAAGTTTTGGTGGTGATGCTGTTCTGTGCTCCACGGTGACCTCCGTCTTGCAGTCCTTGGTCTTGGTCTTGTTGCACCAAAATGGCAACCTTTGCCTGAGGCCTCGGTACTCCGCGCCTGCGCTTGCCCCCTTTGCACCAAAGAGGAAACAAGGATGCTTTGCGCGCTGGCGCCCGCCTGGTGTCGATCATCATGGCTCACGTCACGAGAACCTCGTGAGGTTCGCCTCGCCTTGATATCTCCACTCCTCGTGATCCTGCCTGGCTAGGCCCCTCTAGAGGATGTCTTGCGTCGTCCGCCTCGCGAGGGTCTTGGTTGCTTTGTTGGTGAAGATGGGCCGTACGGCTTGCTGGCTCAGCCACGCCGCGAGCCGCATGTAGGCAAGTGTGGGGACCCCGTTCCCAGAATGCCGACACTTTTGTTCCTCCTGTGAGGCCATTTTTATATAATCTGAATTTTCCATTCATCGGCTTCAGCCCCCTAGTAGGAAGTACGGGGGTGTTCGGAAAAGCATTTGATCACTCTCAACCCAACGTCTTGGACCATGAACGAGGGAAGAACACGGTGAACCAGGCAACTAGACTATAGGGTGTTAACACTTTCACTTAGCCATAGGAGTTTTATGGTGGGTCTATGATATATCCCCTGGTATATACGTGGCTTATTTTTAATAAGATGCGTTGAAAAAATGAACTAAAACCGATCCTTCGTATGACACGGAGAGAATCGTAAAGATTTCGGTAAGTCATCAAGTGGTTGACCAGCTCTCGCCGCATCATGACAGTCAGTTTTCGGCTTTCTCTACTGAGGTGCTTGACCAGATGAACCGGAAAAACAATCCCAGTAGTTCTCCCTTTACTACCCTAGCCGATAGAGCAGAACGTAGGGTAGCAAGCACAGGAGCCGGGCAACCCAACTGTTGACCCAAGACAAGATTTAGAGCTGATGCATATAAGGCCAAACTCGCGATGCCCAAGTACGCTATAAAGCTGTTCGGACTTGCCGAAAACTCATTTGTTCCCATACCGAGCCCTTGGCGGGTTATGCCGAGGTGTGTGTCTAAAACAACCATAGGAGCAAAAATTCGGATCGATTAGGAAAAAGTCAATACTGGACACTGGTTACTTTTACTGGGAGCTGAGTGATATGCCAATTATTATATAGATAACAAAGTCGCTACTCTGGCTATTTGACATGCCAAGGGTCGAAGGCTGAGGAAAAAGGCACCTTACAGGCTCGGAATAGAGAGCGCGATCTACAAAAAGTTATTTTGGACCTCCTGTCGCATGTCTGCGCCGCCTGTCCTTGTATAAGGGATTCCTTAACAGGAACAACCCTTGGGTGATTGTACGAACCCGAACTCTGGTAGAGTCCTCGGGGTGACTGGCCCACCCTCATTGTGCTTCTGCCGATGCCCAGGGTATTGCTAGTGCATAATTATGTATGCGCGGTACCCACTTCGAAGGCATATTAGGTGAACGGCGGAAGCCGAATTGCTAGTACAATATGGACATTGATCGGTAAAGTTGAATGGACACCGGCGGCATGATGGCCGACATGGTATGCGGCGTGATAAGGCCGCTGCATAGTTCGGCTGAGGTAGTTGTAGTATGATCTCCTGTACGAAGGGAGTGTTCCGTGTGCTCACCTCTAGGGTGTGTGTCACGTATACCATGTTTACTGTTTTTGCATCGGGGGGAAACTGCTTCTGACCCCCGTTGTTCGGTTGGTGAGCCTGTTCATCGTCGCTATCGCCGGGCGTCCTCTTCCCCTTGTGTTCGGCATTTAACTTGCCGGCCTGTTTGAAGACCCAACAGCTTCTCTTGGTGTGATTAGCTGGTTTATTGGGGTGCCATGGATCTGGCAGGGCCTATCCAATATTTTGTCTAGATTGGATGGTCCGTCTTTGTTTGTCGTAAATGGCTTTTTTCATTGGCCGGGTTTGGGGGCGCTGAATCCAGCGTTGACCGTTGTGTCCTATGTGCCCTCATTATTATTGCGACATTTGTTTTTATTGTGTCGTGGCTTTCCATTACTGTCCCGCACTTCAGACGTGCCCGCATCGCTAGCGCTATTGCTTCTACGGGCAAGCCAGCTGTCTTCTCCCGCGCAAAAGCGGGTCATCAGAGCAGTAAGGGCTGACATAGACTTTTGTTTTTCCTGACCGAGGTGGCTGGCAAGGCAATCGTCCCGGACGTTGTGTTTGAAGGCCGCGAGGGCTTCTGCGTCCGGACAGTCAACAATTTGGTTCTTTTTAACTAAAAACCTAGTCCAGAGATTTATGGCGGACTCTCCTGGCTGCCAGACAATGTGACTTAGGTCATCGGCATCCGGTGGCCGGACATATGTACCTTGAAAGTTATCGCCGAAGGCATCTTCCAACTCCTCCCAGCTGCCAATTGAGTTTTCAGGCAGACTGTTTAACCAGTGCTGAGCTGGTCCTTTGAGTTTTAACGGGAGGTGCTTGATGGCATGAAGGTCATCTCCGTGGGCATGTGGATATGGAGAAGGAAATCCTGAATCCACACTGTGGGATCTATTGTTCCGTCGTATGATTCAATATTTACGGGTTTAAACCCTTCTGGGAACTCGTGACCCATTAATCCATCAGTGAAGCAAAGAGGGTGTGCGGTGCCTCTATACCGGGCCGCATCGTGACGTAGCTCAGATGGAGTCCGCCTACTGTTTTCGGCCCGGGCGTGACTAGGTTTGTCGCATCCGAATAGATAGCCATCATCGCGTGTCGCGGTACGTCCTCGCGATCTGTAGATCGATCTGATATATCCATCTTTACTGTCCAGGTCCTGCCGAAGGTTATATGTATTACACCGAGCTGTGTTGTTTCTGTTTTTACGTGGCGGTTGGGTGGGTTGCTCTTCGGCTTGAATTGTCTCTTTATCCCGGCCAAGTTGTGGTCGACCTGCCGCATTGTCCTGACCGCGCTGTGGTCAGTCGGCCGTGTTGCGCAAGTGAGGTATGAGCTCTAGCGCCTCCGCATCAAACTAGCGTAGCAGTTGGCGCTTCAGGTAACTCTGGACTGGGAGCTTGAAGACGTATTCTTCGGCTGCCAGGACATTAGTTCATCTGTCGTTGAGCAGATCTTGGTCTGCTTGAAGCTGCTGCTATTTCTTTTTTAGGCTCCTTGCAGTGGCTATTAGCCTGCGCTTGAAGCGCTCCTGCTTGAGAGGTTCCTCGAGCATGATGACATCCTCGTCATCGAGGCTTACCTCATCTTTGGAGAGTGGAAGATAATTATCGTCCTCCGAATCGTCATGTACGGCCTGTTCGTCAGGGCTAACTTGCCCATTTTCCCGTTACTCCTGTTCGGAGGTTACCTCAACGGGGTCTTTATTATCTTTGGGTTCGTCCAGAGTACTATTTTCCCCGGTGCCAGTGTTACTATCCTTTGAACGACGTGACTTAGAGCGGTGCTGAGGACACCGACGTTTTTGCTGTGTCTCAGGAGGTTTATTCTCAACTGGATTTTCTTTGTCATCGTCGTTGGTTGTTTTGGACGTGTCCACCATGTACACATCGTACGAAGAGGTGGCCCTCCAGCGTCCAGTGAATGGCGAACTTTGATTTTTCTCCTCATCAGCATCGTCGTCAATACCGTAGATGTCTTCAGAGTCGTAATCGAGCGTGTCGGTTAAATCCTTGACTGTGGCTATGAAGTGGGTGGCGGGTGGGGAGAGAAATTCCCTGTCATCAGCTTCTAGTTCGAACCGTATATAGTTCGGCTGTGAGTCCCCCGCCAAGGACATGTTCTTTAATGAGTTAAGCACGTCGCACAAAGGTGAGTGCTGGAAGATGACTGTGGTGCTGAATTCGAAGATCGATAAACGATAAAGTTCGGCGTCCACGAACTCACACAGTTCAGAACTTACTGCCGGAAACGAGTCCGGAGTTCTAGAGACGCAGATATCGTGTGAGGTTAAGTCCATGTGTGGCTCCAACGCTGGGGAATCTGTGGCCTCCATGGTGGGGTTGAACCTCTAGTCCTTAGATGTCGCCGTATGCTCCGGATCTAAGGCCAGAGCAATTACAAGAGTTATTTCCTGAATGTGGTCCAATGACAGATTTAGGTCATGTTCATCGAGGTGACCAGGAGTGCTCGCCGCTGTCTCGAATCCAGCAAAGATCAAATCTCCACGGATGTCCGCGACGTAGTTCAAGCTCCCAAATCTGACCTGATTGCCAGGGGCATAGCTATCGATCTGCTCCAAATGACGAAACAAGTTGTCCCGTAGTGCGAAGCCGCCGAACACGAAAATCTATCCGGGGAGGAAGGTTTCTCCTTGGACAACGTCATTGTTGAAGATCGAAGGGGCCATCGAACCTTTTGAGGACGACATAGTGGAACTCTCAATGAAAGCACCAATGTCGGTGTCAAAACCGGCGGATCTCGGGTAGGGGGTCCCGAACTGTGCGTCTAAGGTCGATGGTAACAGGAGACAGGGGACACGATGTTTACCCAGGTTCGGGCCCTCTCTATGGAGGTACTACCCTACGTCCTGCTTGATTGATTTTGATGAATATGAGTATTACAAGAGTTGATCTACCACGAGATCATAATGACTAAACCCTAAAAGTCTAGTCTGGCTATTGTAATGAATATATCTCTCCCCTCCGTAATAAGTCCTCCGGCTTATATAGACACCAGGAGGATCTAGGGTTACACAAGGTCGGTTACAAAGAAAGGAATCTACATATTTGGTCGCCAAGCTTGCCTTCCACGCCAAGGAGAGTCCCATCCAGACACGGGTGCAGTCTTTGGTCTTCATGTTCTTCACAGCCCATCAGTCCGGCCCATGACTAACAGGCCAGACGCCTAAGGACCCCTTAGTCTAGGACTCCCTCAAAGGGGACCGAACTCGCCCAGGCCCTTCACGATGCTTCAGAGGTGTGGTCCGAATCCCGCATAGCACGTGAGGAGATCCGTCAAGCCGGACAAATAGCGGCCGGTAAGCCCTTTCTATTACAGGCTAAATTTGGGGACCCGAAGTATGCCTTGCTTAATCGACTATGGAGTTCTCCAGACGTGTATGCGGATCTACCAAAGAGCGCTGCGGACGCCGCCGATGTCTTCCAGGCCCAGGAGGGGTACGTGACGGAGAAGCTCTTCTGGTCGTAGTTTGTGGGGCAGGAGCCCAAGGTATAAGAAGTCCAACGCAGCCATGAAGGACGTCATAGTCCGGTTATGGCCCACTGAGGCCATTCCGGCCAGCTAGTTCGGCCTTGTGCAGCGCCTTATCGATGCACTACCCCTAATTGATGCTGCCTTGTATAGAAGGAGCATGTATGGATTTCGCCCGTGTCAAGATGCACCGGGTGAAAATGAATGCCGAAAAGGTGGCAGTTGAGGGTCCTCCCGAAAGAAAGGACCACCACACACGAGAGCGCTATTTTGAGGACGAGCTAAAAGGTGCTCGCCTTATAGAGGGCCAATGCTCTAAAGACGGAGTGTTCGAATAAAAGAGTTCAAACTATCCGCTGATTTGTGTTTATAAACTAAGTCTTTTGTAATGTGTTCATTCCTAGATGAAAATATTTTATCCTCCTGTGCGGTCTTTTATTATATCTGAGAGTTCCCAGTCCTCAGCTTCTGCCCCCATGTAGATGCTACAGGGGTGTTTGGAATTGCACATAACTACACTTAACCCAACGTGTTGGTCCTTGAAGGAGGTGTCAGTGCGGCGAACCAGGCAATCAGACTATTCGGTTTTATTGCTCTCACTTAGCTATATGGGTTTGACAATGGGTCTATCAGGTAGCCACTGGTATGTACGCGGCTACCCAGATGCAGATGCGTTACATATGTGACCGGGAAACAGTCCTTCGTGTAATACGGAAAAATCGCTAAGGATTGTAATGAATCGCTGAGTGGCTGACCAGCTCTCACCACATCATGACAATCAATTTTTGGCTTTCTCTAGTGAGTTGCTTAACCAAACGAACTAGAAACACAATCGCAGTAGTTCTCCCTTTACTACCCTAGCCGATCAGATGGAACGTAAGGTAGCAAGCACAAAAGCCGGGCAACCCAACTATTGACCAAAGACATGATTCAGAGCCGATGCATATAATGCCGAGCTCGGGACGCCAAATTGTGCTATAAAGCTGTTCGGACTTTTGTTTGGCAACGCATATGTTGTCCTATAGATCCCCTAGCAACTATAAAGACGGAGCGATGTCTGTAAGTAAAGACGGTTCCAAATAAGAATTTTGGTTCACTGAAATCTGATCGATACGTCAAAACGTAATCTTATAGTTCACTCCCATCCCCTGGCAATTTTGTGCCGAGGTGCGTGAGTGAGACAAGTGTAAAGACGGAGCGAAGTCTGTAAGTAAAGACGGTTCCGAATAAGAATTTTGGTTCACTGAAATCTGATCTATACATCCAAACATAATCTTACAGAAGGTACCATAATCACCAAGGACATTTTACATGTCGGGGATCTAGGGCTGAGGGAAAGCTCTATACAGGTTCTTAAGAGAAGTTGTGGTCTGCAAAATGCTTTATAGTCCTGTCCGTATATTGCCTCCGCGAATGCCCAAGGTATTTTGAGTGCATAATTGTGCATGAGTGGTACAAATTCCATTGATGTACGTGGCGGTTGACGGAGGCTGGCAGCTAATCCAGCCCTGTAGTTGTCGGGCTGCGGTATGTAGGAATGACCGGTCTTGCGTGGAGAAGTCCGGTGGCCTAATAGCCAAGGAGGTGTGTGGCCTGATAGGGCCACTTTGTACTTCGGCCACAATGGCCGCTGATGCTCCTCCGTACGGATGGAGCGTTGCATGTTTCCATTGATTGTAATGACGCCACATGGACCAGGCATCTTGAGCTTCAAATAGGCATAATGTAGGACTGCATTGAAGCGGGCAAAGCGGTTCGTCTGAGTAGTGCGTGATAGCTGCTGCAGAAGGGGACGATGTTGAAGATCATGTCTTCGCTTCGGAAGTTGTCCGGCGAGCCGAAGACTACTTCCAGCGTGATTGAGCGCGTACAGCGGGCCTCTTTGTCAAGTATTACCCCTCTGAAGGTAGTTCTAATGGGCTTGATTCTTGATGGATCAATGCCCATTTTGCGGACAATGTCTTGATAAAGTAGATTGAGACTATAGCCGCCATCCATGAAGAGTCGCGTAAGGTGAAATCCGCCGATGATTGGATCAAGGACCGGAGCTGCCCACCCTCTGTGACGGATACTGCTTGGGTGGTCCTTCCGATCGAAGGTGATCGGACAAGCCGACCATGGGTTAAATTTGGGGGCGGACGGCTCTATGGTGTAGTCATCTCGTAGTGCGCGTTTGCGCTCCCTCCTAGGTATATGTGTAACATATATCATATTCACTGTTTTTACCTCGGGGGGAAATTGCTTCTGTCCCCCTAAGTTTGGTTGATGGGGCTCTTGGTCCTCGTCGTCGCTTGGCGATCCTTTTCCCTTGTGTTCAGCGTTAAGCTTGTCCGCTTGTTTGAAGACCCAACAATTTATGTTGGTATGATTCTCTGGTTTATCGGTGGTACCATGAATATGGCAAGGCCGATCAAGTATTCTATCTAGACAGGATGGGCCATCTCTGTTTTCCTTGAACAACTTTTTTCCGTTGACCGGGTTTGGAGCCGCTGAATCCGGCGTTAACTATCGTGTCTTGCATTCCTTCATTGTTGTTTTGACGCTTATGCTTGTAGTGTCGTGGCTTGCCATTGCCGTCCCTGGTTTCAGAGGTACCAGGGTCACTGGTGCTATTGCTTCTGCGAGCAAGCCAGCTGTCTTCTCCCGCACAAAAATGGGTCATAAATGCGGTGAGGGCTGCCATGGACTTCGGATTTTCTTGGCCGAGGTGTCGGGCAAGACACTCGTCTCGGACACTATGTTTGAAGGCCGCGAGGGCTTCTGCGTCGGGACAATCCACAATCTGGTTCTTTTTGATTAGGAACCTTGTCCAAACCTGTCGGGCCGATTCCCCGGGTTGCTGGATTATGTGGCTAAGGTCATTGGCATCTGGGGGCCGAACATAGGTACCTTGGAAGTTGTCTCTGAATGCATCCTCCAGGTCCTCCCAACTACCAATAGAATTTTCTGGTAGACTGTTCAGCCAGTGCCATGCTGGTCCCTTAAGTTTGAGGGGAAGGTATTTGATGGTGTGTAGATCGTTGCCACGAGCCATGTGAATGTGTAGAAGAAATTCTTCAATCCATACTGCGGGATCTGTTGTGCCATTGTATGATTCGATGTTCATGGGTTTGAACCCTTCTGGGAATTGGTGCTCCATTACTTTGTCGGTGAAGCATAGGGGGTGTGCGGCGCCCCTATATCAGGCCGTGTCATGGCGCAGTTCGGATGAGGTCTGTATGCGGTTTTCGGCCGGGGTGTGGTTCTACTTGCCGCGTCGAGATTGGTAACCGTCCTCTTGCACCGAGGCATTCCCCTGCGATCCATATATTGATCTGGTCTGACATGCTCTCTTCTCCAGGTCTTGTCGTAGATCATATTTGTATCATCGAGCTGTCGTTTCTCTGCTTTTACAGTGAGGTGGAGCAGGCTGGTGTTCGGCTTGAGTTGTCGTTCTGCCCTGGCCACGTGGTGGTCGGTTGGGTCCAGCAGCCGCATTACGTGCAGGCGGTATGGGCTCCAGCACCTCGTCGTCGAATTGGGGTAGCAGCTTATGCTTCGGGTAACTCTTTGTTGGGCGTTCGAGTCCGTACTCTTCAGCCGCCAGGACATTAGTCCATCTGTCATTGAGCAGATCTTGGTCAGCATGAAGCTGTTGTTGTTTCTTTTTTAGGCTTCTAGCCATAGCTATTAGCCGACGCTTGAAGCACTCTTGTTCGAGGGGTTACTCTAGCATGATAAAATCTTCGTCGCCGAGGCTCACGTCGTCCTCGAAGAGCGGCAGATAGTTGCTGTCCTCCGAGTCTTCGTTCCCTACTTGCTCGCCGGGATCAATTTTCCCATCCTCCCGATCGTCATGTTCGAATGTTGGCTCAATGGGGTCTTCTTGGTCTTTGGCATTCTCCGAAGTATCATTGTCTCCGGTGCCGGTGTTGCTTCTCTTACTGCGATGCGATTTAGAGCGGCGCCACTGACACCGATGATTTGGCGGTATATCAGGAGGTTCATCCTCGACTGGGTTTTTCTCATCATTGTCGTCGCCGTCTCTAGGTGTATCCACCATGTATACGTCGTACGAGGAGGTGGCCGTCCAACGTCCGGTGACCCGCATGTTTTGGGCCTGCTCCTCTCCGGCATCATCGTTCATACCGTCAATGTCTTCGTGGGCGTAATCCTCGACTGTGGCTATGAAGTGGATGGTGGGTGGGAAGTAAAATTCCCTATTTACAACCCCTAGTCCGAGGTGGGCGTGATTCAGAAGCGGTTCCTCTGTGATGATGAGGGATCGCATTAGGTTCAAAGCCTCGTTTAAGAGCGGGGTTTGGACGGGGTCGGAAGTTTCTGGGCCAAGCTCACATGACGCGGGCCTCTAGGGTTCGGAATTAGTGTCCAGAGAAGAGTTCGGCTTTGCAATGATTGCTATAGATGCTATTCTCTCTGGACCTCTAGTATTGAGCTCTATAGCTGCAGGGAGTCCGACGGGCTCTAGACTCTCGTCTTTGGACCTGATGACGCGCTCTGGATCTAAGGCCGGAGCGGTGGTTGGGGCTGCGAACCCTTGGAATATCAAGTCTCCTCAGGTATCAGCGACATAGTTTAGATTTCCAATACTGATCTGGTGACCAGGGGCATAGCTGTCGATCTGCTCCAGGTGGCCAACCGAGTTGGCACGCAGTGCGAAGCCGCCAAATATAAAGATCTGGCCGGGGAGAAAAATCTGCTTCGCGGTAGCATTGTTGTAGATGATTGATGGAGCCATCGAGCATTTTGATGACAGTATGGTGGAACTTTCAATGAAAGCACCAATGTTGGTGTCAAAACCGGCAGATCTCATGTAGGGGGTCCGGAACTGTGCGTCTAAGGATCGAAGGTAACAGGAGCCAGGGGACTCAATGTTTACCCAGTTTTGGGCCCTCTTGATGGAGGTAATATCCTAGTTCCTGCTTGATTGACTTTGATGAGTATAGGGGTTACAAGAGTTGATCTACCACGAGATCGTAATGGCTAAACCCTAGATGTCTAGCCTATATGATTATGATTTTGATTGCCTCTACAGACTAAACCCTCCGTTTTATATAGACACCGGAGGGGACTAGGGTTTGTACAGAGTCGGTTTACAGAAAAGGAATCTTCATATCCGTACGCCAAGCATGTCTTCCACACTAAGGAGAGTCCCATCCGGGCACGGGAGACGGCCTTCTATCTTGTATCTTCATGGCCCATCTATTCGGCCCACGTCACGTAGCCCGGACGCCCGAGGACCCCATAATCCTGGACTCCCTCACTTGCTACATCCTTGTTATGAACCATTCTTCCAAGTTTGCACCTAAGTCACATGAAGGTTTTCCTCTTGGTTATAGCTTAAACTCGCATAGATTTCGTGTCTATAACTCTCACCACAGGAAAGTTATGGAAAACGGTAAATGTGTGGTTTGATGAATCTAATGGCCCCCAAAAGGAGCACCTACCAAATGTGATAGATGAACCACCGATTTCTGATGCTATTCAGAAAATGGCTATTGCGAGGATCAATCCTATTGAAGGAAATGCACATGAATCCTTTCACGATGATGCCCCCATGACTCGAAGTATAACTCGTCAAGCCACTGCGGAAGCAAATGCCACCCCAAATGCAAATGCAATGAAATTCCAAATGCCAACCAAAATGGCAATCCCGAAGGTAATGATGATACAAATGCCGATGCTGATGAAAATGATAATGATCATCATGAAGAAAATTCACATCCCCGAGTGGCTAATCGAGTTGATCCTTCATTAATTCTTGATGAACTTGAGAATCCAAGTTCTCAACCCACAACTCATTCACTGTAACGCCCCAAGACCGATGCTCTAGTTACCTTCCATTTATTTCCTTTGTTGTGGTGTGTTTTAATTGTTTGTGCCTTGGTCTTGATTTATTTCCATGTGGGTTCTATCTTATGGCTTCACTTTGTTGCTTTGTTGTTTTACTTATTGCATTGCCATGCCCATATTTGACATATTGCATTGTTCCATCTTATGTTTCTTGCCAGGTTCCTGTTGAGCGCATTGTTTAATCTTGTATCATATTATGTGCATTTTTTTGCCATGTGTTGCATTGTGTCATCCATCTTGTTGCTATGATGATCATGTGCATTGCACGCTCATATATGATGTGTGTGTGCTTCACCCCTTGCTATATCTCAAGCCGTGCCCATGCACCAACATCTCCTCCTTCCTTCTTTCTTTCATTTCTGCAAGTGACATTTTTCTTCCTCCATAAATGTTCATTCTTTACCTATTAATCTTAAACCATTCCTACACCCTCTCTGCCAAATTTTAGATCCTTTGGGCTTGTTTTGGTTGGATTCAAAAATGGCTCAAGTTTGAATCTAATTCAAACTTGAATTATTTTTCTCTCCTTAAAACTGCCCAAACAAGTTTATTCAAATCCTTCATAATTCCAGGAGTCTAGAAATATTCTCACTTCTTTCAAATTCATCCCTAATATCCCTGACATTTTCCCTTTTGATGGTTGTCTATTTATGGGCAGAATTAAAAGAAAAGGAAAGGCCTCACCCTTATCCGAAGCCACCTGGGCCATTTCCATCAACAACCCACCCGCAACTTACCTCTCCACCGAAGCCCAGCCCACATGACCGAATGTAACGAAGCGTTACATTCGTCATCGTCCACCTCGACACCCCCTCCCTCTCACAGTAAAACTCCAGGGGTGCTGATCACTTGGCCACCGAGGACGCCCGAGCTCCACGTCGACGTCCAGCACCCTATAAATCCCCCTCGACGTCTGAGCCCCTTCTAGGGTTTCCCTTTCCTTTCGCCACCGCCTGGTGAGCCTAGCTACCTTAGTTGTTGCCCCCTCCTGTCCCGAACGAGTCAGAGAGCACAGCCTCGTCGCTGGCGTGCTCCCTGTCGGATCCATCTGCTGCCACCTTGAACAAGTAAAGCTCTGTTGTCGCCTACGTCCTCTACTTTGACAAGAAACGCCAAGACCGAGCGGCTTCTTCCCCTGCTTCCCCTACTTCTCGTATCGGAAGAGCACCGCCCTGATCAGTGCGTCTTCTCACCATCTCTGGTCTCCGCCGACCTCGTACGATTCCAGCAGCAACCCCACGGTGATGATCCGCACATCCCCACCTTCTTTCCCAGTAGTTTTCGTCTTCTTAGTCGCTGATCCGCACAACCCCATGGACGACTCGTATTCCAGCTTCTGCACCTCGCCTCACTTTGTTTTATTTTGCCTGCTCATCACATGCTCACCCTGCCTCGCGGAACACCGCACGTCGGCATGTTCCGTGCACATTATGCTCCCGCGGAGTGTGCATCCACATGCACATGTCTCAGTTCCAGTCGTCAGCCATGGCCGTAGCCATGGGCATCAAGGCTTGGCCTCACGCCCTTCCTGCATAGCACACACATCATGCGCCCATCCCACCAAGGCCACCGCAAGCCTTTTCTGCACCCCCGCTAGCGCTTGGTAGCCGCTGCAGTCACCGCTGCTGTAGGATCGAAAGTATGTCTAGAGGGGGGTGATTAGACTACTTGACCAAATAAAAACTTAACCTTTTCCCAATTTTAGTTCTTGGCAGATTTTAGCTATTGTAGGACAAGTCAAGCAATCATCACACAATTCAAGCAAGCATGCAAAGAGTATATTGGCAGCGGAAAGTAAAGCATGCAACTTGCAAGAATGTAAAGGGAAGGGTTTGGAGAATTCAAACGCAATTGGAGACACGGATGTTTTTCCCGTGGTTCGGATAGGTGGTGCTATCCTACATCCACGTTGATGGAGACTTCAACCCACGAAGGGTAACGGTTGCGCGAGTCCACACAGGGCTCCACCCAAGGGTAACGGTTGCGCGAGTCCACACAGGGCTCCACCCATGAAGGGTCCACGAAGAAGCAACCACCCACAAAGGGTCCACGAAGAAGCAACCTTGTCTATCCCACCATGGCCATCGCCCACACAGGACTTGCCTCACTAGCGGTAGATCTTCACGAAGTAGGCGATCTCCTTGCCCTTACAAACTCCTTGGTTCAACTCCACAATCTTGTCGGAGGCTCCCAAGTGACACCTAGCAAATCTAGGGGACACCACTCTCCAATAAGTAACAAATGGTGTGTAGGTAATGAACTCCTTGCTCTTGTGCTTCAAATGATAGTCTCCCCAACACTCAACTCTCTCTCATAGGATTTGGATTTAGTGGAAAGAAGATTTGAGTGGAAAGCAACTTGGGAAGGCTAGAGATCAAGATTCATATGGTAGGAATGGAATGTCTTGGTCTCAACACATAAGTAGGTGGTTCTCTCTCAGAACATATGAGTTGGAATGGTGTGTGTGTTCTGATGGCTCTCTCATCGAATGACAAGGAGGTGGAGGGGTATATATAGCCTCCACACAAAATCCAACCGTTACACAGTTTTCCAATCTCGGTGGGACCGAATTAATAAACTCGGTCGGACCGAAAATGTAAACCTAGTGACCGTTAGAGATTTTCGGTGGGACTGACATGCAACTCGGTAGGACCGATATGGTTAGGGTTTGGGCATAACATAATCTCGGTGAGACCGATTACACAAACTCGGTAAGACCAAATTTGGTAATTAGCTAACCAGAGAGTTGGTCAGGCAAACTCGGTGGGACCAATTTGCTCTTTCGGTGAGACCGAGTGGAACTCGGTGAGACCGAAAAGTTACAAAGGGGAAACACTAAGTTTACATTGCAATCTCGGTGGGACCGATTCGCTCTTTCGGTGAGATCGAAAAGTTATGAAAGGGAAACAGAGAGTTTGCAACCCCATCTCGGTGAGACCAAGATCCCTATCGGTAGGACCGAATTGCTAGGGTTTGGCAGTGGCTAATGACAAGTGAAACTTGGTGGCGCCGGATAGGAAGAATCGGTAGGACCGAGTTTGGCTTAGGGTTTAGGTCATATGTGGATATGGGAAAGTAGTTGAGGGTTTTGGAGCATATCACTAAGCACATGAAGCAAGAGGCTCATTAAGCAACACCTCATCCCTCCTTGAAAGTATTGGCTTTTCCTAAAGACTCAATGTGATCTTGGATCACTAAAATATAAAATGAAGTGTCTTGAGCTTTTGAGCTTGAGCCAATCCTTTGTCCTTAGCATTTTGAGGGTTCCACTTTCACATCCATGCCATGCAAATCATTGAGCTTTCCTGAAATAATTATCTTGGAATAGCATTAGCTCAATGAGCTATATGTTGTTATGAATTACCAAAACCACCTAGGGATAGTTGCACTTTCAATCTCCCACTTTTTGGTAATTGATGACAACATATAGATCAAAGCTTCGACAAATGATAATAAGCATGAAATATATCGTCGCTTTGAGAAGTATGTGATAAGTAAGAGCTCCCCCTAAATTTGTGCATATTTAAAATTTGCTTTGGACTGCAAATGCATAAGGAGTTAGAGTCATGGGTTACTCTTCCATGTCACATACATCTTGGTGGAGCGCTTAAAGTGATAAGAATGAAATACATGCACTCATCACCAATAGTGAATGATCACACAAGATAGATAGGATAATAGCATTAAGCAAGCATTAAGTGTAGCTTATGATCAAACACATGATCATCAATGTCTCACAAATAATGACGTAGTATCTCAAGCACTCAAAAGCAAACAAGTTCGAAAAACCACCAAATAAAGCAAGAGAGAAAAACAACACTCTCTCTCTCGAAGCCTATGATCTATACATCTTCTCCCCCTTTGGCAACAAGTTACCAAAAAGTTCCTAGAAAATGCATAGTGCTAGATCGACGCTCAGGCTTGATCTTCTGGTGGTGGTGCAGTCCGGATCACTCCAAGGACGAAGGCTTCGGTAGATGCTGAAGTAGACGCTGGAGTTGGAGCTGAAGTGGATGCTGGAGCTGGTGGAACTGAGGCTGTGGCTGGTGCTGAGGTGGTGGCTCTTGTGTCAGCAACTGGCACGGCAGATGACCTCGGGCCTCGTGGCACTCTGGCAAAGGCATGAGTGGTAGTCCTGCCTCTCCTCTCCTGCATGTCCTCCTGGAGCTGCTCCACTGCAGACTGAACTTCTGTTACTTTGACATCCAAGTCATAGAACTTCTGTTCCATGATTCTCTCAAGGCTCTGCTGATTCTGAGTGAGGGTGGCAAAACTTTGCTCAATCCTCAACGTGGATGCAATCAAGTAACCAAGCTGCTCTTGTTTAGTCTTCAAGAAATACTCAGATGCCTCCTCTTGAGTAGGCATCTTGGCAGCTTTCTCCTTCCTCGCCTTCTCCTTCTTTGCATATGCTTGGGCAGATGATGGCTCATTCTCAGTCATGACAACTTGATTGTCCTCGAAATCTGGACGGATGGGCAGGTGTTCCTTGTCCAATAGATATATGCCCGTGCCCATCTTGGAGTTGATGAGCTCCTGAATTTGAAGGGCATATCCGCAACTCCTCTTCTGATCTGCTGCAGTCCTTTTGATAGTTTCCACTATGAGGCTCATCACTTTGAACTTCTGAGGCACATCAAACACATGTAGCAAGTTGATAGCATGGCCTCTGATCATCTTGTGATCACCTGACTTGGGCAATAAGGTGTGCCTCAAGATCCAATTGATAGTCGGGAGCCCTGACAGAAGGTAATGTACTGAGCCAAACTTGAAGGTATCAAGTGCTTCATTTGGGATCTCCTTGTACATATTGGACATTGAGTTATGGTCCATCTTCTTCTTGGCATATATGTCCATGTCATCATCATGCTCCTCTGGGGCATTAATCAACTTCGCCCATTCCTCAACAGTGGATTGGTACCTCATACCCTCAGACATCCATGTGATCCTCCCATCTGGATAAAAGTGTGCCGTGGAGTAGAATTGCATGATCAATTCCTCGTTCCACTTTGTGAGCTTCTGCCCAACAAAGTCAGCTACTCCACAAGCTATGAAGCTGTCTTACACTCCAGGATAGTGCTCCTCATTGTCCTTAATGTATTGCCAATCAACCCATCGCATATCACAGACAATGGGCTTCTTATCTAGCAACACTGTCTCATAAAAATCCTGCTGCTCCTTGGTGTGAAACCTGTAGTCAACTGCTGTCCTTCTCCTTGAAGCATATGGGCCTGCTTCTCTCCACTTCCTCAGCCCTGAATCTCTCCTGAGCTTCATGTCCTCGGCCACAGGATGAGCATCATTGTGGTCTGGGATCTTGGGCTTTAGCTTTCTCAGGACATTCTCTTCCTCTTCTTCAGCAACAGTCTCAGGCACTAGGGCCTTGTTCTTCTCAGCGGCAGGAATGCTTCTTGTATTCCTCTTTGGCTTTGCCTTTGGAGCTGGCTTGGCCTTGGAAGCAGCTCCCCCTGATTTTATGGCATCTCCCATTAGCTTGGGTGCCTTGGGCGCTGGTGCAGCCACCTCTTCTTCTTCTTCCTCTTCCATGATGGAAGCTTTGCCAAGCACTCTAGCCACAGTCTTCTTCACCCTTTCCTTTCTTTTCTTGCCCTCAGCTGCCTGCCTTTCCTTTCTTTTCTTGCCCTTTCCTTTCTTTTCTTCACCCTTTCCTTTCTTTTCTTGCCCATAGACTGGCTCTATGGGCTTTTCAGTTGATATTCTGGCCTTTGACACTGGCTGCCTGCCTGCTGGCCTTTTGATTTTCAGGCCTGGCTTAGTGCCTTGAGCTGGCTCAACTCTCTTGGAAGTGGCCTCTTCCTCTGCCACATAGTCCTCATCTTCGGAATCTAAAGTCCTCTTCTTCCTCTGTCTCGTGGCAGCCTTTGGCAAATTGCTAGGAGTGCTCCTGCTGCCTTCATCAGAAGAGCTGGAGGGACTAGTGCCCTCACTCATGTGCACCTGCTGCTCTGACATGTTTTGGCTATCACTTTGATCAGACATGCTGCAAACTGACTGCTGACCCTGTGAATAGATTATAGATGAGGTAGAAAGGATGAGCATCACAAAATGCAGAGATTTTTGCAAAAGAATGATCCAAAAACTTAGTTTTATTTTCCCACTGAGATCATCTCGGATCTACCAATTTTCAAACTCGGTGATACCGAAGCAGTTTTGGAACCTAAACTAGTGAACTCGGTAGGACCGAGTCACAGTTCGGTGGCACCGAGACTGCTAGGGTTTCACAGAGTTCCAAAATCGGTCACACCGATAAGTAATTCTCGGTCAGACCGAGTCTCACTTGTGCAATGGCGTAAGCCAAATCGGTGGGACCGAGTTTTTCAACTCGGTGGGTCCGAGATGGTTTCGGCGGAAACCTAAACCTAGAATTTTCGAATCAAACCTAATCTATGAGTTCATTGACTGGATAGAAGTTTATCAAACATGGCTAGAATCAATATGATCACAATGTGCTAGGAATCAGATTGGGGAATAGCACAATGATCAAGTCCATACCCTAGTTCGGCAGGGACTTGCTACGGCGGCAACGGCGGGGCAGAATTCCCGTTGACGGCGACGGAGACCAGCGACTGGAGGCGGCTGGCGGCGAGAAGACGATCCGGAGACCACGAGGGCAGAGCAGGCTATCGCGCGGGCGAAGGGGTTCGGAGAAATTTCCAAAATTTTGCCCGTGACTATATATAGCCCGACCCAGTTGGTGTGACCGAGTGGAACAACTCGGTGGCACCGAGATTCATAACAGCAAGCAGTTGCTGAAACTCGGTGTGACCGAAATGTTCAAATCGGTTGCACCGAGATCGAAAACCTAGATCAACTTAATGATCTCGGTAGGACCGAAAGTGGAGTAAAAGGTCAGACCGAGAATCATAAAGAGGTTTTGGAAGTTTAAGTCTATGACGAATCGGGGACTCCGAGCGCTCCTCACATAGAGTGGTTTGAATCTGACTTGATCAAATTTTGTGATGCAGCATGAATAGAGTTTGAGATGAGAAAAGCATAGATAGCAAGAGGAGGTTCTTAGGCATTCTTGTCCATCCACTTGGCAAAAGAAAAATAAAACCAAACAATCAAAACAACAAGTGGATGTCCTCGAATGAGTAAAATATGCAACCAGCATGCTCACACAATAAGATGGCAAATGAAATATGTGGCAAGGCATGCACAACCAATTCTAGCATCTATCAAGCAATTTGCGATGACTAGGTCATCTATATATGAGTATATTGACTTAGGAGTCAAGTGAGAACACTTGATCATAGGTCATACTCATCGTTTAAGCTCAAGTGGGGTTACCACTTTTATATAAAGCATTTTTTTGTTAACATCTTTAGAGTTGCTTTAGCTCAAGTCTTAGAGTAAAGCTCCTCCTAGATGTGATATCCCCCCTAAGAGGGATGAACTAACCTTGGGTTTTGTCGATGATGACTTCATGTAGATATTGAAGATGTGGATGCTCAATGTTGATGTAGATCTCTTGGAGCTATCCATTTGAGTGAATTGCACTTTCAATACCTACATGGGTTAGTCCCACAAGGAACAAGCAAGGATATCCATAGACATAGAGTGATGCACACAAAAGATGATGTCCATGAAAACTTTTAGGTTACCTTGTCCCTTGTCTTACCAAGAAGAGGGTTTGTGACTCCTTGAACTAGTGCAAGATGTGGAAGTTGATTGCACTTGTTCTTGCCAAAATGATAAGAGTGATGTATGTTGGCGGAGTCACCCTCAAGAACTCTCTAGTTCTTCTTCTTTTGGATCCACATCATCTTGATGGGAATCCTTCGAGTTGTAGTCGTACTTGATGAAGTGGAACTTGAAGTAGTCTTGGGAATCCACTTGACTAAGGTCTTTGGAGCTTCTTCAAATGCATCAATTTCCACTTGAAGCTTGTCCTTGCCTTTTTGCTTGTAGTCTTGTGGTGGAAGATCATCTTGAGCTTGTGTCCCCTTGAAAGAAGTATACTTCTCTTGTTGAGGAACAAACTTTGTCTTGGGGTATTGATCTTCTTCCCACTCAACTCCATTGGCATTGAACTTTCGTTCAAAACCAACACCTTGATTCTTCCGGTGCATCCCTTGCTTGCGCACAATTTCCTCGAATTGCTTACTCCCGGCAAGGATTTTGTACACTCCTTTCTCTATAATTCCCTTCAATAAGCTATTTTCTTGCTCAAGTGTAACTTGGCTATGAGAATCATTAGTGGAATCAAGAGAACTACTAGAAGCAACAATATTGGATTTAGCATGATCATTGTTACTGCTAGAGGAAGAATCTTTCTTGTTACTAGACTTGACTTGAGGCATGTAAGTGGATAAGAGTAAACGCTTGGCAATGTAAGAAGAACTTTTCTTGCGGAGATCATCATTGATTGCCTTTAAGAACTCATGCTCTTGCTCAAGATTGAGCTTTTCAAAGCGTAATTTCTCATGAGCTCTTAAAAGTTCTCGATGATCTTCGAAGATGGTTTCATGAGCTAACTTAAGAGTGTTTAGTTCTTTAGTTAGGGCCTCAATCTTCTCCTTATCATTGTCATTCGTTTTATCTTGATTAGCATGTTTAATTGACAGTTCATCATAGTATTCATCACTAGAGTTGTTAACAAGCAAATCATCACCTAACAAGTCATCTTCATCACTATGGAAATCAACATACTCGGGGTGTGTTACCTTAGGACCTTTGGCCATGAAGCATCTTCCAATTCCTTCATTTGGTGAGTCAAATATGTCGTAGGATTTGGTTGACACAAGTGCTAGACCGGCAACACCTTCATCTTGAGTATCTTCAGAGTTGGAGTGATAACTTCTCTCGGAGTGGCTGTCGGAGTCGGAGCCGGATACCCATTCACCAACATGAGCTTGATGTCTTCGTCTTGTGTAGCTCCTTGATGATTTTTCCTTCCTTTCCGAATCCTCGCTTCTCCGTGAGTATCTTCGTTCATAACGATCATCTCTACTCCTTCTCTCTCTTGGTGGTGATCCTTTGCTTCTTCTTTTTGGAGAATCTTCTCTTCTCTTGTAGGGAGCCATACACTCATTGGAATAGTGTCTGGGTCTTCCACAATTGTAGCAGTTTCGCTCTTGACTAGAAGATCTTTTGTCATTGTAGGACCTTGACTTGGAGCTTCTATCTTTGCTTCTACTCTTGTAGAACTTGTTGAAGTTCTTCACCATTAAGCTCAATTCTTCATTGAAGTCTTGTTTCTCACTTGATGATGTAGGGGCTTCACATGAGGCTTTATAGGCACCACTTGATTTGTTGTGAAGTTCCTCTTTATCCTTATGTGACATCTCATGAGCAACAAATCTTCCAATCACCTCCGTTGGCTTGAGATCTTTGTAATTGGGCATCATTTGGATCAATGTGCACACGGTATCATATTTTCCATCCAAGGCTCTTAGAATCTTCTTGATGATGAATTTATCGGTCATCTCTTCACTTCCTAAGCCGGCAATCTCATTTGTGATGAGAGCAAGCCTAGAGTACATTTCAGTGACACCTTCACCATCCTTCATCTTGAACTTGTCAAGTTGGCTTTGAAGTACATCCAGCTTGGATTCCTTGACGGAGTCGGTACCTTTGTGCATATCAATCAAAGTGTCCCAAATTTCCTTTGCATTCTCAAGGCGACTGATTTTGTTGAATTCTTCAGGGCACAATCCGTTGAAGAGAATATCACAAGCTTGAGCATTGTATTGCAACATCTTCAACTCATCCGCGGTAGCTTCACGGTTTGGTTCTCTCCCATCGAAGAAGTCACCTTGCAAACCAACACACACAATAGCCCAAACGGCGGGGTTATGTCCAAGAATATGCATTTTCATTTTATGCTTCCAACTAGCAAAATTAGTACCATCAAAGTAAGGACCTCTACGGTGATAATTTCCCTTGCTAGACGCCATACTCTCCTAGGTTGTGAAACCAAGGCTATGACCACCAAAAGCTATGGAGATCAAAGCAAATGGAGACCAAAGCTCTGATACCACTTGTAGGATCGAAAGTATGTCTAGAGGGGGGTGATTAGACTACTTGACCAAATAAAAACTTAACCTTTTCCCAATTTTAGTTCTTGGCAGATTTTAGCTAATTTAGGACAAGTCAAGCAATCATCACATGATTCAAGCAAGCATGCAAAGAGTATATAGGCAGCGGAAAGTAAAGCATGCAATTTGCAAGAATGTAAAGGGAAGGGTTTGGAGAATTCAAACGCAATTGGAGACACGGATGTTTTTCCCGTGGTTCGGATAGGTGGTGCTATCCTACATCCACGTTGATGGAGACTTCAACCCACGAAGGGTAACGGTTGCGCGAGTCCACACAGGGCTCCACCCAAGGGTAACGGTTGCGCGAGTCCACACAGGGCTCCACCCACGAAGGGTCCACGAAGAAGCAACCACCCACAAAGGGTCCACGAAGAAGCAACCTTGTCTATCCCACCATGGCCATCGCCCACACAGGACTTGCCTCACTAGCGGTAGATCTTCACGAAGTAGGTGATCTCCTTGCCCTTACAAACTCCTTGGTTCAACTCCACAATCTTGTCAGAGGCTCCCAAGTGACACCTAGCCAATCTAGGAGACACCACTCTCCAAGAAGTAACAAATGGTGTGTAGGTAATGAACTCCTTGCTCTTGTGCTTCAAATGATAGTCTCCCCAACACTCAACTCTCTCTCATAGGATTTGGATTTAGTGGAAAGAAGATTTGAGTGGAAAGCAACTTGGGAAGGCTAGAGATCAAGATTCATATGGTAGGAATGGAATGTCTTGGTCTCAACACATGAGTAGGTGGTTCTCTCTCAGAACATATGAGTTGGAATGGTGTGTGTGTTCTGATGGCTCTCTCATCGAATGAGAAGGAGGTGGAGGGGTATATATAGCCTGCACACAAAATCCAACCGTTACACAGTTTTCCAATCTCGGTGGGACCGAATTAGTAAACTCGGTCGGACCGAAAATGTAAACCTAGTGACCGTTAGAGATTTTCGGTGGGACTGACATGCAACTCGGTAGGACCGATATGGTTAGGGTTTGGGCATAACGTAATCTCGGTGAGACCGATTACACAAACTCGGTAAGACCGAATTTGGTAATTAGATAACCAGAGAGTTGGTCAGGAAAACTCGGTGGGACCGATTTGCTCTTTCGGTGAGACCGAGTGGAACTCGGTGAGACCGAAAAGTTACAAATGGGAAACACTGAGTTTACATTGCAATCTCGGTGGGACCAATTTGCTCTTTCGGTGAGACCAGAAAGTTACGAAAGGGAAACAGAGAGTTTGCAACCCCATCTCGATGAGACCGAGATCCCTATCGGTAGGACCGAATTGCTAGGGTTTGGCAGTGGCTAATGACAAGTGAAACTCGATGGCGCCGGATAGGAAGAATCGGTAGGACCGAGTTTGGCTTAGGGTTTAGGTCATATGTGGATATGGGAAAGTAGTTGAGGGTTTTGGAGCATATCACTAAGCACATGAAGCAAGAGGCTCATTAAGCAACACCTCATCCCTCCTTGATAGTATTGGCTTTTCCTAAAGACTCAATGTGATCTTGGATCACTAAAATATAAAATGAAGAGTCTTGACCTTTTGAGCTTGAGCCAATCCTTTATCCTTAGCATTTTGAGGGTTCCACTTTCACATCCATGCCATGCCAATCATTGAGCTTTCCTGAAATAATTATCTTGGAATAGCATTAGCTCAATGAGCTATATGTTGTTATGAATTACCAAAACCACCTGGGGATAGTTGCACTTTCAGCTGCTTGTTCGTGTCGCCGACGAGAAGCAGTCGTCCGCTGGGTAGAAGAAAGCCCCGGCCTTCTTAAGTTTATCTAAGTCTGAACCCCTCCTTGCACACTTGAATTGCAGCAGCGCAGTGGTTAGCGCACCTCGGCCATATCCAGCGGATCTGGGTTCCAATCCGAGGATGGTACCCCTTTTTCTTTGTTTTGTTTTTTGGCTGCTGTTCTTTTCCCATCCATAGAGGAGCAGCTTCATCTAAAGCTGACCCCCTTTGTATCACAAAGACCATGCTGTAGCAGTGGCTAGCACCCTGGTTTTCAACTAGGATGTCCTTGGATCAATTCCCATGGAGCCTCAATTCTTTTCCTTCATGTTCTTTTTTTCCCAATCGCGCAAACACCCACTTAGGCCTCATTCGTTGCTGGGACGCTACACCATGATGCTTCGGGCCTGTGCATGTTTTTTTCTGCCTGTGCATTTAGTTATTTTTCCAGTTATTGTATAATTGCAGAAAATGCCATTTAATTGCTTTGCTCATATTTAAATAATCATGCATCGGATTGAAACATGTCATATATGCATCTTGCTCAGATTTTCATGTTCTTTATCAGTATGCAACTTACATCCATGTAAAAAATGTTTAAACTTGCCGTTTGTTAAATTGCTTAAATTATATGATAAAATGGTTTATTTCATAACTTAATAACCGTAGCTCTGAATTTAATAAACTATATATGTACCTGGTCTAGAAAAATGCATAGATTAACTTGGTGCACTTGATTTCCCTGTGTAACAACATTAAAATGGTGTTTTAGGTAGAACAGTACCAACTTTGAAATATGCATATGGGGATTTTTCCGGAATTGTAATTTGTTATTTCCGGCCTCATTTAAACTATCCTAGATAGGTAGTTTAATTATGCTTCACCTCTTGCCATGTTAACCAACATCTAATCTTGTCTTGTCTTGTCTTGTTGCATATTGAGCTCTACTTAATTTGTAGAATTGTTTGTTGCACCTTGCTATGCCATGACTCATTAAACTGGACATGCATCATACTTGGTTGTGCATCATGCCATGTTTATGTGATGGTGTGTTTACTATGTTGTTTGCTTCTTTCTGGTGCTGCTTCTTCTTGATAGTTCAGGTAACATTGCGATTGTCCGGATCCATTCGACTATATTGGATCTTCTTCTTCATGGACTCATTCTTTTTCCTAGCGGGATTTTAGGCAAGATGACTGTCACCTTGGATCTCACTAGTATCTTTGCTATGCTAGTTGTCTCGATGGTATCGCTATGTCGCGCTACCTACCACTTATTTCTCAATCCTCCCAAATTTCCATGATAGCCTCTAATCTTTTCACACTTCCTAGCAAACCATTGTTTGGCTATGTTACCACTTTGCTTAGCACCTCTTTTAGCGTTGCTAGTTGCAGGTGCAGTTACAGGTTGTTCCATGTCGGGACATGGATATCATGGGATATCACAATATATCTTATTTAATTAATGCACATATATACTTGGTAAAGGGTGGAAGGCTTGGCCTTATGCCTGGTGTTCTGTTCCGCCCTTGCCGTCCTAGTTTCTATCATACTGGTGTTATGTTCCTTGATTTTGCATCCCTAACACGATGAGGGGTATGGGGCCCTCTTTACAGTTCATTCTGAATAAAACTCTTGCAGCAAGGCCCAACATTGGTTTTTACATTTGCCATAATAATACTTGAACCTAATAATTAATTGGCATATGTCGTCATGAACCCGAGGATTTTCTACATAGCAGGGGGGCAGTGCTGATGGTGTTGGTCCCAAACGGGTAGACTGCGGGGCCACCTCGGGGAAACTCGAGGGCTGGTTTTACTCATAGGATGTCCCATCCGGTGTACCCTGAGAATGATATCGCACAACTCCTAGCAGGCTAGGTCGGTGCATTGGAAGGTCTTGCTGGACTTGTTTTACCATTGTCGAAATGTCTTGTGCACCGGGATTCCGAGTCTGATCGGGTGTCCCGAGATGGAGGATTGTCTCCCCGGATCATGAGCTTGTCATGGGCTAAGTTGGGACAGCCCTGCAGGGTTTATAATTTCGAGAGCCGTGCCCGCGGTTATGTGGCAGATGGGAATTTGTTAATATCCGGTTGTAGAGGACCTGAAGTAAACTCAACTAAAATACACCAATCGCGTGCGTAACCGTGACCATTTCTTTTCGGGGAAGTTCGAGAGGAGAACACAGTTGGGTTATGTTTGAACGTATGTAGTTCAGGATCACTTATGGATCATCACTAGTTGGCGACCATTTTCTTAGCTTCTCATCTTATACTTGTACTCGTAAGTTAGCCACCATACATTGCTTAGTCGCTGCTGCAACCTCACCACTTATCCTTTCCATACCCCTTTAAGCTTTGCTAGTCTTGATACCCATGGTAATGGGATTGCTAAGTCCTCATGGCTCACAGATTACTACACAAAAAGTTGCAGGTACAGGTAATGCGATGTTCATTGACGCGAGAGCGATGTTTTTCTTGTGTTGGAGTTCCTCTTCTTCTCCGTCGATCTTGGGTTAGGTTCCTGGTCGGCAGCCTGGGCTAGCCAGGTGGATGTCGTTTGATGTTTCTGTTTGTGTTTCATCCGTAGTTGGATGTTGTTCTATGTATGATGTATTAATGTATTCTTGTGGCATTGTTTGCCTTTTGTATATATCCCATCTATTATGTAACGGTGCGATGTAATGATATCCACCTTGAAAAAGCGTCTCTGATATGCGCTTATATCCTTGGTGGGACCTTCGAGTTCCTTTAGGATAGAGTCGCATATTGGGCTTGATAAGTTGGTATCAAAGCCTCGACTGACCATAGGAGCCCCCTTGTTTGATCGTAGTTGGCCGTTGTCGAGTCTAGAAGGAAAACTTTTTCGGAGTCTAGTTATATAGGAGAGTAGGGCTTCTTTTACTCCTCTGGCCCTTCGTCGCTCTGGTGAGAAATCTTGACATAGGTGTTTTGAACTACTCCTCTTCCCCTTCCTTTTTTTAGGATCACACACTTAGTTTTCATTCGTTGCGATGTCAGCTCTTTCATCCGGCGCACTTCTCCTTGAGTCATTCGACCCTCATTGTCTTTTGCGAGATCAACCCGAAACTCTTTCTCAACGAAGTTGTTTCCACATCCGTACCCGTCTTTCTTTTTCCCACCCACCCACCATTTGTCTTCTCTGAGATGGAGTCCGTAATCGAGTATCCATACTACTCGTGTGAAGCCTCTACTTTCTTTCCTCAATTATTTCAATTGATGATATCTCTTCAAGTTATTCGTCGGTTCCCTGTTCCAAGTTGCCTTTGTTTTCCCTCCCTCCCACCCCTTTTATTCCCAGAATCTGAACCTCTATTCGAGCATCAATTTCATTCTTGCGGAGCCTCTTCAGTTTTTCCTCAATGGTCTCAACCGGTGAATTCTTGTCAACTTCAGCATGGTTCGTCTCGTTTTCTTTATGGTGGATTCAATTCAATTTTTTCGTTGTTGATCATATTCCTTTCTTCGACTCAAGTTTTTCCCCTTGCTCGTTCGACTCTCGCCAGTTTATCCTTCCAGAGTGCTGAAGACATCTCAGAAGATTTGTGTTCGCATTCAATTATTTTGAGGTTGTCACCTCATTCAAGTCTTTCAATTGTTCCGGTGCATCATTTCTCATTCAAACGACCCTTTCCAATGTTGTTTCTTTTCAGTGGGACCTAACCCACAGGTCTTTTCCCATGATCTTACCTGACTCTTTTAATTTTCCGGAGTTATTCTCAATTATGTTTGAAATTTGACGTAAGAATGAATTTCCATCAGTCAATTGTAGTCTCCAAGGTCGCTTTCAAATTCTTTTCAACTTCGGCTCAACATTTCTAGTATTCATTGTTCCGGAGCATCTCTCTAACTCTTCACGGTATTTCTCATCGTCATTCCCAGCTTTTAAGACCGAAGAAGTATTTCTCATAAATCTTGTCCATACACGTGAAGATTCATGGTTCTAGCTTCACGCCATCCTCATAATTGTTCTCGATCAAGAGAATTATTTCATACACATCCGCAACATTTCCTTCCATTTCGATTCTCTAGAGGCCGTCACTTCAGAAGAATTCTTCATCCATGACATTCTTTTTCGCGTTCTCAAATTCTTCCACTACTTCATTCAAGTTTTCTTTAATCAGCTAGTGATCTCGTCATTATCTTGTATCTAATCCCCTCAAGTATATTTGTTCTTTTAATTCTTCCCGGCGATTTATTCTCTTTTCTTCATTCGTTTTCATTTCTGACGGTGGTCCATTGAAGAAGTTCCCGAGTTTACGCTATATCTCTCCTCAATCCATTTCAAGAGGAATAAGTTGCATGCCAAATCTGTTTGTCATCGATTAAATTTAATGAGGATAAGCATAATGTAATTCTTATTCTTATGTCATCATGGTCAAGTAATTCCTTCTTTTAGAGGTTGTTCATGATGAATAATCTCTTGGAGCTAAGTTGTTCATATTTCCTTTTTCGGAGTTCAAAATTTCCTTGGCCCTCTCGTCAGAACCTCCATCTAAATCACTACAAGGCGTTAATCTTCTTCTTTTCATCCTTCAATTCTATTTCATCATCCTTTTGTTACCGAAGTTCTTCATGGTGGTTCGTTAAGGATTTAATTCATTCTTCAAGTGTTCATCAAAGATTCTTTGTGGAGTTCAAGTATTCTTCTCCTTGCATGCCAAAGTGAAATTTGTTCTCGTTTTCTCTTTGATGTGGTGTGTTGCAACTTTCAATCCTTTCAATCAATCTTTTCCGTTTGTGGGCGGTTATCACCTCTTAAATTTGAGTTGTTTTCCATTCTCGTTTTCTCTTTGATGTGGTGTTTTGCAGCTTTCAATTCTTTAAATCAATCTTTTCCGTTTGTGGCCGGTTATCACCTCTTAAATTTGAGTTGCTTTCCATAAGCCCATAACAAGCTTGTTCTTTTCGTTGTTGAATTTCCAACAACTCCATTTAATCCTTCCTTGCAAGGACGCTCTTTATTCAATTATGCTAGAAGTTGGCATTTGTTCCCCCTTTTCTTTTCCTTTCAACGATATAGCTTATATCTTTTCGTTCCGGAGGCATTGTGATGTTGATCTTTTCGCCCATCATCTCGTTTCACCAAGACCTTGTTCTTGCCTTGCTAATCCATTTTACCAGAGTGTCAAGTCCTCTTTTGAAGTCCTTTTTCTTGCCAATCTCTGATTTCCTTTTCTACACAAATGCTATCTAAATTCTGTCGTTCTTATTCCTTTTCTATCTCTTTTGGCTGGAGTGGTTTCGGATTCATCCTTATTCCTCGAGCTTTTGATTCTCGTCATAATCGTCGTTCCTCTTTCAACTCGGGTGCTCTCGACTTTGTTCAACTTCTCTCTTGCACTCTTATTTCACCTTACCCTCTTTCTCTTCCGTCTCGTTCCTAAGATATCGGGACGAGATCTTCTGTTAGTGGAGGAGAGTTGTAACGCCCCGAGACCGATGCTCTAGTTGCCTTTCATTTATTTCCTTTGTTGTGGTGTGTTTTAATTGTTTGTGCCTTGGTCATGATCTATTTCCATGTGGGTTCTATCTTGTGGCTTCATTTTGTTAATTTGTCGTTTTACTTATTTCATTGCCATGCCAATATTTGTCATATTGCATTGTGCCATCTTATGTTTCTTGCCATGTTCCTGTTGAGTGCATTGTTTCATCTTGCATCATATTATGTGCATTGTTTTTCCATGTGTTGCATTGTGTCATCCATGTTGTTGCTATGATCATCATATGCATTGCACTCTCATGTATGATGTGTGTGTGCTTCACCCCTTGCTATATCTCAAGTCGTGCCCATGCACCAACATCTCCTCCTTCCTTCTTCTTTCTTTCATTTTTCAAGTGACATTTTTCTTCCTCCATAAATGTTCATTCTTTCCCTATCAATCTTAAACCATTCCTACACCCTCTCTGCCAAATTTTAGATCCTTTGGGCTTGTTTTGGTTGGATTCAAAAATGGCTCAAGTTTGAATCTAATTCAAACTTGAATTATTTTTCTCTCCTTAAAAATGACCAAACAAGTTTATTCAAATCCTTCATAAGTCCAGGAGTCTAGAAATATTCTCACTTCTTTCAAATTCATCCCCAATATCCCTGACCCTTTCCCTTTTGACGTCTGTCTATTTATGGGCAGAATTAAAAGAAAAGGAAAGGCCTCACCCTTATCCGAAGCCACCTGGGCCATTTCCTTCAACAAGCCCACCTGCAACTTACCTCTCCACAAAAGCCCAGCCCACATGACTGAATGTAACGAAGGGTTACATTCGTCATCGTCCACCTCGGCACCCCTCCCTATCATAGGGGTGTTGATCACTTGGCCACGGAGGATGCCCGAGCTCCACGTCGACGCCCAACACCCTATAAACCCCCTCGGCATCTGAGCCCCTTCTAGGGTTTCCCTTTCCTTTCGCCACCACCGCCTGGTGAGACTAGCCACCTTAGCCATTGCCCCTCCTGTCCCGAACGAATCAGAGAGCACATCCTCGTGCTCGGTGTGCTCCCCGTCAGATCCAGCTGCTGCCACCTTGAACAAGTAAAACTCTGTTGTTTCTACTTCCTCTACTTCGACAGGAAACGCCTAAGACCAAGCGGCTTCTTCCCCTGCTTCTCGGATCGGAAATGCACCGCCCCGATCAGTGCATGACCGAGACGATTCTCTGGTCAATAACCAACAGCGGGATCTGGATACCCATGTTGGCTCCCACATGCTCCTCGATGATCTCATCGGATGAACCACGATGTCGAGGACATAATCAAACCCGTACTGAATTCCCTTTGGTAATCGCTACGTTACTTGCCCGAGACTCGATCGTCGGTATCCCAATACCTTGTTCAGTCTCGTTACCAGCAAGTCACTTTACTCGTACCGTAATGCATGATCCCGTGATCAACCACTTGATCACATTGAACTCATTATGATGATGCATTACCGAGTGGCCCAGAGATACCTCTCCGTCATACGGAGTGACAAATCCTAGTCTCGATTCGTGCCAACCCAACAGACACTTCTGGAGATACCTGTAATGTACTTTTATAGTCACCCAGTTACGTTGTGACGTTTGGCACACCCAAGGCACTCCTACGGTATTCGGGAGTTACACAATCTCATGGTCTAAGGAAATGATACTTGACATCCAGAAAAGCTACAGCAAATGAACTACACGATCTTTGTGCTATGCTTAGGTTTGGGTCTTGTCCATCACATCATTCTCCTAATGATGTGATCCCGTTATCAATGACATCCCCATGTCCATAGCCAGGAAACCATGACTATCTGTTGATCAACGAGCTAGTCAACTAGAGGCTCACTAGGGACACATTGTGGTCTATGTATTCACACATGTATTACGATTTCCGGATAATACAATTATAGCATGAATAATAGACAATTATCATGAACAAGGAAATATAATAATCATTTTATTATTGCCTCTAGGGCATATTTCCAACACCTTGCACACTAGAATTCCAGTAGCGAAGTGGTTAGCGCACCTCTGGCTTATCTGGGGGATCTGGGGTTCGAATCCCAGGATGGTACCCCTTTTTCTTTGTTTTGTTTTTTGGCTGCTTGTCGGGACCCCGATTCTAAGTCACACCGATCTAGCATGTAACACGTCATATCACCTTGCGGCCTCACGCATGGTATTCCCACGGGGGTCGCCTTACTTGGCTCGGGTCCGTTTGCGCCTTTTGGCTCTCGTATATGATAGTGTCGCTAGCATCCGTATGACAGAGAACCCGGGCCGACATGACTAGACGTGAACCCAAAGTGACACTAACTTACGGGGACAGGCATACATGAAACAACATTGAGCATGTCGGTCATCAGCGTGTGAATCCGGGCTGTACCAACTGGCCTAACAGGACTCTGGGAATCCGGGCTGTAGCAGGCTAGCAGGACTCCGGAAGTCACCGCGTGAAATTTCCCGAAGAGATAGACACAGGAACGATGTGAATCACATGCCGACTAGTCTAAGTGTTCCGAAGCAGTGGTCCTGGGCATAACATGCAAGTATGTCTTGTACGACATGGCATCACAACATAACTCAATCTCATATACATAAAGGCTCAGAAGAGCCACATAGCATTCAATACAAACAGGGGTCCCATGACCCATCATTCAGAGCATACAAGCAACGGAAGAATTACATGTCTGAGTACAGACAACTACAAAAGAAAAAGGCTGAGAAGCCTGACTATCTACAAGTCCCTCCAAAGGTACAAGTTCGTAGCTGAGGTAACAAGCTACTCGTCGAAGTCCAAGCGGAACTACTAGTGAGACAGATGTCTCGTCTACAAAACATAAATAAAGCAAACTTGAGTACAAAGGTACTGAGCAAGACTTACATCAGATCCTATCATACATGCATTAGTATCAAAAGGCAAGGTGGGGTTTACTTGAAGCAAGCCAGCTTTGACTCAGTGGCTATCCTGTTCTACGACTACGAGTAAGTCCTTTGAGGTGAGAAAGCGCACACGAGTCCACTAATCACCACATCAATACACTATTATGGATTCATTCCCGTCTTCCTACGAGAAGGCCATCCATAGTACTCACACTTGTCTTGAGCATTTTAGAGTATCCACTTTAAGTTTTATATGTACCATGTAAGCATCCAAGAAGTCCATAACCGTGGACCCGACTATTCGAATAGAGCATGATAACCCTGCAGGGGTGTACTTTGTCACACATGCTCTCGCCACTTACCGCCATTTACATGTCATGTATCTCGTCAACCTTCAAGCGGAAGCCTGGCGAGGGTGTCGTCCATGACCTGACTAACCACACAAGACTCTAATCCAGGTTTATCGCCTATTTGGGTTCCATCCTCAAGGAGATACGGCCGGGGTGTCGCTCATGGCCCCAAATGATGTGAGCAGGGTTCCCAAACCCACCATCCGGGTGCCATTTGGTACACTGTGCCACTGTGCCTAGTCTGTCCCAAGCCCACCTGGCCGGGTGCCACTTGGTAGACTACTAACACTACCTACAAACACCAGAAACTAATTGCAACTCCTGGACAGAGACCAAGTTGGTTAATAAGTCGAGAGAGCTTGGAGTGCCCGGAGCCCAATGTGTGGTAGTAGCTAGTCATTGGAAAAGTTACACAGAACTCAGTTCTTAAGGACGGTCCCAATGAGACAACCCACCATGTACTCCTACATGGCCTCTCACCGCTACCTTTACCAAATCGTGTTCACACACTTAACTCTCAACATCAAAGCATAACACTACACTCCAATTCATTCCCAATGAATCAGACCTGACATACTCTAAGCAATAGCAGGCAATGCATGGTAGGAACACAACATGGCTCAATCAAATCCTACACATGCTAGTGGGTTTTAACTATTTACTGGGGCAATGACAGGTCATGCAGAGGAATGGGTTCAACTACCGTAGCATAAAGTAGCAGTTGAATTGTTGTTGTCCTAATGAAATAAAAGAGAGCAGGAGCGAGAGGGTAGGATTGTATCGGAATGAACAAGGGGGTTTTCTTGCCTGGTAGATCAACAGGGCGGCACTACTCCTTTGACAGGTACTCTGGATCGGTCTCCGGAGCAGGACCTATCGAGAAGGAATGGTGTCGGCAATCAAAACACAAGCATATGCAACAATATGATGCATGAACATGGCATGAAGATGTGATGTTGTTTGCGCTAATGCAACTAGCATTCATTTGGTTCAAGTCCATTTGAACCAAAGGTTCAAATGCATCTCCAAAATAAGCTCTTATAAATGCCATTCATGTGTTTTCACTTATACAGTAGGTATAAGTTGGTTTGTCATGCATGAAAATGGTACAGATGGATAGATTGCATTTTTCATATATAACTTATTTCAATCGGAGCTACGGTTGAATTCTATGAATTTTTGAAGTTTATAACAATTTCTGGAATTTCTTGATTTATTTTAATACCAGAAAATAAACAACTGCGTCAGCATGATAGTGGTATGACGTCAGCGAGTCAAATGGGGCTGACCAGGTCAAACCTGATGTGTGGGTTCCACACGTAAGTGTCTCAGTTAATTAATAGAGGTTAATTAGCACTAACACTAACCTAACTACAGATTTAGTCAGAGACGGGCCCCACCTGTCATTGACTCATACGGGTCAAATCTGGTAAACTGGGGGGTCAAACCTAGTCAACCCACCAGCGTTTAGCCGCCCGCGAGGCCGAAGGCGGCGGAGGGGCACGGGATTCGCCTTCCGGCAACCATTTGGGCGGCGGAGGCCACGGGCGAGGAGCCAGGGCTCGTCCGCATCTTCTGGAGCAAGCAGGAGAGGCAGGGGTGGCCTAAGATCGCCGAAAACGAGCTCGAGTGGTGGCCGGAGCACGGCCAGGTGCGCGCGGGGTGCTGCGGGGCACGGCAGGAGCTATGGGCGGCGGCGTTGGTCTTTTGGGAGGTTGCTAAGTGCGGTGACGTGCGCGAGTGTGAGCTGCGGTGGCCCTTGACACGATGGCGACATGGCCGGTGGCGTGGCGCTCGCGGGTTCCACAGTTAGCAGGGCTATGACATGAAATCAAGCATGGGGAAGGAGGGGAAATGGAGGAGAGCTCACAGCGGTCTCTACGGCGTCGTTCGCGAGCTCGGGGATGCACTGGTGCGGCCGGAACGACGACGGCGATCTCGGGCGGTCGGGGGTGAACACGATGATGGTGGTGGCGATGCAGCGCGTCCCTGGTCGCTTGGCTCATCAAGGATGATTCAGGCGACAAGGAGGAGCATCCGGACATGAAGAGAGGGCGAGGGGAAGGCGGTGCACTACTAGGAAAAGGGCTATAGATAGGATTGACACTAATGGCGCACCAGGGAAGTAGTGCGCCACTACTATATACTAATGACGCACCAGTTGGTGATGCACCATTAGTGTGGAAGACACTAATGGCGCACCAGACAAAAGGTGCTCCACTAGTGATAATTTTTTTTCATTTTTACATACATACTAATGGCGCATCCGACCGCAGTGCGCCAATACTAGTTCTAACTAGTAATGGCGCACCGGACAAGGAGTGCGCCAGTACTGTATTTTTTTTATTCTTTTTTTTTGCAAAACAACTAATGGCGCACCGTGTCACAGTGCGCCATTACTAGTTTAAACTAGTAATGGCGCACTACTACGCGGTGCGCCATTAGTATATACATATATATTTTTCACTACTACATGACTATCTCGGTTAGGGTTATCTCGAGGGGCAGGTAGTCCATGGATTTTCTGGATGCGTAAGGTGCATGGATGACACAACGTATCGCTAGCTAGATAGAGATCCCGGGTCTTTGAAAACCGTGTTCATGGGACATCGACGTCCCCCTCGCCGCCGACGATCAACCGCACCCTCCCCCGCTACACAAATTTGAACATATTTTTTTAAAAAAATTATTACTGTTTTTATAAAAAAATTACTGTTATGATTTAAACAAGTTGAACATATTTAAACACAAATAAATATCAAACAGCATTTTAAATGCATAAAAATAAAAATTGGGGAGCCTGGGAATCAAACCCAGGACCTCCAGTGTGTGTGCTGCATGCTGACCAGTCGGGCTAGTGGGCGGGTTCTCATGTAGATTGGGTTAGGTGCAATATAACCTGAGGGCTCGAACTATAATAAAAAAACATTCTAATGGCGCACCGCTGCTGGGTGCGCCATTAGTAAGCTTCCCCCCACTCCACCTATTCCCCTCCCTCCCTTCCTCTCCACTCGACCTAATTTGCCCCCTCCGCCCCAACCGTAAGCCACCGCCGCGCCTGCACGCCCCCTCCGTCCCCTGCCGCCACCGCCCCGACCCCCGCCCCCGC
>NC_041390.1:238615140-238651855 GCF_002162155.2 Triticum dicoccoides | reverse complement strand
CCCCCACCACTGTAGCTCCCCTGCGCAGCTGCCCCCGCGCCCTGAGCCGGAGGAGGACGACCAGGAGGAGGACGAGGAGGAGGAGGAGACGACGACCTCCAGCTCAGCCAGGCCACGCGACGCCGCCGTCCGCGCGCTGCTCTGCCCTACCTCAGCTCAGCCAGGCCGGCGCCGTGTACTCCCTCGACTGCAGGTGAGCCCCTCCCCTCCACTTCCTTCTTCTTCTTCTTCTTCCTCTTGCCCTCAACCTCTGCTCTGAGTCTCGACTGCTGTGCAGGGCCCGTCCATCTCCGGCGAGCTCACCACACCGCGCGAGCTCAACGACCGCTGTGCAAGGCACCACCATGCAGGTGACAGTTAGGTACAGTTACAGAAAATGGCTTGTAAAGGGTTAGGGTTTGGGAGTGGAGACCATGGCCATGGCTTGTAAATTTTTGTTGATTCTCAAGTAAATTTTTCTATTAGGTACAGTTACAGAAAAATTCACATGGAAAGGTTGTGTCATGCATCACAGGATTTGTAGGAGTTCTTGGAGCCACAAAAATAACTTTAGAACCCAGAGAGGCCTCAGACCAGCATCATAGGCAATAAGATCAGCAACATATGTTCTTATTAGTTTAATAGAAGAGAGAGGGATGGAAAATAGACAAGAAAGCAGAATATAGCCAAGACAAGTAGCATCTATTCTTAAGCAGAGTATAAGGATAGCATAGAAGAAATAGACAGGGTAGCACCCAACTAAACAACTGCTTCTGCAGAACACTGCACTCCACTTACACATGGTATTTTTCTGCAAATAGGACACCACACCCACAAGCACTTGGGCTAGTATCATTAGTAGTGCTGATGTAAGTATATATAACAGCAGTAACCTGTAACAACAAGTATAAGTAGCTATTACCCAAAGGTCAGCTAGACCAATGGGAATAGACAGAATTAAGTAACCAAATCCAGGAACTAGAGTAGCATATTCAGTTAACTGAATCCAAACACCCTTTTTATCCTTCAGTTTATGCTGTACTATAGTCAAGAGGATCTGATTGTCTGTAGTTCTCATCTCACAGCCATTCTGAAGCACTCGAACCGCAATGTCTTGAAATATCCCACCACAATTTGTTTTAAAAAATGTTTGTTTGCACCACATCTACTGCTTGCTTCATATTAAGCCTGAACCATCACACTTGCTTAGCATATGATGGGGTCCAAACTCTGTATAATAGTTTAATTTTTTTGCATGGAAAGGTTCGCCCAAATTGCCATTAAGATAAACCAGAGCTCGCTACAAAGTCTCGAATACTAATCTTTATAACTATGTGCTTTCTTTTCTATATTTTCTGACAGGTGGCACATATGTTTCTGATGCCATATTTGTAGGTTTTTTCTGGAGGGTGATGATGTCATGTCTCTACCGTAGATTAAAATAAATGGAAGTTTAAAAATATGAGAGAAGTTGTCTTGACTAGTTACATGTTTATGTAAAAAAGAATAGCAGGGATATTTTACAACTCCTGTGTGTGTAGTTGCTTGTTTTTACTGTAGTTGTGGCTGCTTTCTTCTTGTATCATAAAAATATCCCTGCTGCTGTATTTGTGATGATGTTGTACTTCTGATGATGCTACTTGTGATCTTCTGAAATGACCCATTGGCGACTTCATTACGCGGGGATAATGATTTTGCAAGTACCCCGAGAGGCCCTTGAGTTTGCTGGAATGTCGATTAACTTCCGTTCCGGCAAATTCGGGTACTCCACATGTGCTATTTTCAGCAAAGGTCATGCTAAAATTTTCGGTGAATTTTAGCATGGCTTTGCTAAAAATAGGACATATGGGGTACTTGCGACTAATGCCTGTTATCATGCATGTTTTATGATCTGTTGTAAGGGTACTAATTGGTCTCTTCTGCTGCTTATCAGAGATGGCGGGAAGCAGCCACCGCCGCTCTACGACACCGCAGTACGAGTTGGATGCTTCCGAGTTCTTCACTATCATACTTGGTACTTCAGTATCATCCATGACGCAGGTATATAAAATGAGAGATCTCCCCTTCGCCCATCTCATTATGATATCTGTTGTTTGCTACATCACTCATTGTCCCAAACTGCAGAGGCTGCCTGACAATTTTATGAACATGCTGATGGGTGAAGATCCACCAAATAATGTGAAGCTGCGACAGGCCGGCAGCGGGTTTCGCAGGGAGTGGGATGTGGAGTTGGTGATCAAGGAGAGCCACATGTACTTGTCTCGTGGGTGGGAGAAGTTCTATCGTGCCTACGACCTGTGGCTGGGGTACTTCCTTCTCTTCAGGTACGACGACGACGCCACCATGCTGATCATGAAGGTGTTCAATGCGACTATGTGTCGCATGTGCTACGCTGACAATGATGATGCCGGTACGTTCTGCCTCTTCTTATTCCTCTACATTTGGCTTTGTCTCACATCGATTGTTAACGGTCATTGTTGCATTTGGACAGGTAATGGTTGTAGCCAAAGCAGCAGCGACTATGGTTGTAGCGAAAGCAGCAACGATTCTGGCTGTAGCGAAAGCAGCAGCGATTCTGGCAGCAGCATAGACAACAAGAAGGATGATCCGGACTGGAGTGCGGGAGAAGAGGAGTAGAGTGGGGATGAGGAGCTGCAGGATGACGATGGGCATCAGGCTGAGGATGACGTAGCGCTGGTGGTGGCTGACCAAGGGCAAGAGATGGTGGTGGCTGACCATGGGCAAGAGATGGTGGTGGCTGACCATGGGCAAGAGATGGAGGTGGCTGAGGATGACCTAGCGATGGTCGTGCCTGAAGGTGGCCTCGCGATGGTGGTGGTGCCTGAAAATGACCACGCATCGGTGGTGGCGCCGGCGATCCCACAGCTGGGCGACATGACCACGCCAATTGAGGTAGAAGACTACATCCCACTGCCTCCACCGCCTCGCCGCTCTTGGCGCATCAGGCTCAGGAAGGAGAAGGAGAAGAACAATGCATGAGAACTGAACTTTGTCAGGTATGTCAGATCTCCAAAATGATATATATATACTTAGTTACCTATGTTATCTCTAATATGCTTAGTTTCCTATAGGTTAGCTTCATTTTACCTAAGTTGGCTCTAATATGCTAACTTAGAGCTTATATGCTTAGTTTCCTATATGTTAGATCCAAAATAACTTATGTTAGCACAAAATGATCAAGTTTACATAATAAGCTTATAGTCTTTTTCTTATTCTTCTTCTTTTCCAAAATGACATAGGTTAGCTTCATTTTACCTAAGTTGGCTCTAATATACCAACTTAGGGCTTATATGCTTAGTTTCCTATAGGTTAGCTCCAAAATAACTTATGTTAGCACAAAATTATCAAGTTTACATAATAAGCTTATAGTCTTCTTCTTATTCTTCTTCTTTTCCAAAATTCTTCTTATTCTTCTTCTAGTGTTCTTCTTCTTCTAGTATTCTTCTAGTCTTCTTCTTTTTCTTCTTCTAACTTCTTGTTTATCATTTTGAAGATTTGATTTAATTCACGGAAGCTTTCATGGATGGAGTGCTTCTTTTCCATTTGTGTTTTTATTTTGTATCAATGTGAAACTTTTGTGAATTGATGGATAACGGTGTTGGATGAACAATGTGAAACTTTTGTAATATGTAACGATGGAACTATGTGTTGGCTATGTATGTATATATGATGGAACTTGTGTGTTGGCTATGTATGTATATATGATGGAACTTGTGTGTTGGCTATGATTGTTATATGGATGCTTGTTGTATATATATGTGTTGGATATCTCATAGGTGAAATAGTGACCTGAGATTAAGAAAAAAAATGAAAAAAATTGTTACTAATGGCGCACTACCATGTGGTGCGCCATTAGTATAGCAGACACTAGTGGCGCACCGTGGGCAAAACTAATGGCGCACTACCTGGTGCGCCATTAGCATACCAGATACTAATGGCGCACCAGTGGTGCGCCATTAGTAAAAAATTCTAGTGGCGTGATACTAATGGCGCACCACCCAAAACCAGTGCGCCATTAGTAGGCCTTTTCCTAGTAGTGGTGGCTGCGCGGGCAGCGAGCGGCGGCGACGACCTCCGCTCGGGCGGGTCGAGAGAGAGGGATCCAGGGGAGGAGGGAGAATGAGAGAGTGAGAGAGACCTGGGGGGTCACGTGGCGCTCGTAGCGGCCTCTAGCAGCGGCGGCAAGCAGGAGCTGGCCGAGCGCGTGTGCACGCGCGGCGAGCACACGCCCCTATCCTCCTGGCAAGAGGAGAGGGATGACTGGCAGGGCCAGCTGGCTGGGCCGGCCAGCTGGGCCACACAGTGCCAGGCCTCAGTTGAGCATAGGTAAGTTTTTCCATTTCTGTTCCCTTTTCTATTTTTTGACATTTGTTTGATTTAAAAACAATACCAAACTAATTTATATTCTGATCCCAATTTTTGTAGGAGCTAGTGGTATTATTCCAGGGCTCCTCATCAACTAGCATAATATTTGGACAATATTATATATAACAATATATATCCAAAGCAAATAATTACTGCATTAATTCCAAATGTCCAAAATAAATATCTATGAGCTCTTGAAAATATTGGTAACATGAACATTTCCTTGGACCTTTTTGGAGCAATTTTTATCTGGGTCTTTTCCAGAAATGATTTCTAAGGTTTCACCAATCCCCATTTCAAATTTAGATGAAATTTAAACATGATGCCACATGACTGGCTAGTCTAGGTCAAACCAGAACTAGGGATGTGACACTGTTGTTCTTTTCCCAGCCACAGAGGAGTAGGTTCATCTAAAGCCCACCCCCATTGTATCACAAATAGTAGGCTACAGCAGTGGCTAGCACCCTGGTTTTCAACTATGAGGTCCTAGGACCGAATTCCATGGAGCCTCAATTCTTTTCCTCTTTGTTCTTTTTTCCCAATCGCGCAAACACCCACTTAGGCCTCATTCGCTGCTGGGCCGCTGCATCGTGATGCTTCAGGCCCGTGCTTGTTTTTGTCTGGCTATGCATTTAGTTATTTTTCTAGTTATTGCATAATTGCAAAAAATGCCATTTAATTGCTTTGCTCATATTTAAATAATCGTGCATCGGATTGAAACATGTCATATATGCGTCTTTCTCAGATTTTCATGTTCTTTAACAGTATGCAACTTTCATCCATGTCAAAAATGTTTAAACTTGTAGTTTGTATTAATTTGCTTAAATGATAGGCTAAAATGGTTTATTCATAACTTAATAAATTATATATGTACCTTGTTTAGAAAAATGCATAGATTAACTTGGTGCACTTTATTTCCCTGTTTAACAACATTAAAATGGTGTTTTAGGCAGAACAGTACCAACTTTGAACTATGCATATGGGGATTTTTTTGGAGTTGTTATTTTTTATTTCCGACCTCATTTAAACTTGCCTAGATAGGTAGTTTAATTATTCTTCGCCACTTGCCATGTTAAACAACACATAATCTTGTCTTGTCTTGTTGCGTATTGAGCACCACTTAATTTGTAGAATTGTTTGTTGCACTTTGCCATCCCATGACTCATTAAACCGGACATGCATCATACTTGGTTGTGCATCATGCCATGTTTATGTGATGATGTGTTTACAATGTTGTTCGCTTCTTTCCGGTGTTGCTTCTTCTTGATAGTTCCGGTAATGTTGCGATTGTGAGGATCCGTTCGACTACATTGGATCGTCTTCTTCATGGACTCGTTCTTCTTCCTAGTGGGATTTCAGGCAAGATGACCGTCACCTTGGATCTCACTACTATATTTTCTATGCTAGTTGTCTCGATGCTATCGCTATGTCGCGCTACCTACCACTTGTTTCTCAAGCCTCCCAAATTGCCATGATAGCCTCTAATCTTTTCACCCTTCCTAGCAAACCGTTGCTTGGATATGTTACCGCTTTGCTCAGCCCCTCTTATAGCGTTGCTAGTTGCAGGTGCAGTTGTAGGTTGTTCCATGTTGGGACATGCATATCATGGGATATCGCAATATCTCTTATTTAATTAATGCACATATATACTTAGTAAATGGTGGAAGGCTCGGCATTATGCCTGGTGTTTTGTTCCACCCTTGCCGCCCTAGTTTCCATCATACGGGTGTTATGTTACTTAATTTTGCATCCCTAACACGGTGAGGGGTATGGGGCCCTCTTGACAGTTCGCTTTGAATAAAACTCTTCCAGCAGGGCCCAACATTGGTTTTAACATTTGGCATAATAAAACTTGAACCTAATAATTAATTGGCATAGGGCGTCATGAACCCGAGGATTTTCTACATAGCAGAGGGGCCAGTGCTGATGGTGTTGCTGGACTTGTTTTACCATTGTCGAAATGTTTTGTGCAATGGGATTCCAAGTCTGATCGGGTGTCCTGAGATGGAGGATTGTCTCCGCGTATCGTGAGCTTGTCATGGAATAAGTTGGGACACCCCTGCAGGGTATAAACTTTCAAGAGTGTGCTCGCGGCTATGTGGCAGATGGGAATTTGTTAATATCCGTTTGTAGAGGACTTGCAGTAAACTCAACTAAAATAGACCAACCGCATGCATAATTGTGACTGTCTCTTTTCGGGGAAGTTCAAGAGGAGAACACAGTTGGGTTATGTTTGAACATAAGTAGTTTAGGATCACTTATTGATCATCTCTAGTTGGCGACCATTTGCATAGATTCTCATCTTATTCTTGTACTCGTAAGTTAGCCACCATACATTGCTTAGCCGCTGCTGCAACCTCACCACTTATCCTTTCCACACCCCTTTAAGCTTTGCTAGTCTTGATACCCATGATAATGGGATTGCCGAGTCCTCGTCGCTCTCATATTACTACACCAATAGTAGCAGTTATAGGAAATGCGATGTTCATTGACGCGAGAGTGATGTTTTGCTTGTATTGGAGTTCTTCTTCTTCTTCGTCAATCTTGGGTTAGGTTCCTAGTCGGCAGCCTGGGCTAGCAGGGTGGAGGTCGTTTGATGTTTCTGTTTGTGTTTCATCTTTAGTCGGATGTTGTTCTATGTATGATGTATTCTTGTGGCATTGTTTTCCCTTTGTATGTATCCCAACTATTATGTAATTATACGATGTAATGATATCAACCTTGCAAAAGCATCTCCGATATGAACTTCTATCCTTGGTGGGACCTTCGAGTTCCTTTAGGATAGAGTCGCATGGCGTGACATTAACACAGTCGTTTGGCTAACTACTATGGCTACTTCACCTTTGTTTCATTTCAAGAACCTACCCAGTATGAAGAAGCCATGAATGATCCAGATTGGATGAATGCAATGCAAGAGGAGTTGGTGCAATTTGAACTAAATGATTTGTGGGAATTGGTTGACAAACTAAATCCTAAGAAGCACAATATCATTGGCACATAATTGATTTTCTGCAATAATCTAGATGAAAATGGCATCATGGTGAGAAACAAAGCTCGTCATGTTGCTTAAGGGTACACATTGGTAGAAAGGATTGATTTCGGTGAAACATATGCTCCTGTTGCATGCCTTGAGGCAATTCAAATTCTTCTCGCTTATGCAAATTACAATGATATCTTACTTTATCAAATGGATGTGAAAAGTGTTTTCCTTAATGGTGAAATTGACGAGGAAGTTTATGTTAGACAGCCACCTAGCTTTGAACACCCTGAGTTGGCTAACAAAGCTTTCAGGTTGAAGAAAGCTTTATATGGGCTAAAGCAAGCCCCTAAAGCATGGTATGACACCCTGAAGAAGTTTTTGCTCGACAAAGGGTTCAAGCCAGGATACACTAATCCCACACTCTTCACTCGTGCTATTGATAATGATCTATTCATATGTCAAATCTATATTTCAAATCTATATGGATGATATTTTCTTCGGCTATACTTACAACTTAGAGTTCGGGAGAATGATGTCTGATAAATATCAATTTTCTATGATGGGTGAACTAAAGTTCTTTCTCGGATTGCTAATTCATCAATAGTCAAATGGAATTTTCATTTCTGAGGAGAAATATTTGAAAGAATGCCAGAAGAAGTTCAAAATGCAAGATTCCAAAATGAAGGGCTATAAAACTCCTATGCCCATGAATGGTAAGCTGGACGCAGATGTGTATGGTGAGGATTACGATCAGAAGGCTTATCATTCGATGATTGGTTCTCTTCTTTACCTATGTGCATCCACACCTGACATTATGTTGAGTGTTTGCATGTGTACCCGCTATCAAGCTGCACTGAAAGAATTGCATCACCAAGTAGTCAAGCGCATTCTGAGTTAATTGGCTCACACCCCCACCTTAGGTTTATGGTATCCTAAGGGAGCACAGTTTGATCTCGTTGGATATCCAGACTCAGATTGGGCAAGCGACTTGGTTGGCAGTAAATCTACGTCGGGACATGCCATTTCCTTAGTAGATCATTGTTATGTTGGTCATCAAGGAAGCAGAATTGTGTATCTCTTTCTATGGCTTAGGCCGATTATATTGCTGACGGCTCTTGTTGCACTGAGTTATTGTGGATGAAGGACACTCTAAAGGATTATGGCATCAAGGTCAAGCATATCCCTCTATATTGTGACAACAAAAGTGCCACCAAAATTGCACACAATCCTATGTAGCATTCTTGCACAAAGCATGTTTCCTTCAGACATCATTTGATTCGCGATCATGCTGCTCAAGAGGATATCATCATCAATCATGTCAAGACCGAAGACAATCTCGCTGATATTTTCACCAAGCCTCTCGAAGAGAAAAGATTCTGTGTGTTACGGTGTGAGCTAAATATCTTGGACTTCGCAAATGTGTAGTAAGCTGGACTCGGCACCCGCACTAACACTTCCACATATTAGAAGGAATGGGTGTCGTGGGAAACCACGACCACCTATGGGACCAAGGGCCGCTTGCTGGTTCGACAGGGGGAGGTCACGTTGCACAAAGAGCATAATAGCATGGGCATCATGATAGAGATCACACGAGGTATTTACCAGGTTCGGGCCGCCATGAGGCATAAAACCCTACTCCTGCTTTGGGGGATTGATGGTGGAAAAGATGGTGGTGGTCGTAGTGCGTTTGCCCGACAGGGTTGCCTCGGGGCCAAACGGCTATGAGTGTATGAAATATCAGGGGGGGATGGATATGCTAATCCAGTCTCCAACTATCTTCTAAGCTTGCCATGGGCCTCCTTTTATAGGCTAAGGGGTCACCACAGTGGCAAATCTGTCATTACGCACCAATAAGATAGAAAATAGTGTTATGATACCTAACTTTGCATGCTGACTGAGCGCATTAAATGCATCGCTCAATGCCACATCGTTGCTTGCCGGGTAAGTCTTGCCAGGCTATCTCGCCAGCGTTGCGCCTGCTTGCTTGATACATCACAAGACGAGTGTCATCTATATATATTTTTTGGAGAAAGAGGTGACCATGTGGCAAATGGCTGTCACTTAATCACTTTGTGGCTTGACACCGCACTGATAGACGATGAGTGTCGTGGTGGAGTGGGTTAGTGAGGTGGTTGTGTCTCCGTGAGCCCGGTAGGACCTGCCGGGGTGTCTTGGAGGTCTTCTTTTGGGGGTGGCACCGACCTTGCGAGGCTCGCCTTCCCGGCAAGGGAGGCTTTTGTCTTGGTTGTTTCTTGTAACCTGGCTTGGTCTTGGTCCTCTTGATCTGCATATTTTCCTTTGGAGAACCTTGATTTCTTGTACTTGGCATGTGTCCTTTCTGGTCCGTGCATGAGTCAGGGGAAAATACATGCCATTGTTTGTTTTCCCCGACATAAGCATCCGGGCCTGAGCCATACGTGTAGCACGACATGTTGGATTAGGCCCCAAATAGTGCACGAACACGTGGTAGGAGAAGGTTGCTTATGCCGGTTTGCCATGATGACTGGTCAATCCAATGTTCACTTCGTGTAATTACTACGCGTCATGGGGTCGTGGGATTGTTGCAGTTAAGGTAAAACGGTAACTTTCTGAAGCGTCATGCCTCCGCTCTACGCCTCTACCCTTAAAGATAGGAAAATTTGGAGCGGCTCGATTCACTTGTACCCTGCCTCGCCCTTCCATCATCTTCCTCCGCAAGCCAAACCAATGGTTTCTCCTCCATTTCCCTTGTCTGTGGCAACCCCTCTCACTGGAATCCTCCCCCCGTACGCATCGTTGCCCGCGGAAATGGGGAAAAAACCACCAGCCGCGACGAAAGAGGTAGTCACCAAGGGGAGCAAAAGGGCGGCGAAGCTGAACAAGAAGCAGAGAGATGACGTCGTCTTCCTTCCGTCGAATTTGGACGGTCCAGTACTTCAAGCGAGGTACGGGTATCTGTGGGGGAGGCCTGTCCCGAAAGGGCATGGAGCGCCCAATGTGTTGGCTTAGGGGAAGGAAGATCCGCCAGATTCATACCGATTCTTTTGTGCTTACTTCATCTGCAGCCTTTGTCCTCCTTTGTCTGAATTCTTCGCGGCGATCATGACTATTTATGGATTCCACCTCCTCGACTTCACGCTGAATACAATGGCGACCATGGCCATCATTGCTCATTTGTGCAAGAATTTCATCGGAGTTGCCACCAATGTGGATCTATTCTGGCATTACTTTGTTCCTTCGGTGGAAAACAAGGGTCACTGCTCTGGGAACATCTCATGGATGCCGTGGGTGGCGAGGAAGCTCTGGGATTATATCCCTGGTAAGCAGCGTGAGAGGTGGCATCAGTGGAGAGGGGATTGGTGCTGAATTCAGGATGAGGAAGCCCCAGAATTATGTGAGGCGCGTATGGAATGAGTTGAGTGTGGCAAGAATTGGGGTTCTCATGGCCTCACTAATGATAGGTTGTGCCCGACAATAAATAGGATTGCCCGTTTGAAGGTTGTCGGGCTAACCATTGAGCATATGGGGGCGGACTTTCTTCTCCGTTGCATTTTGCCCTGCAGAAGAGGGACAAACCTACCTGGTTGTATGGTGATGCTGGGGATAGGATGAGGTTGCTCCCAGTATTGGCCAATAACCTGTCGGTCTATGGACACGCCTGGTTGTGTGACCAGTTGTTTGGTCACTTTGAGATGTTCAAGATCCCGGCAACCGTTATCCCTCTGAACATCAATTCGGCCCGGGATCAGATACTAAAGTGCATGCCGGATTGTAATGCTCAGGGTCTGGCAAGCGATTGGCGGCTGCCCACTCTTGATGAAGAGATCATGTGGTTGAGTGCTCTAGTGGAGAAGGCCACCAGGGTTGAGGGTGGAATGTACAAGCGCACCTCCTCCATGGAGGTGGCGTACATCCTGAAGAGAGTTAAAGAGGACAAGGCTGCCCAACTTGCGGAGATGGCAAGGGCCTCGAAGGCCGGGAAGGGCAAGGAAAAAGCTAAGGACGATAGCTCTTCCCATGGTGGCAGCGAGGTGCAGGCCACAGGAGGGGTTGCCGGGGAGGAACTTGCCCGGGGTGTTCCTACCAAGAACAAATTTGCTGGGCTTGATGCCCTAGACATGGCGGCAACAAAGCTCCAGGAGGAGGAGGAGGTCGACGTGGTGGCGGAGCTCGAGGTGGACTAACTTCCGGCCGCGTAGGCGTGCTTCTAACCGACGGGCGGTGGCTCCCAACCCTGCGCCCGCCGCCAAGAGAGTGAAGAAGACCACCTCCAGTGCCGCCAAGGACGATGTGGCGTGCCACTGATCCCCTCGCCTTTTCTGGTCAAGTCCTCCGCCACCAAGCAATCCGTAGACGTGGAAGTCGATTCTAACCCCTGCTCCGGCTCATGTTCCTCATAGAGCTCACCTCCATCGGAGCCCCGACACCTCGTTTGGCGCCAGAGTTGCCAGAAAGCTCTGCTCCTCCACCTCCGAAGAGAGGAAGGGAGCCCTTGCCTCCCATGGAGTTCAAATTGAACTCCATGCCAATTGAGGAAGAGTAAGGAAAACATTCCCCTTGTAAATAGCTTCGGCATATTTGATTACCTTTGTTGACTGACCTTTTCGTCCAGCTGTCCCTAGCAGGGAGGAGGAAGAGGAAGCGAAATCCCTCGTATACTGGCCGCGGAAAAGGCTCCGGTGCGTCGGGTCGCCAGAGACTACGGAAGATGCGACCTCGGCGGGAAGTGACATAGAGGATCCCGTGCCGAGCCCCAAGCGTAGCCCTCGGTCCGAAAGCAGAGGATCGGCCTCTCTTGCTGAAGGTGACGGAGATGGCCTTCCTGTTCCATCAGCTAGAGGGGACGGAGAGGCGACGCAAAGTGAGGCCCCCCTAGAGTGGAATGTCTCCTCCGTCTACTGAGCCAAAGAAACTCCAACGGAGTCTCTGCAGACCAGGCCGCGAAGGGAGTCGCCACGACTGTCATGGCAGATGTTGGAACTCGTGGCCCGGCAACAGATGTTGTCAGGGAAACTGAGGCCTCTGCCCGGCAAACTTCTCCAAATCACCAACTCATGCTCTTTTTCTTATTCAGATTACCTTTCCTAATATCCCAATTTATCTGAAACTTCTGTCTTCCCGCTATTCGTCCGTTTTCTTTCCCGCGGCCCTCGAGGCCGAAGAGCCAGAGCTGCTAGAGGAGGTGGCTAATATAGGGTGGGTTGCAGTGGATGAGGCTGCCAAGATTGCCGCAATGGAGGAGTAGGGCCTGGTTGCCGAACGTGCTCCAAATGCTTAGGTGGTGGTGGAGCATTCCTTGGAGAACACCCCAGAGGAGGAAGCGGTGGTCGAGCAAAAAATTCCTCTCCAAACCATGGATCTCCTTTCCTTCTCTAGGTTGTTATGGGGACTCCGCCACCTCCCCCAGATCAGCTAGCAATGGTGTTGGCGCAGTTTGAGATCGGAGCCCCGACCCGTCTGTGATGGCGGGTCCGGAGCTCGAGGAGGAGCTCCAACACCTTTTGGGACCACTGTACAAGGGAGTCGGGGAGGTAGATGATTCAGCTGCCATCAGAATGGACTTGTCTTTCCTGGAGTCCATGGCAATATGCGTCAAGGAGATGTAGGCCCCGCACAACCAGATGTGGCAAGATCTGAAGGACCACGCGAGAGTTCGCCAGCAGGTTTGACCAGAAGCTGAAAAAAAATGCTTGGAGCTGCGCGAATGGCACGACAGGCGGTTCAAGGTGCTCATGAGGCAACAAGAGGCACTCATGATGACAAGGGGAGATGTCATGGTGTCAGGACCCTGATTCTAAGTCACACCGATCTAGCGTGTAACACCTCATATCACTTTGCGGCCTCATGCACGGTATTCCCACGGGTGTCGCCTTACCATGGTCCGGGACCATTTGCGCCTTTTGGCTCACGTATATGATAGTGTCACTAGCATACATATGACAGAGAACCCGGGCCGACATGACTAGTCGTGAACCCAAAGTGGTACAAACTTACGGGGACAGGCATACATGAATCAACATTGAACATGTTGGTCAACAGCGTATGAATCCGGGCTGTAGCAACTGGGCTAACAGGACTCCGGGAACCCAGGCTGTAGCAGGCTAACAGGACTCCGGATGTCTCTGCATGACATTTCCTCAAAGGGACAGACACATGAACGAAGTGAATCACATACCGGCCAGTCTAAGTGTTCCGGAGCAGTAGTGCTGGGCTAGCAGGACTCCGGTAAACAGGGCTGTAGCAGACTACCAAGGCTCAGTGGAAGCACCAGACAACATTTCCCCGTAAGAGAGGCTACCAAGGATAAACAACCAGATTGTCAGATCCCACACATACCAAGCATTTCAAGCATACACACAATATGCTCGATATGTCTAAATACAACATGGCATCACAACAAAACTCTACAACTCAAAGTACTTTATTTAGAAGGCTCTAGAGAGCCATACATAGTATGTTCATACAAGTAGGTGTCACACGACCCAACACTCAAGTCATAAAAACATACAAGCAAATGCGGAAGCAAACTTGTGTGAGTACAGACAACTAGAAAGCAAGAAGGCTTGATGAAGCCTGTCTATCTACAAGGCCCTTCACGGCTCAGGATCACCACCTGGGTGGCAAGTCACTCGTCAACGTTGAGATCTACATAGAACCCATCGGAGGGGGCGGTGTTCTCTTCTACAACAGTAATTAAGAAAACATGAGTAAAAAGGTACTCAGCAGGTCTTACAACAAATCCTACTATACATGCAACATTCTCAAGAAGGATAGTGGGGTTATTGCAGCAAGCCAGCTATTACTCTTAGCTAAGGTATCCTATGAGAAATCAACTTGTAAATGTTTTGCACACACGAGCCCACTACTCACCACCACAATACACTACCGTGGATCCTCCTCCGTCATCCTACGGAAGGGCCATCCACGGCACTCACACTTGTCTTGAGGCTTTTAGGAGTATCCATTTACTTGTCTATGAACTGTATAGGCAACCAAGTAGTCCTTTACCGAGGATGCGGCTATTCGAATAGATGATGTTAACCCTGCAGGGGTGTACTTCTTCATACGCGCTCTCACCACTTACCGCCGTTTACACGACTTGTACTCGACAACCTTTAAGCGGAAGCCCAACGAGGGTGTCGGCCACGGCCTACCTAAACACTCAAGTCTCTAGTCCAGGTTTATCGCCTATTGTCACATCCCTAGCTGCTGGTAGTGCTCTAGGCTAGCTTCATGTTTGCATCATGTTTAAATTTTGCCTAAAATTGAAATGGGGATGTTCAAACCCTAGCATTAAATCAACTCAACTAGGGTGAATTAAAATCTTTTCAATAAACCCAAAAGGTTCCTAAGAAAAGTTCATGATTTCTGGTTAAGGTGGAAACCTCTGCCAAAAATGATGATTATATTCTTAGGTCATTTTTGGATTTTTGAATTAAATCATATTGTATTTGACTTTGGGCATTTAAATACTATAAATAATTTAAATGCTCAAATAAATGTTGGAAATTGATAAGGGTCACTGAAATAATTCAGAAAGTACCCATAATTATTTCCAGGATTTTATAAAAATGATTTGATATTTTAAAACAAATCAAAAACAAATTGCAGAAATAGAAAAAGATAAAACAGAACAGAATTATAGAAGAGAGAGAGAAACATTACCTGCAGCCACCCAGGCCACTTACCTAGGCCATCTCCCCCGGCCGGCCCAGCCCAACTCCCCACCGTCTTCAACCTCTGCCAGTAGGCAGAGGCGTGTCGACGCGCCCGCGCCCGAGCGCCACCTCCTGCTTCCACCTCCTGCTGCCCCCCCATCGCCCTGGACTTCCTCCGCGACGCCACGCGACCCCGATGCTCTCTCACTCTCTGGTCCTCTCTTCCCCCTCGCTCCTCTGCTCTCTCTCTCTCTCACGGCCGCCCAAATCAGCCGGTGCCGCCGCTGCAAGGCACCGCGCCCACCGCCGTCCCCTTGCCCCGTGGCTGTGACCCCTAGCTCCGCCTCGCTGTCGTGAAGCTCCACGCCGAAGAACACGCCTGCGGATGCCTAGCAGCGCCGTCGCCGACGCCATCTTCGTCCTCCGCACCGACGGCCGCCGTCGACCGATTCGTCATCACCAGGCCGTCCCCGAGCTCTCTGAGATCACCAACGACCCCGCCGTGAGCTCCTCTACCGACCCCCCCTTCTTCCCTGTCCATTAGCTCATCGTATCCGTCGTTTCCGTCGGGACCGAGACCTCACCGGCGCCGGACTTGTCGCCGTCGTCGTTTTGGTTCACCTCCGTCCAAACCGAGCACGCAGACGTACTCAGAGCGCTCCCAGGAGCCCGTAGCGCCCACCAGCCCCTCCTCCCATGCACCATAGCGCCATCTCCGCTGTTGCCCGAGCTCCGGCCGCCGCCGCGAGCTCGACTTCGGCGAGTACAGCGCACCCCGTCCGCTCCTTCCTGCTCCGTTGGATGCGGAAGAGCACGGGCTACGCCCCGGTGGTCTCCGCGCGCTTTCTCGCCGCCTGTAGCCCATTCCGGCGAAGCACCGCCGCGCGGTTTGGTCGTCGCCGGCCGAACCCCGGCGAGGCTGACGTGGCGGTTTATTTAGCACTAATCCCCACCATTAGCCACCTCACCAGCCGCTGACAGCGGGCCCCACCCCTGGTCAAACCCCAGTCAGCGCTGGGTTTGACCGGGATTAACTCCTGTGACACTGACATATGGGGCCCACAGGTCAGATTTGACCTGGACAACGGCCGTTGACTCGCTGACGTCACTGTGACGTCATGCTGACGCAACTAAATCATTTCTGGATTTAATTTAATTCTGAAATTCCAGAAAATTGTATAAACTTCAATAATTCATAGAAAATTAACCGTAACTCCAAATTAAATAATTTATATATGAAAAATTATCAGAAAAATTCAAGGAATCCATCTGTACCATTTTCATGCATGTTAGAACAACTTATAGCTGCTGTTTAGCACAAATCAATTAAATGGCATTTGAATAATCACATATGGAGTTTGAATTTGAATTTTGTATTCAAACCAACTTCATTTAATCTGTTGCTAGTTGCATTAGCCCAAAACACATTCATTTTGCCATGTCATGATCATGCATCATATTGTGCATTGCATTGATTTTGTTCCCTTTTGTGTTGCTGGTATTGTCCCCTCTAGATAGACGTGATATCGATGATGTGATCGTTGACACTGATGAAGACTCAATGCTATCTTCAGAAGTGCCAGGCAAGCAAAACCCCCTTGTTCATTCCGATAAAATCCCACTCTCTCGCTCCTGCTCTCTTTTACTGCATTAGGACAACAACGATTCATCTGTTACTTGCTGCGGTAGCTGAACCCCTTTATCCTTTGCATGACCTGTCATTCCACAGTAAATAGATGAAACCCACTAGTATGAGTAGGAATTGTTTGAGCCCTGTTGTGCCTACTCATTCATGCTTGTTTGTCATGCCTGCTACTGCTTAGAGTTGAGTCAGGTCTGATTCATCGGGGATGAATCAGAGGCGTGTGAACATGTCCTACTGTGTGTGAGCTAAGTGTTTGAACACGATTTGGTAAAGGTAGCGGTGAGAGGCCATGTAGGAGTACATGGTGGGTTGTCTCATTGCAGCCGTCCTCAGGAACTGAGTTCTGTGTTTGTGATCCATGATTCAGCTACTACCATACATTGGGCCCTGAAATATGACCCCGCTCGACTTCTTATTCACCCTAGTCCTCTGTCCAGGAGTTGCAAGTAGTTTCTGGTGTTTGTAGCTTACTGGAGGCCGTGGACAGCGCTGACTGTAGGGGTGGGCTGTGATGCGGTAGGTACGTGGCACGGTGTACCGGATGCCCGTTTGGTATCTCGGGAACCCTGTTCACATCGTTTGGGGCTGTGAGCGAAACTCCGGCCGGATCTCCTCATGGATGGAACCCGAATAGGCGATAAACCTGGACTAGAGACTTAGGTGTTTAGGTAGGTCGTGGTCTACACCCACGTCGGCTTTCGCTTGAAGTCTGCCGAGCACATGTCGTGTGCAGACGCTAAGTGGTGGAAACATGTATGAAGAAGTACACCCCTGCAGGGTTAACATCATCTATTCGAATAGCCGTGTCCGCGGAAAAGGACTTCTGGGTTGCTTATATCAGTTCATAGACAAGTGAAAGTGGATACTCTAAAATACGCAAGATAAGCGTGAGTGCTATGGATGGCGTTCTCGTAGGGAGACGGGAGCGGATCCATAGTGGTGTATTGATATGGTGAATATGTGGACTCGTGTGCGCCACCTCAAAAGAGTTACTTGCAGTCGTAGTTCAGGATAGCCACCGAGTCAAAGCTGGCTTGCTGCAGTTAAACCCCACCATCCCTTTGTTGATAATGATGCATATGTAGTTAGTTCTGATGTAAGTCTTGCTGGGTACATTTGTACTCACATTTGCCTATTTTATGTTTTTGCAGAGAGACTTCGGTCTCACTAGTAGTTCCACGTGGACTTCGACGTTTAGCTTGTTACCTCAGCTACGATCTTGTGCCCTCGGCAGGATCTGATAGATAGTCAGGCTTCTCAGCCTTTTTCATTTATAGATGTCTGTACCCAGACATGATAGCTTCCGCTTGTGCTTTGACTTGTATGCTCTGATTGTTGGGTCATGAGACCCCTGTTTGTAATATCTCGTTCCTCGGAGCCTATTGAATAAGTACTTGTGTCGTAGAGTCATGTTGTGATGCTTCGTTGTATTTGCACATATCAAGCATATTGTGTGTATGCTACTGAAATGCTTGGTATGTGTGGGATCTGACTACCTAGTTGTTTATCTTTAGTAGCCTCTCTTACCGGGAAATGTCTCCTAGTGTTACCGCTGAGCCATGGTAGCTTGCTACTGCTCTGGAACACTTAGGCTGGCCGGCATGTGTCCTTGTTCGTTCCTGTGTCTGTCCCTTCGGGGAAATGTCACGCATTGAGTACCGGAGTCCTGTTAGCCCGCTACAGCCCGGTTTACCGGAGTCCTGCTAGCCCAGTGCTACAGCCCGGACCCACTTGCTGATGACCGACACGTTCGATGCTGGGTCATGGATGCCTGTCCCTGTAAGTCTGTGCCACTTTGGGTTTATGACTAGCCATGTCAGCCCGGGCTCTTTATCATATGGATGCTAGCGACACTATTATATACGTGAGCCAAAATGCGCAAACGGTCCCGGGCAAAGGTAAGGCGACACCGTGGGGATACCGTGCGTGAGGCCGCAAAGTGATATGAGGTGTTACCGGCTAGATCGATGTGACATTGAGTCGGGGTCCTGACAGCATTGGTATCAGAGCTTGACTGCCTGTAGGATTACCAAGCCAAACTGGTCGAAGTTGATTCTAGAAAATTCTTTAGTTATATAAGGGAGTTGATTGTGGGATGGAACGTAAGGCTCTTTTTACTCCTTATACCTCATGCCCTTCTGATCTGAGTCATCTTATCTTTCCTGCGGGGATTAAGAACTAGGCTATCTCTTCTTTCTATTAGGATCACGTGTTACTAATCAGTAGACTTATAAGATTGTTGGATTTAAGTCTCAGTTCAGTTCCTACTACTTCCGTATGTTAATTGTTGATCTCGGAACCTTGATATTGTTCTTCTGAGTGGTTATGCCACCATTTTTGTGATTGTCTCAAATCTTTTTGAGCAATTATAGCCGTTATGCTGTCCGAGTCATCCCAGGTTTCTAAATAGTCCGATGCATTTGCAAATCCCTTCCTTCTGTTTCCGATGTTCCCATGGGCCAGATTAACCACACTAATCGGTGTGTTGAGGTAATTATTGCCTCGACATATATGTTGGAATTATTATTATGACCCTAAGTGCTTAGGGGATCATCTAGTGGTCTAGCCATGATTTGTGTCCTAGTGTGAAGATTCTGGCCTTTATTCTCGGAAGCATCCCGTGATGCTACTTAGTAATAGGTATTCTGTCCCTGGGTTCTTGAACCCGAGATTCACTCTACCTACTTCATGTTGATAGTAATTGCTAGTGCCTTTAGGATATTAGTAACCTTTGCGATAGTCCTCGAAGTCCGTGGTATGTTCTTCTTCCAAATACCATGAGCTACTTATGGCAGATGTTTATTGGATCAAAAAAAAATCACAATTAGAGTACTCTTGAGGAGTTCTCCATTCATAAATCGTGACTCTGCCAGTTCTACCTTTCTGCATGGGTTATCCGGAAGAAATATGTTGAACTTGGTTCGACATACTAATCTATGCATCCACAACTCAGAAAGTTATATGTTCCTTTGAGTTGTTCTCTTTAGTTGCATTCTGACCCTCGTCTATCAATTGATAGTCAAGAGTATGCGTGCGTTCGTTTATCGATGCCTATTACTTTTGTGGTCCGTCAAGCCATTCTATCGCGGAATGACTAGGAGAAACAAACTCCAGTACCTCATCCATATCTAGGATTGGGTCAAAGTAGTTGTATTCCGCAAATCAAATGCCAATCCAGCTTTTGGTTCTGTTCTACCTTAGAGTATTACCTTATTCTATATCGAGATTGTTATAGGAATTGCACGCCATCCTATGAACTCTTGGTACAGTGATACTTCTCACCATCATTAGTCATTCCTCGGCCCTCGTGTTGATGCAACCGGAATACCAACAAATGAATTGTGATGTGTGAAATCAATACTCCCAGCAACCTCGTTGCTTGGTAGTTAAAGGATAATAATTTCATTCTTAGCGTGTTGGTTTTGAATCATCCTTCTAAGACTGATCGTGCTACCTAGTCCTTATTTCGGTGCACCCTTCGATTGATGAGTTAGGATCTTGTCAAGTCCTCACTCATTTGATCATATCGTCTTGCCCTCAAAAGCGAGATTGTTCCCAAGCTTAGTAACATACCGGTGGTTCGTGATTTTCCGAATATCTTCTCGGAAGTATTACCAGGTTGTCACCTGACTGCTATGTTGAGCTCGTGATCAAGTCGGGTTCTTGTGAACCACCCTTTCTCCAAGAATCTGTGATGGATATCCCGGAGCTAGTTGGTTAAGCTAGACAACAACTTGGAGAGTTGGAAGATAAAAGGTTTGTCTGACTTAGTTCATGTTAAGGGATATCTTTCTGTGTATGTGTGTGTGTTGAAGAAAGATGATATCTTCATTAATTGGTCCTTGTGATCAGTTGTTGGACCTATTGTCTTACCCCATCTATAATTTGAGTATGGGCTATCATCCAATCAGACCAGAACCAACGATATTCGTAATGTTGTCTTACTCGTGGTTGATCCCTCGAGCATACACCATTACATCTTTGGTCTGACCAATGCTATCACCGTGTTCACATGATGGTGGAAGTCCAATGATATGGAAATTCCGATGAGTTGCTGTTAAGCCCATCACTAGCATTTTGTCTCCCCCCATGAATCATGTTGAACATCAACCTAGTGTTGGAAACTTGTGTAAGCATTTCTTCGTGTTTCGTTCATGAAGCATATGTTTGAATGAAAGTAGTGATTTTCCCTAATACACGTGCATTTGGTGAAAGTTGCCGCCGTGAATTTGAGAAAGTTAGTTTTGCTTCCTCCGGAATCATCCCAAGTCAGTCATGCATATGTGCGAAGTATTCTATGGTCTGGAGACTTGCAACCTTCATTCCATATGGGTTCCGAGCACACCAAGCCACTGATTGATTTGTTCAAGGAGAAGAAGTTCCTTCTTAAGAGCATGCCTTATGCAAGGACTTCAATGTCCTCGATTATGGTTCCCCACCTGAACTCGGTAGTGTTTTGTTGTAAGACTACCATGTGATAATGTTTTGTCTGGGACAACGTGTTCACATGTTTGTAGCAGAACCAGCTCATGTTTTGGAGCTTGCTATCGTAGTTCATTTCCCGAGAATCTCGCAACGTCATCTCATCGATTTGTGTTGCAAACTTTCATTTCTCTTTCTAGACTTGATGAGTCTGGGATATCCTGACACCAACCAGATCTGAATCTCAGGCAGATATGATGGTTGGAACATTCTCCAAGAACTATAATATTGGTCTCTCGATAACCGGTAAGGTGGATGTCGTGGCCAACACACCCATCCGGTAGACCTATTATTATAGTATCTTGTTTGAGGAAGTTGGCCACCCCCCCCCATAGGGATTTCGTAGGATTTACTCCCTAGTTGCCCCTATGGATTTTTGTGTTCCCGAAGTCCGACCTTTTACTTGATGTTTTAGATATCAAACCATATCTATGAATGGGTTATACTAGCACATCAAGGAGAACATTAGAAGCGGAGTGCTAAATGTTTCTCGGTCGATCATCCAGATTTTATTTGCTTGGCCTCGCTAAGGTGAAATCTGAGAAAGTGTTATCCTCCTTCGCATCTGCATCGTCCATCGCTATTTATCATGGTAGTATGTTGTGTTGTCAGCACCCTTGACGCGGTTGTTGATAAAACCTTGATGATTATGGAAATGCTCAAGTTCTTGAGAGCACGCACAAGCACTACGTGTTATCATCATCTCTAACTGGGATTCCTCTCAGTTTCCTCGGCAAATGCTATGACCTTTTCAAAACAGTGAATTCACTCTCTTTTGTTGGGTTCTTCCCCAGTTACCAGAATCATTCCCAGCATTTGCATTTTGTTCCTAGCTTGCACCGCCAATGTGCCATTCTACCATGGGTCTCTTCCATTTCCGGTGATAAGCAAAATTCATCCATTACGTTGTCTTCAACAAGGTAATCCACATCATCCAAGTCCGAGTATGCCATTCTACCGACCCCCTCCAAACGATCGTTGTGAATTGCCTTAGGCTGGTTTAAAGAGTTTCAATGATCTCTGAATCAAAAGTAATTCTTTTTGCCACTTAAGGGGATATCTCTACGAGTCACCTTCCCTAAGGTGTATCGTTATGGTATCATGGCAACTCAACTCCTCGCTACGTTGACAATCTTTTACCACCTTCTTAGGTTTGAAATTGTTGTCTACCTAGTGAACCTTCGTCATCTGCTTCACTCCATTCCTATGGGTGCGTGCTTCGTCTCTCAGCTCGAGAGATGTTGCTATGTCTCATTCCGTGGGTTAATCCTGAGTTGTTCGACCTTCGAGAAGAACAATTCTTTTAGGGTTTTTCCTTTCCCCTCGTTGTCATGATAGCTGGAGTTCTCAGAGCAAGACGACAAGACAAAGTTGGTGTTCAAATCAACGTTCATTTGAAGTGCAACCTGGATCGTGAAGATTGTGCTAGTTTGCGTTCCCCTTTCACCCTGCCCTACGCTTGAATCTCGAGACGAGATTCTTGTTTAGTGGGGGTGAGTTGTCACATCCCTAGCTGCTGGTAGTGCTCTAGGCTAGCTTCATGTTTGCATCATGTTTAAATTTTGCCTAAAATTGAAATGGGGATGTTCAAACCCTAGCATTAAATCAACTCAACTAGGGTGAATTAAAATCTTTTCAATAAACCCAAAAGGTTCCTAAGAAAAGTTCATGATTTCTGGTTAAGGTGGAAACCTCTGCCAAAAATGATGATTATATTCTTAGGTCATTTTTGGATTTTTGAATTAAATCATATTGTATTTGACTTTGGGCATTTAAATACTATAAATAATTTAAATGCTCAAATAAATGTTGGAAATTGATAAGGGTCACTGAAATAATTCAGAAAGTACCCATAATTATTTCCAGGATTTTATAAAAATGATTTGATATTTTAAAACAAATCAAAAACAAATTGCAGAAATAGAAAAAGATAAAACAGAACAGAATTATAGAAGAGAGAGAGAAACATTACCTGCAGCCACCCAGGCCACTTACCTGGCCCATCTCCCCCGGCCGGCCCAGCCCAACTCCCCACCGTCTTCAACCTCTGCCAGTAGGCAGAGGCGTGTCGACGCGCCCGCGCCCGAGCGCCACCTCCTGCTTCCACCTCCTGCTGCCCCCCCCCATCGCCCTGGACTTCCTCCGCGACGCCACGCGACCCCGATGCTCTCTCACTCTCTGGTCCTCTCTTCCCCCTCGCTCCTCTGCTCTCTCTCTCTCTCACGGCCGCCCAAATCAGCCGGTGCCGCCGCTGCAAGGCACCGCGCCCACCGCCGTCCCCTTGCCCCGTGGCTGTGACCCCTAGCTCCGCCTCGCTGTCGTGAAGCTCCACGCCGAAGAACACGCCTGCGGATGCCTAGCAGCGCCGTCGCCGACGCCATCTTCGTCCTCCGCACCGACGGCCGCCGTCGACCGATTCGTCATCACCAGGCCGTCCCCGAGCTCTCTGAGATCACCAACGACCCCGCCGTGAGCTCCTCTACCGACCCCCCCTTCTTCCCTGTCCATTAGCTCGTCGTATCCGTCGTTTCCGTCGGGACCGAGACCTCACCGGCGCCGGACTTGTCGCCGTCGTCGTTTTGGTTCACCTCCGTCCAAACCGAGCACGCAGACGTACTCAGAGCGCTCCCAGGAGCCCGTAGCGCCCACCAGCCCCTCCTCCCATGCACCATAGCGCCATCTCCGTTGTTGCCCGAGCTCCGGCCGCCGCCGCGAGCTCGACTTCGGCGAGTACAGCGCACCCCGTCCGCTCCTTCCTGCTCCGTTGGATGCGGAAGAGCACGGGCTACGCCCCGGTGGTCTCCGCGCGCTTTCTCGCCGCCTATAGCCCATTCCGGCGAAGCACCGCCGCGCGGTTTGGTCGTCGCCGGCCGAACCCCGGCGAGGCTGACGTGGCGGTTTATTTAGCACTAATCCCCACCATTAGCCACCTCACCAGCCGCTGACAGCGGGCCCCACCCCTGGTCAAACCCCAGTCAGCGCTGGGTTTGACCAGGATTAACTCCTGTGACACTGACATATGGGGCCCACAGGTCAGATTTGACCTGGACAACGGCCGTTGACTCGCTGACGTCACTGTGACATCATGCTGACGCAACTAAATCATTTCTGGATTTAATTTAATTCTGAAATTCCAGAAAATTGTATAAACTTCAATAATTCATAGAAAATTAACTGTAACTCCAAATTAAATAATTTATATATGAAAAATTATCAGAAAAATTCAAGGAATCCATCTGTACCATTTTCATGCATGTTAGAACAACTTATAGCTGCTGTTTAGCACAAATCAATTAAATGGCATTTGAATAATCACATATGGAGTTTGAATTTGAATTTTGTATTCAAACCAACTTCATTTAATCTGTTGCTAGTTGCATTAGCCCAAAACACATTCATTTTGCCATGTCATGATCATGCATCATATTGTGCATTGCATTGATTTTGTTCCCTTTTGTGTTGCCGGTATTGTCCCCTCTCGATAGACGTGATATCGATGATGTGATCGTTGACACTGATGAAGACTCAATGCTATCTTCAGAAGTGCCAGGCAAGCAAAACCCCCTTGTTCATTCCGATAAAATCCCACTCTCTCGCTCCTGCTCTCTTTTACTGCATTAGGACAACAACGATTCATCTGTTACTTGCTGTGGTAGCTGAACCCCTTTATCCTTTGCATGACCTGTCATTCCACAGTAAATAGATGAAACCCACTAGTATGAGTAGGAATTGTTTGAGCCCTGTTGTGCCTACTCATTCATGCTTGTTTGTCATGCCTGCTACTGCTTAGAGTTGAGTCAGGTCTGATTCATCGGGGATGAATCAGAGGCGTGTGAACATGTCCTACTGTGTGTGAGCTAAGTGTTTGAACACGATTTGGTAAAGGTAGCGGTGAGAGGCCATGTAGGAGTACATGGTGGGTTGTCTCATTGCAACCGTCCTCAGGAACTGAGTTCTGTGTTTGTGATCCATGATTCAGCTACTACCATACATTGGGCCCTGAAATATGACCCCGCTCGACTTCTTATTCACCCTTGTCCTCTGTCCAGGAGTTGCAAGTAGTTTCTGGTGCTTGCAGTATGCTGGAGGCCGTGGACAGCGCTGACCGTAGGGGTGGGCTGTGATGCGGTAGGCACGTGGCCGGGTAAATCGGGCACCCGTTTGGTGTCACGGAACCCTGTTCACATCGTTTGGGGCTGTGAGCGAAACTCCGGCCGGATCTCCTCATGGATGGAACCCGAATAGGCGATAAACCTGGACTAGAGACTTAGGTGTTTAGGTAGGTCGTGGTCTACACCCACGTCGGCTTTCGCTTGAAGTCTGCCGAGCACATGTCGTGTGCAGACGCTAAGTGGTGGAAACATGTATGAAGAAGTACACCCCTGCAGGGTTAACATCATCTATTCGAATAGCCGTGTCCGCGGAAAAGGACTTCTAGGTTGCTTATATCAGTTCATAGACAAGTGAAAGTGGATACTCTAAAATACGCAAGATAAGCGTGAGTGCTATGGATGGCGTTCTCGTAGGGAGACGGGAGCGGATCCATAGTGGTGTATTGATATGGTGAATATGTGGACTCGTGTGCGCCACCTCAAAAGAGTTACATTGCAGTCGTAGTTCAGGATAGCCACCGAGTCAAAGCTGGCTTGCTGCAGTTAAACCCCACCATCCCCTTGTTGATAATGATGCATATGTAGTTAGTTCTGATGTAAGTCTTGCTGGGTACATTTGTACTCACGTTTGCCTATTTTATGTTTTTGCAGAGAGACTTCGGTCTCACTAGTAGTTCCACGTGGACTTCGACGTTTAGCTTGTTACCTCAGCTACGATCTTGTGCCCTCGGCAGGATCTGATAGATAGTCAGGCTTCTCAGCCTTTTTCATTTATAGATGTCTGTACCCAGACATGATAGCTTCCGCTTGTGCTTTGACTTGTATGCTCTGATTGTTGGGTCATGAGACCCCTGTTTGTAATATCTCGTTCCTCGGAGCCTATTGAATAAGTACTTGTGTCGTAGAGTCATGTTGTGATGCTTCGTTGTATTTGCACATATCGAGCATATTGTGTGTATGCTACTGAAATGCTTGGTATGTGTGGGATCTGACTACCTAGTTGTTTATCTTTAGTAGCCTCTCTTACCGGGAAATGTCTCCTAGTGTTACCGCTGAGCCATGGTAGCTTGCTACTGCTCTGGAACACTTAGGCTGGCCGGCATGTGTCCTTGTTCGTTCCTGTGTCTGTCCCTTCGGGGAAATGTCACGCATTGAGTACCGGAGTCCTGTTAGCCCGCTACAGCCCAGTTTACCGGAGTCCTGCTAGCCCAGTGCTACAGCCCGGACCCACTTGCTGATGACCGACACGTTCGATGCTGGGTCATGGATGCCTGTCCCTGTAAGTCTGTGCCACTTTGGGTTTACGACTAGCCATGTCAGCCCGGGCTCTTTATCATATGGATGCTAGCGACACTATTATATACGTGAGCCAAAATGCGCAAACGGTCCCGGGCAAAGGTAAGGCGACACCGTGGGGATACCGTGCGTGAGGCCGCAAAGTGATATGAGGTGTTACCGGCTAGATCGATGTGACATTGAGTCGGGGTCCTGACACCTATCCAGGTTCCATCCGCGGGGAGTCCAGCCAGGGTTTCCACATACGGCCCCGAACGATGTGTACAGGGTTCCGAGACACCAAATGGGCGCTCGGCATACCCGGCCACGTGTATCTACCGCATCATAGCCCACCCCTAGGGTCCGCGCTACGCATAGCCTCCAACACATATCCTATAAACACCAGAAACTAGTTGCAACTCCTGGACAGAGGACTAGGGTGGTTAAGAAGCCGAGAGGATCAATTAAGGATCCCAATGCATGGTTGTAACTGATTCTTAAATCACACATACAGATCTCAGTGCTTAAGGATGGTTCCAATGAAGCAACCCACCATGTAATCCTACATGGCCTATCATCGATACCTTTACCAAATCATGTTCAACACATCACTCACATTACCGACATCATCATTTCACTCTAGCCCATCACCCAGATGAACCAGACCTGACACGACTTTAAGCATAGTGGGCATAGAAAGGTAGGAAACACATACATGGCTCAATCAGCTCCTACACATGCTAGTGGGTTTCATCTAGTTATTGTGGAAATGACAGGTCATGCAGAGGAAATGGGTTCAACTACCGCAGCACACAACAGTTTGAAACGTTGTTGTCTAAAATGTAGTAAATGAGAGCAGGTGTGAGAACATGGGATTGTATCGATATGATCAATGGGGCTGCTTGCCTGATGGAGTGGTAGTAGGATACTGCCCTTCAGTCGGATATTCGTAGGTATCCTTGGAGGCAGAACCTACCACGAAAGACACATCGGAACACAACCATCACATGGAAATATGCAACAATATGATGCATGCTATGACATGGCAATATGGGTGTGTTTTTGGCTAGTGCATTCTAAAACAGGTTGGTTTGAGTCCATTTGAATCAAAGATTCAAATGAAAGCTCATGATATGAAGTCATATTAATGAATTAGCTTCTTTCACTTAAACAACAAGGTTAAATTGTTCTGACATGCATGAAACCATTACAGACGGAAAGATTGGATTTTTCTGATCAATTTTCATATATAAATCTTTTCATTTGGAGTTACAGATTAATTTCTATGAATTTTTGAAGTTTATAGCATTTTCTGGAATTTCCTGTAAAAGAATAAATCCAGTAAATGATTTACCGCGTCAGCATTGCGTCAGGGTGATGTCAGCTGTCAACGGGGACGGTCCAGGTCAAACCTAACCAGTTGGTCCCGCATGTTAGTGTCATTAGACTAACTAATTTTAGTTAGTCCTAATCCTAGGTTAATTAGCAGGGCGGGCCCACATGGTCAAATGGTCAAACCCACCGGTGACGTAATGCCGATGAGGCCAGAAGCGGCGGAGCAACGCGGATTCCTCCTCCGGTGACCAAATGGACGGCGGAGGGCACCTACGTGTAGCCGGGAGCGAGCCGCGTCGGGTGGTGCTAGTGGTTGGGCTCGGGGTCACCGGAAACGACGCTGACGACGAGTTTGGCGGCGGCCGGAGCTCGGACGAGCTTGGACTCGTTGCTACGAGGCACGGCGAGGTGCATGGTGCAGTGCTACGGTCTCCTGGGGACGCGGCGAGTGCGGTGGCGTGCTCGGTTTCGATCCAACATGGCTGTGGCCACGACAGCGATGTGCAGAGGCGGCGGCGGGTGCGGGCGAGCTCGGTGCAGTCATTCTGGTGCATACCAAAGCGAACGGAGAGGATGGGGAGAGGCAGGAGCTCATGGGGAACAGGATGAGCTAGGCGGCGTGGTCGGGGACGAGCTGGTGCAGCGGTGACCGCGAAGGGGATCTCCGGCGATGGGCGGTGAAGACGAGGTCGGTGCGGTGGCTTCAGGGCGAACGAGCACTCGGGGATCAGTCTGCTCGATGGAGAGGACGAGAGCGAAGATCTTGGACACGATGAAGCGAGGAGGGGGCTATGGTGACTGCGGGTTTCACGTCGGCGCGAGCGCGGCAGCATCCGCCATGGCGAGGAGAGGCGAGAGAGAGGAGCAGGGGGAGAGTGAGGTGTCGGGGCAGTCGAGCGGGCGACATGGAGGTCGACCAACGCGTCCAGGGGTGAAGCGGCAAGCAGGTGGCACCGTGGCGAATTCGGGCGCGCTGGCGTCATCTCCCTGCCTGCTTGGCGGGGAAGAAACAGCTGGCTATCACGGGCCAGCACAGTGTTGGGCCGCCAGGTGGGCTAGGTGGTGGGTTGCGGCCAGGTAAGTCATTTTCCTTTTATTTTCTGTTTTGTTTATTTCTGCAAGTTTGTGCCATTTCTAAAAATACCTAGGCACTTTCAAAAATCACCAAACTTATCATGCCCACTGTATAGAATAAATCCAACAAGGAACATTTCAGTTTAGGATTATTTGAGCATTTAAAATATTTACTAGCATTTAAATGCCCAAATTCAAATAACTAATGATTTAAACTAGTGACCTTAGGATGAGCTAGAAAATTGTGCACCATTTTTGTCAGAGGTTTATGACCAAGGCAAAGATGATGAACATTTTAGAAGGGCAATTCATGTTCATTGAAAATATTTTTAGTAAACCCTAGTTGGTTTCAAGGGGGTGCTGGGGGTTCTATCATCCCCATTTCCAAGTACTCTAATGCATGAACTAGCTAGGGTGTGACAACTCACCCCCACTCATTCCCGAGATTTAGGGCCCGTCGGGAAGAAGGTGGGGTACTCAAGTCGAAGACGATCCTCCCTTTCCCAAGTGGTTTCTTTCTCGGAATGGTGTGACCATTGAACCTTGAGAAACTGGATGTTTCGGCGTTGAGTGGTACGCTCGGCTTGATCAAGGATACGAACGGGATATTCCCGATATGTGAGATTATCTTGGAGATCAAGCGTTTCGTGGTCCACTCCATAGATAGGATCCGATAAGCAACGCCTGAGTTGAGAAACGTGGAAGACATCATGAACTCTGGAAAGATGCAGAGGTAGTTCCAATTGGTAGGCAACTTCTCCTCGTTTGGCAAGAATGCGAAAGGGACCAATGTAACGAGGAGCCAATTTGCCTTTGATACTGAATCGGTGGGTTCCCTTCGGAGGAGTAACCCGAAGGGAAGCCTTCTCGTCGACTTCAAAAGTCATGGCCTTATGTTTACGATCATATTGGCTCTTTTGATGGGATTGGGTTGTTTTCAACATTTCATGAACAATGCGAACTTGCTCTTCTACTTCCTGGATCATATCTGGGCCAAAGAATTGTCTTTCCCCGGTTTTTGACCAGTTAAGAGGCGTTCGACACCTTCATCCATAGAGAACTTCAAAAGGAGCTTTGCCCAAGCTAGATTGATAGCTATTGTTATAAGCAAATTCGGCAAATGGGAGGCATTTCTCCCAATCCATTCCGAATGAGATAACAGAAGCTCGGAGCATATCTTCCAGAATTTGATTGACGCGCTCTACTTGACCGCTTGATTGAGTGTGGAAGGCGGTGCTAAAGGAGAGATGAGTCCCCATAGCATTTTGAAAACTTTCCCAAAGTTAAGAGGTGAAGAGACTTCCACGATCTGAGTTAATCGCCAATGGAACACCATGAAGAGACACTATTCGAGAGATATACAGGTCTGCTAGCTGGCTAGCGGTTATACTCTCCCGAACAGGTAGGAAGTGGGCTAATTTGGAGAGACGATCGATGACAAGGGAAATAGCATTATTCCCTTTCTTGGTCCTGGGAAACCCGGTGATGAAGTCCATACCGAATTTATCCCATTTCCATTCAGGAATAGCTAAAGGTTGAAGGGTGCCAGCAGGCCGTTGATTCTCTGCTTTAACACGACGATAGGCATCGCAATTTGCAATATATTGAGCGATTTCTCTCTTCATCCTAGTCCACCAAAACCTCTGGCATAGGTCTTGATACATTTTAGTACTACCGGGATGAATGGTGAGAGGAGAATCATGACCTTCATTAAGGATCAGTTGCCGTAGTTGCTGTTTCTTGGGAACCACTAGGCGGTTCTCAAAGAAGACAACACCTTGATCCTTCACAGAGAAACATTTAGCAGCTCCGCTAGCAATGTTCTCCTTGATCCGAGATATCCCCTTGCCATACCGCTGGGCGGTTATGATCTAATCCATAAGGGTCGGTTTCGCCACCAAGGTAGATACGAATCCTTGAGGAACAATGTGAAGGTTAAGCTTCCGAAATTCCTCATGGAGAAGTGGTTGACCTTGTTGTATCATTAGGTTGTTACAATAAGATTTACGACTTAGTGCATCAGCCATAACATTGGCTTTCCCCAGGGTGTAAGTTATTCCTAAGTCGTAATCTAAGATTAACTCGACCCTACGTCTTTGCCTGAGATCCAAATTCGGTTGCGTGAAGATGTATTTCAGACTTTGGTGATCGGTGGAGATCTTGCAGCGATTACTGAGAAGGTAATGTCACCATGTTTTGAGTGCATGGACTACAGCTGCAAGTTCTAGATCATGTGTTTGATAGTTTTCCTCATGTGGGTGTAACTATTGTGAAGCAAAGGCAATTCCATGATGATCTTGCATGACTATGCAACCTAGTCCTTGTCGCGAGGCGTCGCAATAGATAACAATGTCCTTAGAAAAATCTGGTGGTACGAGTACGGGAGCAGACGTCAGGCGTATTTTCAGTTCCTGAAAGATGAACTCGAATTGTGGGGTCCACTCGAACTTCTTATCTTTCTTGAGGAGTTTAGTTAGAGGTTTAGCAACCTTGGAGAAATTCTTGACGAAGTGGCGATAGTAGCTTGCTAAGCCAAGGAAACTCCAAACTTGCTTCACCATTTCAGGTGGAGTCCAATCAAGGACAGCTTGAACTTGCTCGGGATTGACAACAATACCCTTACCAGAAATTACGTGGCCTAGATAGGTCACTTCTGGCAACCAGAATTCACACTTGGAGAATTTGGCATAAAGGCGATGCTCTCGAAGTTTCGTCAATACTAACCTTAGATGCTCGGCATGTTCTTCCTCATTCTTGGAGTAGATGAGTATATCATCGAGGTATACCACGACGAATTTATCCAAATACTCCATGAAGATCGATTTCATTAACCAAGAGAAGGTGGCTCGAGCATTGGTTAAACCGAAGGACATGACGGTGTACTCGTATTGGCCATAACGAGTAACAAGGCCGTTTTGGGAATGTCCCCATTCTTGATTTTGATTTGATGGTATCCCAACCTCAAATCCATTCTGGAGAAGACTGAGGATCCAGCGAGCTGATCATACAGGTCGTTGATCCTGGGGAGCGGATACTTGTTCTTTATGGTGACCAAGTTGACGGGTCAATAATCTACAACCATCTGATCCGTACCATCCTTCTTTTTGATGAAGAGGAGGGGCAAGCCCATGGAGAAGAACTAGGACGGATGAAACCATTTTTCAAGGACTCATCGAGTTGTTTCTTAAGCTCAGCTAGTTCTAGGGGTGCCATCTTATAGGGTCTTCTAGAGATTGGAACGGTTCCTGGTACAAGGTCTATCATGAACTCGACCTCCCCGTCAAGTGGAACACCTGGCAATTCTTCTGGAAAGACAACCGGGAAGTCACGGACTACCGGAATATCTTCAAGGTCTGGAAGAGGGTTAGCATTTAGGGAGTAGAGTTGAGGCTTGGCCACTTGGGTTATGACATTGACCGTCTTACCCGATGGGTGAGTAGGTTGAACAGTTGTAGTGGCACAATCATTCTTTGCATAATGGGCTGACATGCAATCCATACCTAAGATGATATTTATGTCCGAGGACTTGAGAGCTATTAAGGGTGCAAGGAAGACAAGTCTATCGACAAAATTTCATTCCCATGGCTTACTCTAGAAGTTTTCCATCTAGAGCCAGGGATTTGAATTTCCATGGTGGTGGGCATGACACAGAATGTCGTGTTATGCAATTGAGCATAGCTCTCAGATACGAATGAATGAGATACTCCAGTATTGAAAAGAACAGATGCTGGATGGCAGTTAACAAGGAGCATACCAAGGATGATGGTAGGATCATCATGAGCCTCCTCTGCTGAGACATAGTTAACATGGCCACATGTAGTGGTGGCTGGCTTGGCATAAAACACCTTTCCCGCTGGCTTACCATGGCCAACGGACTTTCCAGACTGGTTGGGGTTATTGTTCTAGGGACACTCTCGGCCGTAGTGACCCGACTCTCTACACTTGAAGCATGCCACCATGTTGGTGCGCGGAGCAGCATTGGCGGCCGGTCCACCATAAGTCTTAGGCGGTGCATACTGCTGGGTTGGGCGAGGCGCCTCATAGGATGGCCTCGGAGTGAACCTGGGTGGCAAAGCTATGTTTGGAATCCACACCCGGCGCTTCTGAGAACTAGAGCTGGATGAAGAACCAAAATCACGGGAATGCTTATGTGTACCTTCATAGTCAGTCTGACCGGTTTCAGCACTAACGGCTTTGTTCACAAGCTTCTGGAAGGAGGTGCACTCGTGCAAACGGAGGTCACGGCGAAGCTCGGGGCTAAGTCCCTTCCGGAAGCTCGCTTGCTTCTTGGCATCAGTGGACACTTCCTCAGGTGCATAACGTGCCAAGTTTCCAAACTCACGGCTGTAGGCATCCACAGTCAGTCTACCTTGAATGAAGTTGCAGAATTCCTCTCTCTTGCAATCCATAAGAACCTCCAGAATCTGGCGTTCACGGAAAGCCGCGCTGAATTCTGCCCAAGTGGTAACCTAGTCGGCTGGGCGCATCGCCTCATAGTTTTCCCACCAAAAGCTAGCAGGGCCCTCAAGGCGATAAGTAGCGTAAGTGACTTTGTCAGTTTTGGCTACGCGTGCATAACGTAGCTTATGGGTAATGTTGCGAAGCCACTCATCTGCATCAAGAGGCTCGACAGAATGATGGAAGGTTGGTGGGGTCAGCTTGATGAAATCATTGAGAGACACCAAGTCGTTCCTCTGGGAACGTGCAGTATTCTGCTCGATGCGTTCTAACAACCAGTTGGTCTCGTGTTTATTATTTTCTGCCTCCAACATGACTTCAGCCAAAGAAGGTGGATGGGGCAGAGTCCCATCCCTAGCTCCACTGGCTTCACCCTGTTCCTGAACATCATGGGTGCTTCAGGTGTTCACCATCCTAGGAAACAAAACAACGGTTTAGACAGGGATGGCAAAATTGTGGCATAAGAATGCATAATGTAATGGATGACACGGAATGCAGAGATGTTCATATGTACGACATGGTAATACAGAAGCTGCCATATATATATACCATTGGTCATACACACCATACATAGTTTAGTACAAGCCCAAGCTGAAGTACAACTACGTTGAAAGAATAGTACATCTCATCAGAGGCATTCCATGATCCTATATATTATTTTTCTACGCCTCCGGAATTCGGTACACACTAAGTCATATTCCACTAGACGCGCAGGACTGTGCAAATACAACTGATACAATACTAGTGAAGCTACTACCATCTCAGATGTCTCCATAGTAATCTTCATAGAGATTACCACCATATCCTGGGAGATGAACATGATCATCTGGAAACAGTTGGCTCTGTGGAGCTTGCGGTCCATAAGGACTCGGATGTGGCCTTGGTCCAACAAACGGTGGCAGACGGGGTCCACGTGGAGGGGTGATGCCTCCTACATCATGCCAGTCCATACGATCCGGAAGACCAGACCACACAGGGTACAAATCCCTCATGTCCATACACCCAGCCTGCACAGTAGGTGCAAACCGTGTTAGAGTGGCCCAGTTATCAGATCGACTATTGAAAAGCTCCATTCGCAAATCACGATTCTCGCGGTCCTTATCCTCGGGCAACTCTGTGGTAGTGCAGAGTAGCGAATCCTCATGGGAGGAGTCAGCGTAGAGAGCCTGATAGTAACCTTCTGCACCAGGGAGTGATGCTGGCATATAACGGAACTCAGTGTTCCGAAGCAAGGGAAGCCTAGCCCGCATAATAGTCATCATCGAGTAAGCAGCGTCCTGCACGGACACCTCGATGGTAATCCCAAGTCCATATGAACAATGGAGGGGTTCAGTAGCTCCAGGATAGGAAGGGTATATCCTGACTATGCAAAGGTATTGGCTCTGATTGAAATCTCAATACTGCTCCTCAACGGTATACTCAGGATACCATCGATAGGAAGCCTCCGTCATCATGTGGACCAGCATGGCCGTGTGACCAGGTACATCGAGGCACCGAGTCGAACGAACCACTTGATTCTGGGTGCGGGTGGCCATCTGAAAGCACGAAATAACGCAAAGGCAATAGAATTTTCTAGGAGAAATCGGACAACATAACGGCTGTAAATGCTCAGGAAAAGATTTGTGACATTCACAACAGTTGGCAAATCCACTCAACAACATCATATCAAGGTTCTGGTTCAACTAACAACATACTAAAAGTAGTAGAAACTGAACTGAGGCATGGAACCAACAATCCTAAGATTCTACGGATTAGTAACACATGAACCTGATAGAGAGATGACATCCTAGTCCTTAACCCACGTGGAAAGAGAAGAGGATGACTCAGATCAGAGGGCATAAGGTAAAGGAGTAAAAAGAGCCTTACGTCCCTCCCACAATCAATTCCCCTACATATAACTAAGGCATTTCTATACTTGACATCGACCAGTTTGGCTTAACAAACCTACAGGCAGTCTGGCTCTGATGCGAACGCAGTCAGGACCCCGATTCTAAGTCACACCGATCTAGCCTATACCACCTCATATCACTTTGCGGCCTCACGCACGGTATACCCACGGGTATCGCCTTACCATGGCCCGAGACCGTTTGCGCCTTTTGGCTCACGTATATGATAGTGTCGCTAGCATCCATATCACAGAGAACCCGGGCCGACATGACTAGTGTGAACCCAAAGTGGCAATAACTTACGGGGACCGACATACATGAATCAACATCGAGCAAGTCGGTCAACAACGTATGAATCCAGGCTGTAGCAATTGGGCTAACAGGACTCCGGGAACCCAGGCTGTAGCAGGCTAACAGGACTCCGGATGTCAGCACGTGATATTTCCCCGAAGGGACAGACAAAGGAATGAAGTGAATCACATGTCGGCAAGTCTAAGTGTTCCGGAGTATTAGTGCTGGGCTAGCAGGACTTCGGTAAACCGGATTGTAGTGGACTACCAAGGCTTAGTGGAATCACCAGACTACATTTCCCCATAAGAGAGGCTACCAAGGATAAACAACCAGATTGTCGGATCCCACACATACCAAGCATTTCAAACATACACACAATATGCTCGATATGTGTAAATAGAACATGGCATCACAACAAAACTCTACAACTCAAAGTACTTTATTTAGAAGGCTCCATAGATCCATACATAATATGTTCATATAGGTAGGGGTCACATGACCCAACACTCAAGTCATACAAACATACAAGCACATGCGGAAGCAAACTAGAAAGCAAGAAGGATTGACGAAGCCTGTCTATCTACAAGGCCCTTCATGGCTCAGGATCAACACCTGGGTAGCAAGTCACTCGTCAACGTCGAGATCTACATAGAACCCATCAGAGCACTACAAAAAAAGACACATCCGTGACATTTTGGGCCGAACGAAAAAATTTATGTCATACATATGACACATCTATGACGATAATTGTGACAAAACCCGGTATCATCATGATGTGGTGGGCTCCTACTTCTATGACAAAAAATCATGACAGAAAATGGGCTTTTCGTCCTGGGCGGGCCGAAGACGCAGCTGCATGACATTCTTTGGGTCGTCCATGACGGGAAAAACCGTGGTAGAAGCGAGGGGGAGGAAAATTTCTGGGAGTTCCCGGTTACGGTGGGAGGTCGGGGGCCGAGCGATGCGCGCTTCTCTCGTACACGTACGCATGTGTGTGCGAGGCATTGGCTCTAACTGAACCCGAGCGAGGCGTTGGGCTCTAACTGAACCCGAGCAATTGTACTGCAGGCTATGCGTCAGTGAACCCGAGCGATCGATTGATGGCTATTAACTGAACCCGATCGAGCAATTCCTTCGCTACTGCTGCTAACTGAAGCCGATCGATGCTGCCTCTG
>NC_041390.1:238582636-238614550 GCF_002162155.2 Triticum dicoccoides | reverse complement strand
GTTCCCGGTGGGGGTGGATGAACAGGACCCCGCTCGATCGAGCCGGTTGGGGCAGGATGAACAGGACCCCGTGGAGGGCTGGATGAACATGACCACCCCGTGGAGGGCAGGATGAACAGTAGACGGTGGAGGGCAGGATGAACAGTAGCCCGTGGAGGGGTGGTTGAACTGGAGCCCGTGGAGAGGGCGGGTTGAACAGTAGCCGGTGGAGTAGCGCGCGGTGGAGGCTGGATGAATAGGAGCCCGTGGATGAACAGTCGCTGGTGGAGGCTGGAGGAGGTCGACGGTCGATGAACAGTAGCTCGTGGAGGCTGGAGGGGGTCGACGGTGGAGATGAACAGTATCGCGTGGAGTCCCGTTTTGCAGTACGCCACACCCCTCCCGATGAACAGGACCCCCGTTTCGACCGTAGTGCTCCAACACAAGTCCGCTTCGTCCGTTTTGCGGTACGCCACACCCCTCCCGATCAACAGGACCCCCGTTTCAACCGTAGGAGGTCCGTTTCCTCCGTTTTGCAGTACGCCTGACCCCTCCCAATGAACAGGATCCCGTTTCGAATGTGGCCGGTCGAACACAAGGCCATTTCCTCCGTTCTACGGTACGCCAGGGCTCGTTTCCATCGCCTGTTCCGTCCAAGCCCTCCCGATGAACACGACGCATTCCGTTGCCTCCCCATGAACATGACGCATTCTGTTGCCTCCCGATGAACACGACACATTCCGTTGCCTCCCCATGAACACGACGACGATGCTCTTTCTCCGTTCCGATCCAGCCATGTACACGAGCCCTGGCCGTACGTATGCGCGAGTAGCCGTTCGAGACCCCGCCCGTATGTACACATACGTGGCCGTATTTTCTTTCTTGCACCCTGGCCGCTGTACATACGTGTACATGCTACGTGTGCGCCTCTACTACGACACGTGCGCGCCTCTACATCGACCAGTATATATGTACATACACGTTCGTGACCAGAATGACAACACTACATACGCTTTGACCAGGTGGGTCCCGACTGTCAGGCACTTCCTTGCGTGCGAAGATGTAGCTGGTGGGTCCCAGCAGTCAGGGGGGGCGAAATACGGTGGCCCGTCCGGTGGGTCCCCGCCGTCAGGTGGAGGAATAATTATTTTGCACGTAATAAGGAGGCACTTCCTTGCTGCGGCCGTGGACCCAGCTGTCAGCCTTTCCACATACAGTCCACGTCTGATGGAAGTCGTTCCTTGACCACGTTGACCACGCCGCGCTGAGAGCACCAGGGGGGTGGATGATAGTGAGGCCTAGGAAGGGGACGACGCCGAGCCGGGGAAGACGCGGCAGTGGATGCCCACGCGTAGAGGAGTAGGAGGGTTCACTGGTTCATTGCGGTGTGTGGCTGCTGTCGCCGCAGAATAACAAGGGTGTGGGTGACTAGAGGGATGGCCTGGCCAGCGGTGGGAGTAGTAGGGGCGCTGCATCGCAGCCGGCCACAGGAGGCAGGAGCACGAGGCACGACCGGCGCTAGTTTGGGTGGCTGGACCAAGAAGACCAGAGGTTGAAGAAGCACTACGGCTGTTGGATGGACATCGTATAGTCACTGGAGCTAGAATCGTGCATATTGACTAAGTTGACAAAGCCCTTCGTCCCCGTCAACTTAGTAGGCCCACAAGTCAGCCTCCCACCAAGGTGGGTCCTAGCTAGCAGATATAGCTAGTGTAACAAGGAGGCACTTCGTTGCGTGCGAAGATATAGCTGGTGGGTCCGAGCTGTCAGCGGCAGTAATGTTTTTTCGCGAAATACAGAGGCCCTTTCGGTGGGTCCCTGATGTCAGGTGGAGGAATCATTATTTTGTGAGTAATAAGGAGGCATTTCCTTGCATGCGGCCGTGGACCCAGCTGCCGGCCTCTCCACGTATAGTCCACTTCAGATGCATGTCGGTCGTTGACCACGTTGACCAGGCCGCGCCAAGCGCACAAGGGTGGTGGACGACGGCGAGGCCTGTGAAGGGAACGACACAGAGGAAGGGAAGAGTCGGCAGTTGTTTCCCACGCGGAGGGGGTATGACTGTACGAGGGTTTACTGGTTCGTCTGCCGTCGCCGGAGAATAACAGCAGGTGTGGGTGAGTAGAGGGATGGCTAGGCCAGCAATGGGAGTACGGTGGGGCGGTGAGGCCTGCACGGCAGCACAGCCGGCCGCGGGGAGGAGGGAGCAGGCAGTCCCGCCGACGCTTGTTTGAGTGGCTGGAGCAGGAAGAGCAGAGATTGAAGAAGCACGACGGTCGTTTGATGGACATCCAACAGTCACTGCTTGTGCGTCAACCTTTTTTTAGGAAAGCCTCAAATCTGTGGAAAACACCATACATCCCATCTGCTTTTATTTCTAATAATTTACAGTGCATTTGCTAATTCTTAAGGTTTTTTTGGAGCCCATATTCTTTTTGTTAGCACAACCCATATTGTGGCCACGGTTAAAAAATTAACGAAATTTTGCATATTTTGGTGCGGTCCGAACTGTTTTTAATCCCGAAATTTCGAATCAGATTCAAACTGATTTTAAAAATAAATGTATATCAATATAAAATCCAACAAATTCTCCATGCATAAAAATTAATGTAATTTAAAATATCGAAATGAAAAAAAAGATATTTTAAACTAATTGCCGATTTGATGTGTTTTAAAAATGTACAACCCATTTCTCATTACTAATGGGCCATTTTCTCGGCTAGCCGAATGAAGCTCTCCTCGTCTTGAAAGTTTTGCAGCCCAACAGGCCTGACAAAGCGACTTACTTGGCAAATCACAAAAAAACTGGACTCTGGCCGTGGACCCAGCTATCAGCCTCTCCACGTACGGTACTCTTCCGATGGAAGTCGGTCGTTGACCACATTGACCACGCCGCGCCGAGAGCACCAAGGCGGTGGACGACGGCGAGGTCTAGGAAGGGGACGACGTGGAGCCGGGGAAGACGCGACAGTGGATGCCCACGCGGAGAGGAGTACGAGGGTTCACTGGTTCGGCTGCGGTGTGAGGCTGCCGTCGCCGCAGAATAACAAGGGGAGCGGGTGAGTGGAGGGATGGCCTGGCCAGTGGTGGGCGTAGTATGGGGACGGTGAGGCCTCCGCGGCAGCACAGCCTTCCACGGGAGGCAGGAGCATGCGGCACGTCCGACGCTGCTTTGGGTGGCTGGGGCAAGATGACCGGAGGTTGAAGAAGCACTACGGCCGTTGGATGGACATCGTTGACCACGCCGCACCGAGAGCACCAGGGCGGTGGACGACGGCGAGGCCTACGAAGGGAACGACATGGAGCCGGGGAAGACACGCAGTGGCTGCCCACGCGGTGGAGAGTACGAGGGTTGACTGGTTTGGCTGCCGTCGCTGGAAAATAATAGGAGGTGTGGGTGAGTAGAGGGATAGACAGGCCAGGGATGTCACAGCCCTAGAATTTGCTTGCCATTAGTTTCCTTAAAGCATCCATGCATCATGTTTATTTTTCAATTAAAGTTGAAATGGGGATGACAAACCCTAGCACCAAAACTAAATCAAATATGTTCAACTTAAAAACATTTTCAAGAACCCAGAATGCTCTTTAGAAAAGTTCATCATTTTTGAATTGGTCTAGAACCTCTGACAAAAATGGTGCACACCTTTCTAGGTCATTTATGGATTTTTGAATTAAATCATAAGTATTTGCATTTGGACATTTAAATCCTATAAATAATTTTAAATGTCTAGATAATCTTGAAAGTATTTTAAGGTTGTTGGAAATAACCCAAACATATGCCACAATCATTTTCAAGATTTTTCAAAATGAATTAGTATTTTTACTAATTCAAAATAGAATAAAAGTAATAGAAAAACTGAAACAGAAATAAGAGAGAGAGAAGAATAACCTGGCCCACCTACCTGTAGCCGGCCCAGCTCACTGGCCCAGCCCACCTGGCGCCTCCTGTCGCCTCCCTCCTCGCGCCAGTAGGCAGGGGCGCGTGCCCAGCACGCGCAGCCACATGCCGGCCACCTCCACCCTGCCTGCGTTCTCCCTCGTCGCCCTGGACCTCCCTCGCGACGCCACACAGCCCCTGGACCTCCCTCACTCTCTCCTGTGTTTCTCCCCCTCCTCGGATCTCTCCCGCGCCACACCCGAGCGCGCCCGTCGCCGCCATTCGCCATAGCCGCTGCCATAGCCATCCCCAAGCCTCTCCGACGTGTCCACGAGCATCGCCACACCTCCCTCGTCCTCTCCGTCCAGCCACATTTCACCGGAAGCTCTGCATCGCCGTCCCGCCATCGTCTTCCTCCTCGGGCCGCCGGAGATCCCTCTCGCCGCCCCGCTCACTCCGGTGCTTCCCCGAGCATGCCGAGGCCACCGTTGCACTCGCCGTGAGCCGCTGCTTCGAACCCCTCTTCTACCCCACGCGTTCGCACCCTCTAGGCCGTAGTTCCACCATGGCCGAAGCTCGCCTCCGCTCGAGCTTGTTGCCGGCATCGCTCTGGCGACATTTGGTCATCCTGTGCTGCGTAACATGTCTGCCGCCCCGCGCTGAGCCTCGCTTGCGCCTCCCCTTGCCTGCTTGCACCCTGCAGCGCCACCCGCGCACATCACCGAGCTCCGGCCGCCGCTAACCTCGCCGCCACCGTCGCAATAGGCCATCCACGACGGCCCTACGGCCTCCCCTAGACGCGCACGGGCCTGGGCTTCCTCCTGGTGCCCTCGCCTGCCATCCCCGTGGCCTGCCGTGTGGCCTCCGCCGCGACTTGAGGTCGCCGGCGACTAATCGCCGGCAGTGCTGACATGGCAAGTCATTAGCCACTAATGATGCTCTAACTAACCCCTGGAGCCACTGCCATGTGGGCCCCTGTATCTGTTTAGGTTAGTTTTATTTTATGTTTAGTTTAGTTCATAAACAGTGGGACCCACCCATCAGCATTGACTCTGCTGACGTGGCCATTGACCAGGCCCACCAGTCAGCGACACTAACCAGCCCTATGTCACTAACGTGTGGACCCCACACGTCAGGTTTGACCCGGGGTAGCCTTGTTGACCTGCTGACGCCAGCATGACGCAATGCTGACGCAGTTAATCATTTTATGGATTTAAAATAATTCAGAAATTCCAGAAAATGCCCAAAACTTCCAAAATTCACAGAAATTAAACCGTAACTCCAAATGAAATAAATTATATATGAAAAATGATCAGAAAAATCCAAAGAATCTGTTTATGGCATTTTGATGCATGTTAGAGCAACTTATATCCTCTGTTTAGGACAATTCAATTAAATGGTATTTAAGAAAGCACATATGGAGTTTGAATTTGAACCTAGTGTTCAAACCAACTCCATTTAACTTGTTGCTAGTTGCATTAGGCCAATCAACAACATATTGCCATGTCACATTCATGCATAATATTGGTGCATTGCATTCATTGTGTCCTTCTCTGTTTGCTGGTAACCGTCCCCTCTCAGTCGATGATGTTTCCGACGACGTGATCGATGACACCGATGAAGAACTATATTATCTTCAGAAGTGCCAGGCAAGCAAAACCCCCTTGTTCATTCCGATACAAACCCACTCTCTCGCTCCTGCTCTCTTTTACTTCATTAGGACAACAACGATTCAACTGTTAAATGCTACGGTAGTTGAGCCCCTTTCCTTTGCATGACCTGTCATTGCCACAGTAAATAGATGAAACCCACTAGCATGAGTAGGAGTTGTTTGAGCCCTGATGTGCCTACTCATTAATGTTTGCTTGTCATGCCTGCTATTGCTTAGAGTTGTGTCAGGTCTGATTCATCGGGAATGAATTGAAAAGTTGTTGACATGCCCTACTGTGTGTGAGCTAAGTGTGTGAACACGATTTGGTAAAGGAAGCGGTGAGAGGCCATGTAGGAGTACATGGTGGGTTGTCTCATTGAAACCGTTCTTAGGAACTGAGTTCTATGTTTGTGATCCATGAAAGGGCTACTACCACACATTGGGCCCTGAAATATGACCCCGCTCAACTTACTGACCCCTTTCGTCCTCTGTCCAGGAGTTGCAACTAGTTTCTGGTGTTTATAGGATATGTGTTGGCGACCGTGCGTAGCGCTGACCCTAGGGGTGGGCTATGATGCAGTAGATACACCGTGGCACGCTGTACCGGGCGCCCGTTTGGTGTCTCGGGAACCCTGCACACATCATTTGGGGCTGTGAGCAAAACTCCGGCCGGATCTCCTCGCGGATGGAACCCGAATAGGTGATAAACCTGGACTAGAGACTTGTGCGGTTAGTCAGGTCATGGTCTACACCCACGTCGGCTTTCGCTTGAAGTCTGCCGAGCACATGTCGTGTGCAGGCGCTAAGTGGTGGAAACATGTGTGACGAAGTACACCCCTGCAGGGTATAAAACTACTCGAATAGCCGCGTCCGCGGTAAAGGACTTCTGGGTTGCCTATAACAGTTCATAGACAAGTGAAAGTGGATACTCTAAAATGCGCAAGATAAGCGTGAGTGCTATGGATGGCGTTCTCGTAGGTAGATGGGAGCGGATCCATAGTGGTGTATTGATTGGTGAATATGTGGACTCGTGTGCGCCACCTCAAAAGAGTTGCTTGTAGTCGTAGTTCAGGTTAGCCACTGAGTCAAAGCTGGCTTGCTGTAGTTAAACTCCACCACCCCCTTTGTTGATACCGATGCATATGTAGATAGTTCTGATGTAAGTCTTGTTGGGTACATTTGTACTCACGTTTGCCTATTTTATGTTTTGTAGAGAGACATCAGTCTTGTTAGTAGTTCTGTGTGGACTTCGACGTTTAGCTTGATACCTCAGCTACGATCTTGTGCCCTCGGCACGATCTGGTAGATAGTCAGGCTTCTTAGCCTTTTTCATTTGTAGATGTCTGTACTCAGACATGTTAAGCTTCCACATGTGCTTGATTTGTATGCTATGATTGTTGGGTCATGAGACCCATGTTTGTAATATCTCGCTCCTCCGAGCCTAATGAATAAATACTTGAGTTGTAGAGTTATGTTGTGATGCCATGTTGTATTTAGACATATCGAGCATATTGTGTGTATGATTGAAATGCTTGGTATGTGTGGGATCCGACAATCTAGTTGTTTATCCTTGGCAGCCTCTCTTATGGGGAAATGTAGTCTAGTGCTTCCATGAGCCATAGTAGTCCGCTACAGCCCGATTCACCGGAGTCCTGTTACCCAGCACTACTGCTCAGGACACTTGACTGGCCGGCATGTGTTTCACTTCGTTCCTGTGTCTGTCCCTTCGGGGAAATGTCACGTGGTGACATCCGGAGTCCTGCCTAGCCTGCTACAGCCCAGGTTCCCGGAGTCCTGTTAGCCCAGTGCTACATCCCGGATTCACACGCTGCTGACCGACACGCTCGATGTGATTCATGTATACCTGTCCCCATAGGTTAGTGCCGCTTTGGGTTCACGACTAGCCATGTCAGCCCGGGTTCTCTTTCATATGGATGCTAGCGACACTATCATATACGTGAGCCAAAAGGCGCAAATGGTCCTGGGCCATGGTAAGGTGACACCCGTGGGAATATCGTGCGTGATGCCGCAAAGTGATATGAGGTGTTACCGGCTAGATCGATGTGACTTGGAATCGGGGTCCTGACAAGGGATGCGAGTATGATGGGGCCGTGAGGCCTTCCCGGTAGCACTGCCGGCCACGGGAGGCGGGAGCAGGAGGTTCCGACGGCGCTGATTCGGGCGGCTGGGGTAGGAATATCAGAGACTGAAGAAGCACAATTGCCGTTAGATTGACATCTAACGGTCTGACCCTGGTAGAGTCGATTGTTGACTAAGTTTCTTTTTTGAGAAACCTTTTGTACGCATGAACTTAGGAGTCCCACAAGTCATCCTCCAAATCTGTGACAGACAACATAAAGCCCATTTGCTATTTTTTATAATTTGCAGCCCATTTGCTAATTCTTAAGTAATTTATTACAGCCCATTTTCTGCCCAGGACCACGGTCAAAAAGTACAACCTTATTTTGCATATTTCTGTGGAGTCCAAACTATTGTAATCCCGAAATGATAAACATTTTTTAAGAACTTATTGATTTGCCAAAAAAAATCATTTTGTTTTTCTAAGCAAATAAGACGTGGGACAATTTAGTTGGTTTAAGGGAAAACCAGTGGTAAAAGAATCAGCGTTGGGTGGGAAAAACAACAAAAATAAGGATGTAAATATGAAAAGGGAATTTTATGTGTTTTCAATATAATGATACGTGTATGTGAACTAGTAAAACTATAGGTAGAGATTAGAAAACGGATGTAGGACATGCGTTTCAAGAGGAAAATAGAACTGGGTTGTGTGTTTGATTCAGTAAAACAAAACTGCCGGCGGATGTTGTAAGACAAAATATAACTAACGCTGGTGGGCCAGAGGCCAGTAGATACCCGCTGGATCTTTGTGTCCCGTTGTCGTCATGGGCTGGGCCTGTTAAAAACAAAACAACCCTGGGCAATCTACAACCTAGTTGAAACTTGCTCGACCTGAAAAAACAATATACGTGCTCAATAAACGAGAGAATTCTGCAAGTACAGACTGATAACTGGGATGCAGCAGGGATATCTCTTTATCGTGATAATAAGTGCATGCACTTGTTTCAAAAAAAATAGAGAACTGGGAATTCGAATGGCGGGTGCTTATGCTACCCATAAAATAAAAATCAGGTGCCTGAAAATTCGTTTTGAAACAAATGATTCAGCTTTATATCCACGTCGACCCTCGGCATGATGGTTGGAAGCAAATGCAAGTTCATACCAAAAGATCGTTAACAACAATACCAACTTGCGGACGACAAGGTAGTACATCTACTAATACTAAACTAACTTATAATATTTTTACTCCTGGCCCTAGTGTTCGTCTGGTAGAAAATCTTGCAGAGGACCAGCTCCCGCTCCTTTTCTTGCTCCAGGTCCCCGAGGTGGTACTGGTGCATCATCCAGTTGGTCCTCTGCTGGTCGAAGTTCTTGTTGGTGTGCAGCACCAGAACCTTTTTTGCTGCCCATCTGCCGGCCGTTGACCATCATCGGCAAGGTATTGCCAGTCTTGTGCCACATCGCGTGCATGCCGCACTCCGAATGTATCTTGCGACACGTCCACGCGCCCCTTTTGAATGCCCTGGAATTGCACTGGAAGAAATGCTTCCTTAGGCCACTCAGTGTGATACCTACAGTATTGTGGAATACAGGTTTTAGTGTACCTAGTTGGCATTTTCAAAACATCGTTGGCATGTTGCAGTCACTTGTTTCACTTTTTATTAACTGTCAAATTGTAATTGCTTCACTAGGTCTGCGTCTAAAAAGAAAAATAGAGCTATAAATAAAGGAATATGTTTGTGCAAGTAGACGGCCGATCGGTGTCTTACCTGGAAGTTTCTCAGGTTGGGTGTATCATATGCCGTGCTCGCAGTCGATGGTTGGTACGAACAAATCAATGAGAGACTGAAATCTCGCGCTATCAGCACTCACTTTGGCCTCAAGGTGCTCGATCAGCTCCTGATCCGTGGGATCGAACTTGACACTAGCCGGCAGCACGGGCCAATCCTTTTTCGACTTGCATCGGTAATTCCAGTTATATGGTACTCAATGTATGATCAATCGACTTTTTTAAGTGAATGATGAAAGATTTTGACAGATAAGTGGTACTCCAAATCTGAAGTCCAGAATACCCGAACACGCCGCCGGGATTCTTGTGTCACCTCACGTGCAGCGTGTTGTCACGTCAATTCAATGTGTGGACATGATGAATAATTTGACCGACGTATACTAGTACTGCTACTATACTACTTACTAGTCGTATTTAGTGTCACAATTTATACATAGGTTTAACTAACAAGTACGCACTTGAAGTATATATATATATATATACACACATATATATATATATATATATATATATATATATATATATATATATGGCTTCTACACAACATCTCCATCATCATTATCAGTACATCCTACACAGGTGAGTTAGGATGCACTTGATCCCAGGAAGGTATCTATCCTTCAAACTAGAGGAGTGCTTCAAACTAACAACAATACATAATATCCAACAAAAGAGGGTCGTGCTACAGCAGGAGAATACAAGGCTCAGTCTAGATATCAGCACGAATCAAGTTGTGCATATTTGCCGTTGGAATGAACCACATCGCCGCATGTCGGGTTTGCAAAAGCCATCCATCGCATGGAAGCTTGATTCCTTTCACACAATGAAGATTATCTGGCAACAAGCTGTGTCGACGAATCTCTGGATATGGTCATTCATGAAACCCATGGTATGATGTGTAAACACAGCCCCCCCTCGCGAATGGAAGTTGCATAGCACAATAATCATCGCCGGTGATATGATCGATGATTGGTAGGATGATCAGATAATTGAGCCCGAGGAACAAGGAGTGGTTACCGAGGCTGTAAACCTGCCTCCAGTTGAATACGCCTGGCCAAACAGAGTTGGGATCTTTCTCGAACATGAAGCAGCCATAGCCATCAATGTCACGAACGCCCCACGCATTGTACTGCATGTGGTTTGATGTAATGGTTTGGCCAATTTGGTACGTGCGAATGAGCATCAAATGATTGCCATCAGCTGAACGAGCGATAAACCACCACCCATCGGTTGGTATTCTAGGTCCTAGAATCATGAAGGCCAGCGCATTTGCGTCTGCTGCAACAATTCAAATTGGAGACCGAAAGGACAAAAAAACAATCATGTTCAGAGTATGTGTGGAATTAAGATTATTATAATGGTGACACATATCATAGACAGAGAATTGCAATGCCGTGGTCATAATCATACCCCAAGTTAAAAAATAAACCAATGGCTTTCATATTCTAGCAATATGTCATGGTTCAAACATCATGTAACAATGAGAGGAAAACAGCTATGACAGCGCCTACTCATATTCTACCATAAGACTTACTACTACTGTTCTCATATCAACTCTAAGAAATAACATGCGTTGTTATAAAAATCTTGTCAACGAGAGTAACATAGAGCAATCATGATGTTATGCTCATAATATGTATTCTAACAATCACTAGATGCAAATTTTTCTCATATCAACTCTAACAATAACATGTGTGGTCATAAAAATCTAGGAAATGAGAGGAACATATAGCAATGATGTGGTTATAGACATGTTATGCATTGTAAATTTGTAACAAATGAACAGGCAGTCATATTCATAAGGTAAAGATGAGATGAGATAGAACAATTAAACGATGATAGATTCCACCAATATAGGTAGCCAATCTGTGCGTCGACCGCGTAAATGATGCCATCATGTACTATAGCATCAGACAGAAATGTTTCCTCAACAGGATTGATGATGAGCCATAACCATGTATGGCGACCGGATTCCAGATAGACTAATCCCTTGTTGAACAAGGCAATGAGCTTGTAATCCATGTAGTCTTCTGATGGTGTGGGCACTTCGCAGATTACAACTTTCTGCAAACACAGGTCGAGCCAAAATCTTGACACGTCTCATGCATAGTAGGCAGGAGTGTCCGGCGGGCCGCGAGGCTCGATGGCGGCGGTATCCAACGATGGAAGGGTGATCTCTCGCTGGGTGTAGATATCCACGAGACGCCACGGACTACCAGTGTGGTGGATGAGGACGATCCAGTTGGCCTTCATGCCCGCCCAGTAGTGGCCACGCATGAAGGACATGTGGACGGGTAGTGGTAGCGTGTCGAGGGGCACCACAGAAACCTCCGTAGGATCGTCAAGTCGGTGTCTGGGCCACCTGCGAGGATCGCGCATCAGCAAGCGGGGTGTCTTGAAAAGAGCCGGCTGGTTGCAGACGAGTAGATGCTACAAAGACACCGAGCATGCGGCCAGACGGACGGTGCTCAGTAGGTCCATACGACTACAGATCTGCTCCAAGAGAAGATTGGGGAGGGAATTCCAATTGCAGCTCTGCGTGTCAGTCGATTCTGCCATTGGGGTTATCGGTGCCTGCGAGCCAGCGGGGAAGTGGATTCGGGCGGGCGAGCGAAGAAGCTTCTCCTCGTGTGGCCGAGCAGCGAGCGAGGGGATATGGTACGCGCGAGATACCAAGGAAGATGGCGCGGGCGGGCGAGCAGTGAGCGGGGGTAAAGGGTGTGCGGCCGACGATGGGGAAGAGAGGAGGAAGAAGAAGAGAGGAGGAGGAAGAAGAGACTAGTTGAATAGTTCTCTCTGACCGAGATGGGGAATAAATGGACCGCGATGATTTCCTTTCTACAGTATCCCTGTGCCTCTACGCTCACTTCACTCATTTTGCTCTGTACCTAGTCACTTGTTGAAATCTGTAGAAAGACAAATACTCCGTATTTGGGAACAGAGGGAGGCTTTTACTCCATACTATTTGGGAACAGAGGGAGTATCACCTTATGGAGGGAAGAGAGGAAGCTTGAAATATGAACATGTCAATGGGAGGGAGTAAGCCGCATGCACGCACGCAACACTCACGCACCCATGCGGCACACAGCACACGACGCAACACACACGCTCACGCTCAAGTGCTCAACCTACTCCCTACGTCCATGAAAGATTGTTCATTTAGAGATTTACACATTGACCAGGGCATAATTAACGCCCAAAAGTAGCAGACTTATGTGTGAATGCGACCACTGAGATAAGAACATTAAATGAAGGCCATTGCATGCTGTATTAAGGATAGACATGTAGCCTATACCTACAGCAGAAGTTGGTGCATTAGTCAATCAATATCGATTTAGATTAAAGGCTAAATGCATTGGAAGTGTAGATGTACATCATGTAGTACACTCTTTGTTGGAAGACAGAGGGAGGACACGTGCATGCACTCACATACACAGCCATGGCGGTTCGCGCGCAAGGGTTGGACTCGTGTCGCGCCTGCGTAAAGTTTTGTTTAACTGATTTCTTTGCTCTACCAACTGATAGGTGGGACCCAGAAACCAGGTGAAAATTTAACCAGTCAACAAAGTGCCACGTCGACTATGTGGCCGGTCAGTAGGGTGCAATACGGTTCTCTACGATGAGCTAGTGATCGCATAATCGCCGCAAAACTATATATAGTGACCGTAAAGAGCATACTATTACATACGTTGACCGCCAGTGTATTTTTCTCGTTTCAAATTAAGCCATATTAATCGGAAAGGACGCAATATGGACTACTACTACTAGTACTAGTACTGCTTTGATGTGTCCCGTCAACTCGCCGAATGAGGAGAAGCTTGCTTACTATGCCTCTCCCTCGCAAACGCGCGTAGTGGTTCACAGGACGAGGAGAGGGTTTTGACTACATCGCCCTCTCCCTCTCCCTCGCCCTCGCCCTCGCAGTTGACGTGCAGCAGTTCAATTGGTGTCAGATTACCAAAAGCATATTGTACTATAGTATCATCATTGTTGGACCTTCCGAAGAGGCAAAGAGCCAAGCGCAAGGTTTTATAGGATTTTTCGTCCTAGTAGGAGTGTACTAGTACAACTATAGCGAACGATGCTACTGTATGATGCCGCCACGTCACGTATATCCAAAGTTGTGCCACCTTTTTTTCTCAAAGAGCATGTTGGAGCCCGTGCAACAACCACACAAGTTGCACGTACACATAACACATTTACTAGTAATAAATTCTAAAGGACAAATGCTAGTATGCCACACAAGTTCATCTCCAACTCATGTGATAAATTTGTGCACGACTAGTCTACATATATTCATAGCGCTACCGTTCACAATTACCGTACTCCACTTACACGTTATAGATGGGCTACATGTCCTCCTCCAGGTTCCAGTCCTAGGTGTTCTTCATGGATGGCACGATCCATAGCGGTGGGCAACAGGAATCATTGTCGCAGCTTTCTAGTCCGGTTCCACACGATGGAGACTCATCTAAGTTGAAGCAGCATAAATCAGGGATAGCGTGTCCCATCATGTCGTTCATCCGGTGGTGCGCACTGAAGACACAACCATGCTTCATGAACGGCAGGCCTTCCGTGTCATGCACGAAAGGTGGCATCCGCTTCACAATGGGGTAGCTGTCCCCGATGAAAAGCGATTACTCTCTAAGAGTGTTCCTCGGCACCCACGTAGCATCACGGGGGTCAAACTCGGCACCGTTCATCTGGTACACGCGGCATCCCAGATCTAGACACATGGTGACGTGCATAGTCAAGGTCCATGCATAATAATGTTGTGCTCAAATGTGGCGGTCAGTAATACTGTGCAGCAAATGGTACTACTCCGGTATAGAGGAAGTAAAATAACCGGCTTATTACATATAGCCACTCTTGGCTACATGGATGAGATAGTAAGACATGGAAAAACAAAAACGGTGGCAGCTAGTGGGTTCAAGTCTTCAAGGGCCTAGCTAGCTATACGCGTCCTCCAAGGTAAAAAGTACTCCTACTAGTACTACAAAGTATACTGCTAGTACAACAATGAAGGAGAAGGCGAGAGGGTTACAAAATGGAATACCTGGGTAGATGGTGATGGTTCGATCGTGGTAGATTATGTGACCATGTTGCACATCAGTGGTACCATGGGTAACGACTGCTAAGATAGTTGATCCCAATATGCCAAAGTCAGCTACAAGGTTCCAGGTTAGACTGAATTGCGGATGCAAATGCACATCCAGGATCGGTGATCTTATTTTGATCGGGGGATGACCGGTCCCTACAAAATAATGGAGTACCGTTAGGGATGCAAATGATGGTTTGTGCATTCCATTTGTAATCTCCCGTACCGTAGGATGTCAACCAGATGAAACAAGTCCCCTGGCTTGTCACCGCAAAGATGCGGCCTAGATGGCGCATGGCGTCTTCGAACGTGTAGGGGTACAAATCTGCCGCCGCCAACATGCGCCAGCCTCTGCCGTTACTGCCTCCTGCATTGATGGCAATCCTTATGTCGAACACCGCGATGAGATAGTAATCGTCATAGCCGCGTCGCTTTGTCGGCGGGTCCTTCATTGCTATCTTCTTCAATCTCATGTAGGCATCATCATACGTATTCTTGCCCAGCCAGTCCGGAAGGCCGATCCCAATGGTGGAGAAGGGGTCTACCGGAACGGCCGCACTGCTATGGATGTTGTGCAAAATGATGGTGGTATCCGGCCGGAGGTATGCAAGCCAATCTTCGTTGGCGCCGACCCAGACCTATATATAAGACGGTGGGCAGCGGAGAAATTACGGGATGGAAATGGAATAACTAAGTACTACATGATCAAACTCCATTACTGACCTACTCATCGGACAAAATCCGACTACCTCTCAACGTCGGCAACTCTAGCAGAGTCAACGTGCAACCATGGCCAGGGAGCGGTGGACTATTCGAAGGATTGTCCCATAGAAGAACCTTCTCCTCGAGGATGCATGGAAGACCAACAAGCATGGCATGTTTAAGCAACATCTTGAAAAAGTTGGTGCAGGAAGCACAGAGTCTTGCGACGGTGAGGACGTCAGAGCGGTGTGCGATTTCTCCCATAGGATCGTCGTCCAAGGTCTCTCAGCCCCGACGAGGAGGAGAACCGCCTGGCGAATCCATGGGAGCAGCGACGAAATGCCTTCTCTTCGGGGGAGGGGAACTGGCGAGGAGGATATAAGAGCGTAGTAACCGTAGGGCCTCGTCCCTTCCAACTATAGATCGTTCCTCAGCGAGGGGGTGAGGCTATTATTTACTACTAGTACTCCCTCTGATTCTTTTTACTCTATGCATAAGAGCAGACCCGGATACCAAAGCAGGGGCTCGCTGCATGCTTTCTGGACGGAAATACCCCTGGCGCATGGATGGGAGGAGTTAGCAGCTATAAATGCCCCATGCATCCCATTGGGTGTTTGCCCGCGTTCTCCTCTCTCTGCATGCTGCATGGATGTCTCCCTCTCTCTCACATGACTACATGCGTTGGCGCTGGCCTATGAGAAGCTCGCGTGGAGATAGCAATCTTCTCTCGAGAAGAGATTTTTTTTGAAAGAAAGGGATTATGGAACGTTATGGGATTGCCTTATACTGTAAATAATAGCACTAGTAAGAAATTTTTGGCACTAGGCAGTAGTTTTTGGCGGATTAAGAAATTCTGGGTATGTTTTGCCATTTTTTGTACACGCCAACTAGTGTCAAAAAATGTCTTACATTATGTGACGGAGGAGTCTGTACTCGTACTGTAGCAGTACTAGTACTACTTTTCTCAACTAGTAGTGCGATGTACTGTACTTCTAGTCTAGTCTAGTATAGTGCACCATTTTTGAACTCTTGAATCTCAGGGCCAAGGAGCTACAGTTGGAAGTGGAGGGTACTACTGTTCTCTAGAACCATCGTTGTACTATCAATGCAGGGGAAGTACACCTGCGTAGTGGCCTAGTGGGTACTCTCGGAGCTCTATTCAGCCGCTCCTCTCACGTAGTTGGCCTACTCAGCCGCTCCTCTCACGCACACACTAGCAGCCAGTTTATCAGCGATGGTTACTACGGTAGCAGAACATTTGAGTTATTTGATACAGCGAGACTAGGATTTTTGCTTCCATTTGTGGAGGTGTAATGGATCTCGTCGAACTTTGTTAGTAGATCCTTCTTTATGAATGAGATGAAGCAAAGCTTTTACCTCCATTTCAAAAAAAAACACGGCAGGAGAATTTCTTTTATAGTAGAGCCGATAATGGAGTGAAGTCCATGCATGCAATGCCACAACCTATAGAGTAGTAGTAGAGCACTTTACGTACAAAGCCATATTGCACAGTTCCCAATGCCCCGACAGGCTTTTTCTGGCTCCTCGGGCTTAATTGGGAGGCGCTAGTTTAAATATGCTACTAGCTGGAAGCTGCAAGTGAGGTGCGGCTAGGGCGAGCAAGCGAGCCACAGGATGCTGGGAAGGAAAACCCGTTCACGTGGCTAGGCTGTCCAGTGCACCCAGATTGTGGGGCCCCACGTCCATTTGACTTCAAAACTCAAACTACCCGTGTAAAATATTGGCTCGCAGCGAAGTGTAGTAATTTTAAAAAAAAGGCCGTTGTGCGTTCGGCCGGGATCGAACCCACAAAACGAGGTATACACTCTCACGACCACTAGTAGTACTCATTGGAGTGCAACGCAACCTAGAATCGCCTTTTGTCGCTAGTAGTACGTACATTGTTCCTTACAAGAAACCCCTAAGAGCATGGTTAATAGTATAGCCAGCTGCTGGCTATAAGCCAGTGCCATGTCATCTACAACCCATCTAATAGCCAACATGTAGTAGTAGTTTATTTCTTATAGCCCGCTGACTCAGCTCTATTGTACTTGCTCTAATAATCCAAGAAACCACTAAAATGCCAAGAAACTACTACCACTTGCATACGTGGCAGACTTACGATAAGACTACCTTATCAACCATTGTACATGCTCTTACCAACAAAAATCCTCGAGTGACCTCCTACCTCCGGCCCATCCACCTAGTCATCCTCGGCCATGGGACGCAGCTACCACCACCGGCAGAAGGCGAGGTCAAAACCGCCGGCGGTGCGGAGCCCATGTTGCGGTAGCCCGGATGCCAGCTCCGTCTGGCGCTCGCGGCCGCTAGCTAGCCAAGATAGCTCCGTCCAGCTGCTTGTTTGCAAGGTTTGCTAGCTAGATTGGCAAGGCAGCGCGGCGGCTTGCTCGCACGCGCCGCGCTAAGGCCAGCCATCTGGCTCGAGCGAAGGCCAGCGCAGTGGATTGCTCACTCGTGAGTCACGCTCGGGCCAGCCTGCCAACCCGTGCGGAGGCCAGCGCACCGTCCAGCGGAGCGGCGGCCAACTCGCTCATCACCGGCGCCGCCGACGAACACGCATTAGTAATGTTTTAAGTAATTTTTAGGAAAAATAATGATTTGAGGGGGAATAACGAGGTAGAAGGTCAGATGTGGGTCCCTCGTGTCAACGGTCAAACAAAATGTGTTGGTTTAAGCTGCCTCGTCAGCACGGACATGTGGGCCAACCCTGTCATAAATGGGTTTAAACGAACCTTATCGGTAGGAGTACTAGGTAGTTTTTGGCGTGGATTAAGAAATTTTGGGTATGTTTTTGCTATTTTTTGTACAATAGATTCCTCCTAGGGCTGGTTGAAAGTGGTAGTTTTTTGTTAAATACTTTACATATTGTAAGAAGGAGTAAAAGTTAAGCTTTGGAAGCCAATAAGCAAGGCTAGTTACATAGTGCATATGTGTACATGATTGAAAGTAAATATCAACCATGAGTGACTAATATCTTGATGGAAAACTCGAAACTATGGAATACTAGGAAAAGAAATGCATTGTTGGAAATACTAGCAATGTTCATGTCTATTGCAACGAATCATAATTAGAATAATACTTATTCACAAAATTGGTACAAAACACTCTAATTTTGATATACATATGTCACTAGAGATATATTATGTTTCAATTAGAATATATTCCTTGGGCTGTTTTGGTGAGGTCAGGGAGGGATGTGGTTGGTTTTAAGATACTAATTATGGGTTTTTCTGCAAATTGGTAGACAAGTGGGATGTTGGTGAGAAAAGGCAACAACTTACCTCACAATCGTTAGATGTAGATCTAATGGTCAGAAACGACGAATGGTAGACACACCAGCATCACCAACTTAGTCTTGTGTAGGAGTACTAGCAAGATCCGTGCATTGCACGGAACATCAAGATGCATTTTTTTATAAAACACTTGTTGTGATTGACCCTTGCGGGAGTAATCCCATGTGTAAAAACTAATGCTATCTCGAGAAATATGAGATAAGGTGAAGAGGAGTGGGGTGTGGTGGTGGTTGTGGTCGAACTGAGCGGAGGCATGGGGATTGACGACGCCGGCAGCGGCCACCAAGCTAGTTTGTTCCAGAGGATTCCTTTCTTAATTGCTCAACAATGAGGTTTGTTGGAGATAAGGATGAAGGAGGGAAGGCCTTGTCTACAAATGTGGAGAGGGGTGCGGGTATCTTTTAGTTTAATTTCCATCCGTCAGATATAGATCGGACGATCTATATCGCAAGATGGCACACGTACCATCATCACCAACTTGGTTTTTATAAGAGAAGAAATATAAGTATGGAGATACAAACGTATTATCGATACTTGCTTCCATAAACTAGCATCCACATTCTATTCAACGCCTCGACATGTGGGGCCTTAGCACAATGACTTCTTGACTGTGTAAAATGAAGATTTTCCCGTCGCCGACAAGGAGGGGGTGACGGCGGCGTGCTTTTTGGCTTGCTCTAGTCCTAATAGTCATACTAGGTGGTCTAAGCACGTGTAGATTTATTCTTTTTCACGTCTCGTGTTTGCCGTACTGCCACGACTATTCATGAATAGACGGTAAGTTATTCATGGGGAAACCCTTTTTGAGCGTGTTTGAGAGAGAGAGAGAGAGAGTGCGTGTGTGATATGTTAGACACTGAGGCAATGATAACAGATTCTTTGTGTCTATGTGTGTGGAGGATAGAGAGAGACATGTACATGGGGCTTTGTCTTGTGTAACGTGGAGACACATATACATAATTAGAGAGTGAGTGTGTGAGATACACATGCAGACATGAGGAGAGATGAGGATCCAGGTAAATGGGTGTTTGTGCGTGTCTGTGTGTGTTTGTGCACGCACTTGTGTGTGAGAGGGAGAGAGTGTATGTGGAGTAGAGAGACCACTGATGATGTAAACCTAGTATAAGGGAAGGGGGAATGGTGTGACATGTGTAGTAGAGAGATAGCACAGGTGCGGGCGGGGGAGCAGACTATTTGGAAGAGACAACGAGTGTGTGTGTGGGAGAGGGGTGTGAGAGCGAGAGAAAGAGAGAGCTAGCGGCAGAGAGAGAGAGAGAGAGAGAGAGAGAGAGAGAGAGAGAGAGAGATAGAGAGGAAGAGAGGGGGCGAGAGGGGTCGTTTGTGTCCATAAATGTCGTATAGATAGGGAGACAATGTTGATGTTGTCCGAAATTGGCCTATGAACGGAGACGCGAGGGAAGCGAGTTATCGTGTGTGTGATAGGGACTTCATGAGAGAGCTAGAATAGATGGTGTAGAGAACAATGTGCGAAATCGAGAATGATTATACATTAGGGAGCTATGCAAAGAGTCACAACATATATGTATACAGGGAAGGAGCTGGGGTGGGTCCGCATGTGGGAGAGATAGAAAGAGGAGAGTGGTGCACAAGGAGACAAAGTGTGCTTGTTTGCAGTGGGGGTGGTGTGTGAGGTGAGTGCGCGAGAACAACATAACTAGGGAGATAGACGTTCGGGGGCGACGTTTTGTGTGTATGGGAAATATACACTCTACATAGTGCTTGTGCTTGGGTAAGAGAGATAGCGGGAGACCTAGAGAGTGAGGGAAGAGATGTGTGCATGCCCGAGAGACAAAGTGATAGAGACCTATGTTGGGGTGCGGACTTTACAAGAGAGAGGGGTGTTAATGTGCTCCTGTGTTGGTGTTTGGGGGAGAGAACGACTTCTCTCTCTCTGTGTGTGTGTGTGGTGGGGGGGGGGTTGACTTCAGATAAAGATGAGGTGTCTATATTTGAGGGACTTTAGCGTAATTGAGATATTGTGCACTCATGGTTGATCAATTTGTTTCACAGTTTGTACTATGAGATAACGATACTTTTGAACATGCGTGATATACCTTGATGTACCAGAATTACAAACCTAAGATTGGAATTTTGGAATTTGACTCCATCATTAGCTTTTGTAATTCATTTAAACGGAGGTACATTTTTTAAGCCGGGATTTCGTGATTTCAAATTCATATATCAAACCTAGAGATATACACATACGGGCATGTTCAAACTTTATAATCATCCACTTTATTCATACACATACACATTTTTGCTTTTGTCATCATATTTAGGATAAACACATTAGGAATTTCATTTGAATTGGACCGTATGATGGTATTTGCTTGTAGTAGCTCAATGATCCATATTTGAATTGAATGGACAATCTAAGTTTCAAGTTGGAGACACTGATTTTCAAAACTTGCACATTTTTTTGCGTGCAAAACAAACAAATTGTCGGCCATGATATCATAGACGGCGTACGAGAGCAGAATACTTATAATTTTAGGCGCCAAAAGCTTTCAAACTTCCCGCTCACATCGAAATATCACGCGCCCGAAAGTTTAGCCCTGCGATATTCCTGTTTTACCCCTGCCACATGAACGGAAAAGGGCTACTTTGGTAACTCCATTGTTTTCCCCTCTTTGCCCCCAACATTCTTCCCCAGAACCCCTCCTCTTCCCCTCCCTAACCCACCCCAACCACGGCAAGCCGCCGAATCTAGTCCTCCGCCGCAGCGGTGGACCTCACACCCCGCCGGATCTACCTTCCGCACCTTGGAACCCCCAACTGCCAACTCACCACTTCACCGGAGCCGCTTTAGCGACTGGCTTGTCCACCGCTCCAGATCTCCTTGACCGCCATCATGGTCCACCGCACCGGATCAGCTTAACCACAGATGAGGGGCCCTTCACTGACTCCCTCGTCTGCCCCTTTGTTGTACTCCCTCGTCCGCCATCATGCCTCAGCCTCAACAGGTTGTTTCGATTTGTACTCCTTCAGTTTTTCTCTTTATCGTGCAACTGTTCACTTACCACAGATGAGCTTTCTTGTATGTCGACAGGCGCCGCAACTGTAGCACCGGAGCCGCTTCAGCGACGGCGACAGCCGGCCCAAACTCAACCGCAACACGAGCACCATCGATGATCCTTAGCTATCAAGTATGACAACGATACCCGTACGGCGCCGAGAATCAGGTACTATTTTCCAACTGCCGGCGCCTATGTAACGCCCCGAGACCGTTGCGCCGGGTGTCTTCTAGTTATTCGCTGTTGTTGCCTTGCCTTTCGCTTGTGTGTTGCATCTTGCCATATCATCATCCACATTGCATCATCATGTTTTCGAAACTTGCATCCGTCCGGGCTCCCCCATTTCCATCCGTTGTCCGTTCTGAGCTCAACCACACTCGCACGCGCTGCGGCATGCCCGAAATATTATTTTATAAGTGGCTGGAAAATGTTCTCGGAATGGCATGAAAGTTGGCATGTGGTGTTGTTATTTTGTTAGTAGGTCGCCTGCCAAGTTTCATCGCATTCGGAGCTCGTTTGATAGCCCAACCGTTAAACTATAGCGGCATTATAGCCGGTCTAACGTCGGACGTTTTTGGTCTCTGGAAACCCTGCCGGGCTGCATCTCTCCCCTCTTCTCTCAGACCAACCCGCACTCCACAGTCCACCTAGGCCCAGCCTACCCCTCTTTGCGCAGTGCATCGAACCCCTCGCGCGCGTCCGGAAGTTGTCCCGAACCCAACCCGGGGAGTGGTCACCGTTGGGTCCGGATCATCCCCAAACATCTACAAAACATCTCCATTTTGTTAATTGGGCTCCCTAGCTATTTTATCCGCAATCGTCTGATTGCAATCGTAGGGACGAGGTAGCCCCTACCCAAAAATCCATTTGCCATATATAATGACCAACTCTAACTTTTAGGGAGTTTGTCCCATCAATCCCCTCGCAACGCCGCCACCCCCCACCTAACTCCACTCAGTTTTCCATGCGTAGCCAATCAAGAGCGAAGCTCCTCCCTGCCTCGATCTGGATCGAGAGGAGCGCCGAGTCGCGTGCCCTGCTCCTCCCCAAGCATGCTCTAGCGACCACTCCTACACCACCTCGCACCCGAGCGCCCACGCCCTCGATCCAGCCGTCTAGGAGGACGCCGCCATGGACGCCAGGCACCATCTCCCCGTCGTTGCTCATCCTCTCTCCCCTCTATCTCTTCCCTGTCTCTGATTTCTCTGAACCCTCTCCTTTTTCTTCGACAGGAACATCCAGGATCGTCCCCATCGCCGCTGCCTTCCTCTCGCTTCCCATCGGCCCTTGCATCCGCCTCGTTTCAGGGAGAGCTCTGTCCACAAGCTCCCGCTGCTCCAGCGTCGGCCCGAGTGACCTCGCTCCCCTGCCGTCTCCGGCACCGCGCCAGCGAGCGCCACCGCCAGAGCTTCTCCGTCCATCGCCCGCACCAGCAAGGACCCCGTCGCCAGCGACCAATACCAGCGCCAAGGCCACACATGGCATCGCGTTCTTCTTCGAGCGGTGCCATCGCCAGAGTTTCTCGTCGCCGGGAACCAGCGCCCCGACCCTCGCACTGCCCGAATCCGCCGCGCCCACTGGTCCCAGCCCCTGTAACGCACCTCTGCTTCCATCCCCGTTGCCGCCGGCTACATCGAGTAGCAGCAATGAGCAGGTCGGCTCATGTTGACCAAGCGAGGCAAGCGCCAGGCCCAGCCTGCTTCTTTGCCGGCCCAGCGCACCCCTCCTCACCCAGCCAGCCTTCTTCCACTGAACCGGGCCAAAGCCCATGGGTGAGGCCTCCCCAGCGCCTCCTTTTTTATTGTTGTTTGGGCTAGAAAGATTCGGCCCTAGACACGTTTTTTTTCGCTGAATGTTTTTTTCTATTTAACCAGTGCACTGCATATTTACAGAACTGCCCCTATGTTAAACAGCGAAAAACTTTTCAACCATGCATCCAATTAAAACTTGTCACATATGTATCATGACTAGATTTTCATCTAGTTTAATAATATCCAACTTTCATGCATGTTTGATATGTTTAAAATGTTATTTGTTTAAGTTTGCTCCTATGTCATGCTAAAATGCTTTAATTCATAACTAATTAACCGTAGCTCCGAACTTAATAAACTTTATATGTAAATGGGGTAGAAAAAAGACTAGTTTAACATGGTGTACTTGCTTTGCATGTTTAACAACTCTAAAATATGGTTTAGGGCAGAACTGTACCAAACCTAAATATGCATATGGGGATTTACCGGAATTGTTGTTTGTTGTTTGCGGTCTCATTTAAACTTGACTAGATAGTTAGTTTACCTTTTTATCACCTCTTGCCATGCTAACAACATTGAATATTGTTGGGTACATAAATGAGATCGAACTAAATAACTCAAATGTGGTGTTTCGACAATATGCAACGGAGTTGCATGTTGAGCTCCACTTAATTTGTAGGATTGTTTGTACATTTTGCCATGCCATGCTTCATTAAACCGGACATGCATCATACTTGGTTATGAATCATGCCATGCTTATGTCGTGGTTGTTTACTATGTTGTGTGCTTCTTTCCGGTGTTTCTTCTTCGGGTTGGTTCCGTTAACGTCGCGTTTGTGAGGACCCGTTCGTGTACGTCTGTTTGTCTTCTTCATGGACTCGTTCCTATTCCTTGCGGGATCTCAGGCAAGATGACCATACCCTCAAAATCACTTCTATCTTTGCTTGCTAGTTGCTCGCTCTTTTGCTATGCCTATGCTGCGATACCTACCACTTGCTTATCATGCCACCCATGTTGTTGAGCCAAGCCTCTAACCCACCTTGTCCTAGCAAACCGTTGTTTGGCTATGTTACCGCTTTGCTCAGCCCCTCTTATAGCATTGTTAGTTGCTGGTGAAGATGAAGTTTGTTCCTTGTTGGAACATGGAGATGTTGTTCCTTGTTGGAACATGTTTACTTGTTGGGATATCACAATATCTTATTTAATTAATGCATCTATATACTTGGTAAAGGGTGGAAGGGTCGGCCTTATGCCTGGTGTTTTGTTCCACTCTTGCCGCCCTAGTTTCCGTCATATCGGTGTTATGTTCCCGGATTTTGCGTTCCTTACGCGGTTGGGTTATAATGGGAACCCATGATAGTTCGCCTTGAATAAAACTCCTCCAGCAAGGCCCAACATTGCTTTTACCATTCGCCACCTAGCCTTTTCTTTCCCTTGGGTTCTGCAGACTCAAGGGTCATCTTTATTTTAACCCCCCCAGGCCAGTGCTTCTCTAAGTGTTAGTCCAACTGAGCGATGTCCGGAGCTACCAGGGGCAACTCTAGGCTGGCCCACCCGACGTCTGGCTCATCTGGTGTGCCCTGAGAACGAGATATGTGTAGCTCCTATCGGGATTTGTCGGCACATCTGGGTGGCTTTGCTGGTCTTGTTTTACCATTGTCGAAATGTCTTGTAACCGGGATTCCGAGTCTGATTGGGTCTTCCCGCTAGAAGGAATATCCTTCGTTGACCGTGAGAGCTTGTGATGGGCTAAGTTGGGACACCCCTGCAAGGATTTGAACTTTCAAAAGCCGTGCCCGCGGTTATGGGCAGATGGGGATTTGTTAATGTCCGGTTGTAGAAAACCTGAAGTTGATCTTAATTAAAACGCATCAACCGCGTGTGTAACCGTGATGGTCTCTTTCCGGAGGAGTCCGGGAAGTGAACACTGTGTTGGAGTTATGCTTGACGTAGGTTGTTCTAGGATCACTTTTTGATCATAGTTGTTCGACCGTGCTTTTGACTTCTATTCTCGCTCTCATTTGTGTATGTTTAGACACCATATATTCTAGTCGCTTGCTGCAGCTCCACCTCAAACCTTTTACCTTACCCATAAGCTTAGATAGTCTTGATCGCGAGGGTGTGAGATTGCTGAGTCGTCGTGCCTCACAGATACTTCCGAAACCAGCTTGCAGGTGCCGTTGAATCGTGAAGATGATGCAACCAAGCTCAAGGAGGAGCTCGATGAAGATCTTGTCCTTTGTGTTGTTTCGTTCTAGTCGATCAGTAGTGGAGCCCAGTTGGGACGATCGGGGATCTGTGTAGCTTTTGGGGTAGTCTTCTTTTATTTTGGTTCCGTAGTCAGACCTTGTTTGTATCTGGATGATGTAATGAATTATTCATGTAATTGTGTGAAGTGGCGATTGTAAGCCAACTATGTATCTCTTTCCCTTATGTATTACATGGGTCGTGTGAAGATTACCTCACTTGTGACATTGCTTTCAATGCGGTTATGCCTCTAAGTCGTGCTTCGACACGTGGGAGATATAGCCGCATCGAGGGCATTACAAGTTGGTAATCAGAGCCTTCCCTGACCTTAGGAGCCCCCTGCTTCATCGAATCACTGGCGTTATTGAGTCTAGAAAAAAATGTTTTGAGTCATTTAGGATTATATATATTGGAGAGTTAGGAATTCTTTTTACTCCTCAGTCCCTTCGTCGCTCTGGTGAGGCATCCTGACGTAGAGTTTTGACTCTTCTCTTCTCAAATTTCACTAAAAAAAATTTAGGATCACGCATGTATCTTGGAATCGTTCCGATGGTTTTGTGACGAGAACATTGTTCTTGGTGCCTCCTGTCATTTAGGGGTTGTGGCAGTGTCCCGGGGAGTTGAGCTCCGAGGTGTTGTCGTCACAAATTTTATCGTTGCAGTTCTGGAATACCTGAGTTTAGTTTCGCCGACATCGAAAATATCTTTTATGCAGTTGTTGGTGAGATAACCTCGACGCCACCCAGTACTGGGGCGGGAGTTCGGGAGTATTGCCATAACTCGTATAACGGATCCTTTTCGAAGGTTGAGGTAAATGATTTCCGAAGGTTTCTTGGTTATGTGTTTAATGCTGGATACAGCTGGATGTAGGATTTGTTAGTTTTGGGTGAGATATTATGCTTCCCCTGTATCCCCAACACCTGATTGCATAACCGGAAAATTTTGGGAGTTTATAAGTGGGAATTCAAGTAGTTCTTAGGATATATTTTCGACATATGTATGATATTATATTGGGGTTCGACGTCTAGTGGTCCGCCTATCCAAGGTTGGTTTTACAGTGGTCTTGTTGTGTCTTAAAGAGTCCTTGGCTATGCCGACTCGGGGATGCTTCGTATGTCATGTGCACTGCCTTGTACATGATGGTGTTGTACGATCGAGCCCGTGTAGGCCCCACCACGAAAACTTCAGACGAAATCTCTATCATATGTTTGTTCCGGTTTATTCTGTAAGCCAATCCTTTGTTTTGTTTTGAGTTGTGGTATTCGAGTTGCTTCAATGTCAAGTGTTTGATTCCATACCTTCCCCAAATGGTGTTCTCATACTCAGATGCGAATACTAATCCTTCTTGATAATCGAGATTGTCATGTTAATTTTTTTCAACCGGTGTGTTTTCTCTTCAAGTGGATCCGATCATTTCAACATCCGCAAGATCAATTATCAGTTCTTATCAATGGTGCTCATTTTATCTGTCCCAAGCTGCCTTTATTTTCCCACCCACCCACCCTTGTTTTTTCTTCGAAGACTCAGATTTCTTAATCAAGTATCATCTCATTGATGAGAAGTATCTCCATTCTTTTCCGTTAATGTTCTTATCTGGTGATTCTCATGAAGATTCTAATGGAGCGTCAAGCTCATCATTCTTCATTCTTTTTTTCTCTGGTGGAACAAATTCAAGTTTTGTTGATCATACCTTTTTCCTCATTTCAATGCTTTCTCATGCCGGTGCACCTCATTATCATTCCACTTCTTGCTATTTATTATTCCGGAGTGCTGAAGATATCTCGAAGATTCGTGTTTCCACTCTACATTCGTTCAAACTCTTTCGAGGATGTTCCCTCATTCAAGTAATTTAATTCAAACCGGTGCTTTCTCTCTTTTGAATCGTTCTATGATGTTTCTTTTGAGTGGGCCCTAAACCACAGGTCTTTTTCCAGGATCTTACCTGACTCTTCTATTTTCCCGGAGCTACCATCAAATTCTTTTCGAAGTTTGATATAAGAATGAATTGTCATCAGTCAAATGTATTTCTCCAAGATCTTTCATTTCTTTTCATCATTGGTTCAACCTTGAAAATCATCATTCTGGAGTATCTCAACAATTCATGGTGGTGTTTCTCGTCGTAATTCTCGGATTTTGAAAACCGAAGAAGATTTTCCCTCTAAATCTTGGTCCTTTCTCTTCAAGATTCATGGCTCTAGCTTCATGCCATCCTCTCATAATTGTGTTTGATTGTGGGAATTCTTTTCACCCATCCGGAGTAATTCAGAGTATTTTCAGTTTGATTCTCTGAAGGCCATCATTTCGGGATTATTCATTCTAGCTTTCAGCTCTCATCCTCCTAATTTTACCGGTGCATCGATCAAATATCCTCTAATCAGTGCATGATCTCTTCGTTCTCTCATATATAAATTCTCTCAAGCATCTTCATTCATTTGCTAATTCTTCCCGGTGTTTTCTTTATCTTCTCTTCGTTCATTTTTAATTCTTACGGTGGTTCGTTCAAGATTTCTCTTCCTTCTTTATCATACCAATTCATTCGTTGTTTCCTAATCCTACCCGTGGTTCATTGGAGACCTTCCAAGTTTACACTATATCTCTCTTAATCCCTCCTACGAGAATAAGTAGTTTGCCAAATCTTTTGGTTGTAATCAATTTAATTAATGAAGGATAAATAGAATTTAATTCTTATTCTTGTTTCATCAAAGTGAGTAATTCCTTATTCCAGAGGCTCATCAGATTCTCGGTTTCAATTGTTGTCATCTTCTCTTTTTCCCGGAGTTCCAAGCTCTCGCAATTATATCATCACGGAGAGTCATCTAAATCATTGCAAGTCTTCACCTTGTGTTTTCAACTTCTTTTTCCTTTTGTTTCATCATTCTTTCGTTACTGGAGTTCTTCTTGAAGGTTCTTCATGATGGTTCATCAAGGATTTAATTCCTTCTCGAAGTGTTCATCGAGATTCTTTTCAGTGGAGCTCAAACATTCTTCATCTTGCAATCCGGAGTGCAATTCTTTCTACCATATTATTGGAGGTGGTATTATGTCATTCTTGATAATTGAGTTCATGTTTTCTTGATTCACATGTTGTTAAGAATGAGGTATTTTAAATCCATATACCATTTCGTTGGAATTATCTGGGGTTATATTTCACCTAAAGCCTTCCCTAAGGGTTGTTGCTATTTATGGTGCTCTTAAAGGACCCAAGTTTGTCTTTTATTTTTCTGGTGAATAACTTTCTCGTCTCCTTGTTCATACCAATCCAATTCCTTTTCCTGCGAGTGGCAGGTTGTCACCTCATAATTTGAGAAGTTTTCCATAAGTCCACTACAAGCTCACTCTTTTTGTTGTTGGTCTTCCAACAACTCCGTTCGACCCTTCTCCTAAAGATGTTGTCCAAGCTAATTTGAGGTAGAAGATGTTGTTTTCTCCTCCATTCTTTTGATTCTATTCTTCCATTTGTTCCGGAGGCATTGTGATGTTGCTCTTTTTGACCCATCATCTTGTTTTGTCAAGATCATGTTTAAATCCTTTCATTTACAGTCGGAGTGCTGTCCAAATTATATCATTCTTTTTCCTTCTCTATATTGTTTTAACTGGAGTGTTGTGGCTATCATTCCTCTTTTAGCCGGAGTCCCATCCAAGTGCCTTCTTTTTGCCAACTTCTTATTCTTTACCTTCCTTTTTCCAACCGGAGTGTTGTCGTAATTGATCTTTATCGTTCCTTGTACATCTCGTTTCTACCGGAGTGCTTGCATGTACTTCTTCCCATTGTACCACTTCTCTTATGTCTTTCAAAGTACAAGGTTCTAGTAATGTTCCTTATTCCTCTTTTCTAACGGAGTGTTTTCAACTTCGCTCATCTCCGTTGTATTCCCCTTTCAAATTGTTTAACCTCTCAAGGTTCATGGTTTCACTCGTTTGTCAATGAAGCAACTTAGCTTTACCTCTTCTCTCCTCTTCCATTTTCCCTCCGGTGCCACTCTAGATCTCGGGACGAGATCATGTCGTAGTGGTGGAGTGTTGTAACGCCCCGAGACCGTTGCGCCAGGTGTCTTCCAGTTATTCGCTGTTGTTGCCTTGCCTTTCGCTTGTGTGCTGCATCTTTCCATGTCATCATCCACATTGCATCATCATGTTTTAGAAACTTGCATCCGTCCAGGTTTCCCTAGTTCCGTCCGTTGTCCATTTTGAGCTCAACCACACTCGCACACGCTCACGGCATGCCCGAAATATTATTTTATAAGTGGCCAGAAAATGTTCTCGGAATGGGATGAAAGTTGGCATGTGGTGTTTTTATGTTGTTAGTAGGTCGCCTACCAAGTTTCATCACATTTAGAGCTCGTTTGATAGCCCAACCGTAAAACTATAGCGGCATTATAGCCGGTCTAATGTCGGATGTTTTCAGTCTCCGGAAACCCTGTCGGGTTGCATCTCTCCCCTCTTCTCTCAGACCAACCTGCTCTCCACAGTCCACCTAGGCCCAGCCTACCCCTCTTTGCGCAGTGCATCGAACCCCTCGCGCGCGTCCGGAAGTTGTCCCGAACCCGACCCGGGGAGTCGTCACCGTTGGGTCCGAATCATCCCCAAACATCTACAAAACATCTCCGTTTTGTTACCTGGGCTCCCTAGCTATTCTATCTGCAATCGTCTGATTGCGATCGTAGGGACGAGGTAGCCCCTACCCAAAAATCCATATGCCATATATAATGACCAACCCTAACTTTTAGGGAGTTTGTCCCATCAGTCCCCTCGCAGCGCCGCCACCCCCCACCTAACTCCACTTGGTTTTCCGTGCGTGGCAAATCAAGAGCAAAGCTCCTCCCTGCCTCGATCTGGATCGAGAGGAGTGCCGAGTCGCGTGCCCTGCTCCTCCCCAAGCATGCTCCAGCGGCCACTCCTACACCACCTCGCGCCTGAGCACCCACACCCTCGATCCAGCCATCTAGGAGGACACCGCCGTGGACACCAGGCACCATCTCCCCGCCGTCGCTCATCCTCTCTCCCCTCTATCTCTTCCCTATCTCTGCTTTCTCTGAACCCTCTCCTTTTTCTTCGACAGGAACATCCAGGGTCGTCCCCATCGCCGCTGCCTACCTCTCGCTTCCCATCGGCCCTCGCATCCGCCTCGTTTCAGGGAGAGCTCTGTCCACGAGCTCCCGCTGCTCCAGCGTCGGCCCGAGCGACCTTGCTCCCCTGCCGTCTCCGGCACCGCGCCGGCGAGCGCCACCGCCGGGGCTTCTCCGTCCACCACCCGCACCTACAAGGACCCCGTCGCCGGCGACCAATACCAGCGCCAAGGCCATGACCGGATTGTTCTCCTTCTCTGCTATCTTCTTCTCTGAATGTCTCCTCCTTGTTTTGCTTCCATAGGGAACCGCTGCCGCACATGGCATCGCCTTCTTCTTCGAGCAGTGCCATCGCCGGAGTTTCTCGTCGCCGGGAACCAGCGCCCCGACCCTCGTACTGCCCGAATCCGCCGCGCCCACTAGTCCCAGCCCCTGTCACGCGCCTCTGCTTCCATCCCCGTCGCCGCCGGCTGCATCGAGTAGCAGCAACGAGCAGGTCGGCTCGTGTTGACCAAGCGAGGCAAGCGCAAGGCCCAGCCTGCTTCTTTGCCGGCCCAGCGCACCCCTCCTCACCCAGTGTAACGCCCCGAGACTGATGTTCCAGGTGTCCTCTAGTTATTCGTTGTTGTTGCCTTGTCATTGCTTGCGTGTCACGCATTGCATATCATGTCATCATGTGCATTTCATTTGCATACATGTTCGTCTCATGCATCCGAGCATTTTCCCTGTTGTCCGTTTTGCAATCCGGCGCTTCTATGTCGTCCGGTGTCCCTTTCTACCTCTTTTCGCGTGTGGGGATTAAACATTTCCGGATTGGACCGAGACTTGCCAAGCGGCCTTGGTTTACTACCGGTAGACCGCCTGTCAAGTTTCGTACCATTTGGACTTCGTTTGATGCTCCAACGGTTAACCGAGGGACCGAAAAGGCCTCGTGTGTGTTTCAGCCCAACACCCTTCCAAAGTGGCCCAAAACCCACCTAAACCCCTTCTATCATCTAGAGTGTTCGATCATGATCGCGTGGCCGCAAACCGCACCTCATTTGGACTCTCCTAGCTCCCTCTACCTTTATAAATAGACCCCTCCATTTTCGTTTTCGGATCTTTTCCCCGAAACCCTAATTCTCTTCCCCTCTCACCCGCCGGACATGTCCATCCCGGACGGACGAGAATCGTGCCGCCCGCCGCAACCAATCCGAGCCCGCCACGTCATTGATCGCCGCCGTATTCACCGCGCGGCCCGCGGAGCCCAGATCGGGCCCACGCGGACCCATCTCGTCGCCGCCGCCTACACGCGGCCTCCCGCGCGTGCCCTGCCGCCTCAGGAAC
>NC_041390.1:238574362-238582193 GCF_002162155.2 Triticum dicoccoides | reverse complement strand
ACCGGCCGCCGCGCCTCCCTGACGCCGGCGACCGTCGTCGTCGCCTCGGACTCTGGCCGCCGTCGCCTCTCCGTGCACGTGCCCTTCAGCGCCTCCCGGCCATCCCCGCCACCCGCACCGCCCGGATCCGGTGCCGTCCGGCCGGATCCCGCCGCCTCCGCCTCGCCCCGGCCACTTCCGGCCTCGCGCCGCCGTGGCAACGCCGCCAGCTGCCTCCTGCCTCCCTGATCCCGGCGGTATCGGGAGGAGGACGACGTACTCGCGGAGCCCAGATCCAAGCCCATCTCCACCGGCCCGACCTGCCTCCTCTTCACATGGGCCGAGCCCGTTGGTGAGAAGCCCCTCTAAAACCCGCGCGTGCGCGTTTTAACTATTCGACGCTCACTGAATTTCTACTAAGTCCCCGAGATTGCCAGTTTCAAATGCCCATGTTCATCATGTCGTAACTTTGCATCCGTAGATCCGTTTTGGGCGTGTAGCATATCAAAATGTTCGCCTCAGAGAGTACATCATTTCATCTCATTGCATCATTTTCATTTGAGCTCATCTTGATGCCAGAAATGCTGTTGGAAGAGAGCTATTTGAGATAATTGTCAGATCTGCTGCATCAAATAGCTATTTGTCATTTTTTCCATGATTAATGTGTGCATGATATGCTCCTGAGCTCTACATGTGTTTAGTTATATGCCATGACATCTTTATAGAGGTGCTTGCCATGTATTTTTGTGATATGTGTGGTGACTAGCACAAACTTGCAAAGTAGTGCATTCGTTAATGCTGATTTCAGGGAGTTAGAATTTCACTAAGTCCTTGATCTGTTCTTATCAATATGCCATATGTTCATGTTGTTTCCTAGTGATCCGTGCCTCTTTTGAGGATGAACAGTAAGGATGATTTGTTAATCTTGTGGTGCTCTATCCATCCATGTCTTTGGTTGCAATTATGGAGCACCCTATCTTGAGTCAATCGAGCTCTACTTTTGCTATTCCGTAATTCCTGGCAGATTGTCTACTTGTTAGCGATTTTGCCGAGGCTGTTGTTGTTGATCCGTGCATGCTATGTTGTTGTTCTTGCCATGTCTAGCTTATATAATGTGTATTCTTGATGGTTCTATGCTTAGATTGTCATGCATTGGTTTGTAGTGAGTGCATCGAGCTCGTGAACATGCCTACTTGTTAACATATTTGCATGCTCCAGTTTTTCACCAAGTATGAGATCTGATTATGTTTTTGCCATGTTGACATGCTTGCAATTGTATTTTCTGATCCCTTTTGGCCCAAGGTCACTAAGGGACTTTTGTTAAGCTCTTTGAGTAGCTCCATGTCATGCCTTGATTTGCCATGTTAATGTCCTGTAGCATATAGTTTTATTGCTCCGAAGTGTCCTTCCTGATCTGAAATTCCAGGCTTGTGTTAATTTCACTAAGTCTGAAACCTGTTATCGTTTGCATTTTTGCCATGCTTCTTTGAACCTGTTAATGGATGAATTGGCCGTAGCTCGGTGTTCATCTTTTGTCAAGCATCATGAGTGGATCCCTGCCATGTATTTTGTTCTCTTGTTTGAGTGTTGTAGCATACTTACCTTGATGCATTTAGATGGCTACTTGCTGTTTATCGCAGACCGGTGCCATATTTGTTTTGCTTGCCATTTCCAAACCGTGCTTACGATTCCGGTGATCTTTATATCGATTTCAACCGAAATCATCTCACCTTTCCAGTGGCACTCTTGAATTCCTAAGTTGAGGCCAGGTTCGATCATTCCTTGTCAAATCTTGCATATGCATCACACACCGCATCCCGCATATCATACCATGTTCATGTGTGGTTTGTTTACTATGTTGTGTGCTTCTTTCCGGTGTTGCTTCTTCGGGTTGGTTCTGATAACGTCGTGTTTGTGAGGACCCGTTCGACTACGTCCGTTTGTCTTCTTCATGGACTCGTTCTTCTTCCTTGCGGGATTTCAGGCAAGATGACCATACCCTCGAAATCACTTCTATCTTTGCTTGCTAGTTGCTCGCTCTTTTGTTATGCCTATGCTGCAATACCAACCACTTGCTTATCATGCCTCCCATATTGTTGAACCAAGCCTATAACCCACCTTGTCCTAGCAAACCGTTGTTTGGCTATGTTACCTCTTTGCTCAGCCCCTCTTATAGCGTTGTTAGTTGCAGGTGAAGATTGAAGTTTGTTCCTTGTTGGAACATGGAGATGTTGTTCCTTGTTGGAACATGTTTACTTGTTGGGATATCACAATATATCTTATTTAATTAATGCATCTATATACTTGGTAAAGGGTGGAAGGCTCGGCCTTATGCCTGGTGTTTTGTTCCACTCTTGCCGCCCTAGTTTCTGTCATATCGGTTTTATGTTCCCAGATTTTGCGTTCCTTATGCGGTTGGGTAATAATGGGAACCCCTTGACAAATCGCCTTGAATAAAACTCTTCTAGCTATGCCCAACCTTGGTTTTACCATTTGCCACCTAGCCTCTTTTTCCCTTGGGTTCCGCGGACTCAAGGGTCATCTTTATTTAAACCCCCCCAGGCCAGTGCTCCTCTGAGTGTTGGTCCAAACTATAGTCCTGTGCAGCGCCCCCTCGGGGAAACTCGAGGTTTGCTTTTAGTTGTATGGAGCGCTCATCTGAGTGTGCCCTGAGAACGAGATATGTGCAGCTCCTATCGGGATTTTTCGGCACATTCGGGCGGTGTTGCTGGATTTGTTTCAACTTGTCGAAGTTGTCTTGTAGAACCGGGATACTGAGTCTGATCGGAATGTCTCGGGGAAAGGTATATCCTTCGTTGACCGTGAGAGCTTGTGATGGGCTAAGTTGGGACTCCCCTGCAGGGTTTTGAACTTTCGAAAGCCGTGCCCGCGGTTATGGGCAGATGGGAATTTGATAATGTCCGGTTGTAGATAACTTGAACCTTAAGTTAATTAAAATGAATCAACTGTGTGTGTTACCGTGATGGTCCCTTCTTGGCGGAGTCCGAGAAGTGAACACGGTGTTGGAGTAATGTTTGACGCAGGTTGTTCTCTAGTTCTGCGTTCGTGCTTTGTCTTCTTTTCTCGCTCTCTTTTGCGAACAGGTTAGCCACCATATATGCTAGTCGCTTGCTGCAGCTGCACATATTACCTTGCCTTACCTATTAGCTTAAATAGTATTGATGGCGAGGGTGCGAGATTGCTGAGTCCCCGTGGCTCACAGATTACTTCCAAACCAGATGCAGGGCCCGATGACTCCGTTCTAGATGATGCGCTTGAGCTCAAGTGGGAGTTCGACGAAGCCTCCCGTCGTTACTATGTGTTTTCCCTGATGATCAGTAGTGGTGCCTAGTTTGGGGCGATCGGGACCGTGTCGCATGTTGGGTTGATCTTTTATTTTGGTACCATGGTCGGACCATGAGTGATTGGTTGATGTAATGCTATTTATGTACTTTGTTTGACATGGCGAGTGTAAGCCAACTATGTACCTTCCCTTTATTATCTATTTACATGGGATGTTGTGAAGATTGCCTTACTTGCGACATTGCTTTCAATGCGGTTATGCCTCTAAGTCGTGCTTCGACACGTGGGAGATATAGCCGCATCGAGGGCGTTACAAGTTGGTAATCAGAGCCTTCCCCGACCTTAGGAGCCCCACTGTTTGATCGAATTAGCAGCCGTTGTTGAGGCTAGAAAAATGTTTTGAGTCTTTTAGGAATTATATATTAGAGAGTTTAGGAATTCTTTTTACTCCCCAGTTCCTTCATCGCTCTGGTGAGGCACCCTGACGTAGAGTTTTGACTCTTCTCTTCTCAAATTTCACTAAAAAAAATTGTAGGATCACGCGGGTATCTTGGAATCGTTCCGATGGTTTTGTGACGAGAACATTGTTCTTGGTGCCTGCTGACATTTAGGGGTTGTGGCAGTGTCCCGGGGAGTTGAGCTCCGAGGTGTTATCATCACAATTTTATCATTACAGTTCTGGAATACCTGAGTTTAGTTTCGCCGACATCAAAAATCTCTTTTATGAAGTTGGTGGTGAGATAACCTCGACGCCACCCAGTACTGGGCAGGAGTTCGGGAGTATTGCCATAACTCGTATAACGGATGCTTTTCGAAGGTTGAGGTAGACGATTTCCGAAGTTTTTCTCGGTTATGTGTTGAAGGATGGATACAGCTGGATGTAGGATTTGCTAGATTTGGGTGAGATATTATGCTTCCCCTGTATCCCCAACACCTGATTGCATAATAGGAAAGTTTCGGGAGTTTCATAAGTGGGAATTCAAGTAGCTCTTAGGATATCTTTCCGACAGATGTATGATATGAAATTGGGGTTTGATGTCTAGTGGTCCGCCTATCCACGGTTGGTTTTACAGTGGTCTCGTTGTGTCTTAAAGAGTCCTTGGCTATGCCGACTCGAGGACGCTGCGTATGTCATGTGCACTGCCTTGTACATGATGGTGCTGTACGATCGAGCCCGTGCAGGCCCCACCACGAAAACTTCAGACGAAATCTCTATCATATGTGTGTTCCGGCTTATCTCACAAGCCAATCCTTTGTTTTGTTTTGAGTTGTGGTATTCGAGTTGCTTCGATGTCAAGTGTTGATTCCGTACCTTCCCAAAATGGTGTTCTCATACTCCGATGTGGATACCAATCCTTCTTGATCATCAAGATTGTCTTGTCAATCCTTTTCACCGGCGTGTTTCTCTTCAAGTGGATCCGATTATTTCAACATCAGCAAGATCAAATATCATTTCTTATCAACGGTGTTTGTTTCATTCTCAACGGTGTTTTCGCACCCTCCCACCCTTTTTCTTCAAGGACTTAGATTTCTTAATCAACTATCCATTTTATCGGTGGAAGTCTCTCCATTCTTATCCGGTGTTTCTCATGAAGATTCTAATGTAGCTTCTAGTTCATCATTCTTCATTCTTTTCTTCTCCAGTGGATTCAATTCAAGCATTATTGATCATATCTTTTTCCTCATTTCAAATACCCTCTCATGCCGGTGCAATTCTTAATCATTCACCTCTCACCATTCAATTGTTCCGGAGTGCTAAAGATACCTCAGAAGATTCGTGTTTTCCACTCTGCATTCATTCAAGATCTTTCGAGGTTGTTATCTCATTCATGTCATTTAATTCAATCGGTGCAATCTCTCTTTTAAATCTTTTCAACGGTGTTCTTTTGAGTGGGACCTAACCCACAGGTCTTTTCCCAGGATCTTACCTGACTCTTCTAATTTTACCGGAGCTATCCTAAATTCATTTCAAATTTGACGTAAGAATGATTCGTCATCTGTCATATGTTTTTCTCCAAGATCTTTCAAATTCTTTTCATCTTTGGCTCAAACTCTCCTCTTTTCTTCATTCTGGAGTGTCTAAATAATTCATGGTAGTGCTTCTCATCGTCATTCTCAGTTTGGAAGACCGAAGAAGATTCTTCTTTCAACCTTGCTCCATTCTCTTCAATATTCATCATTCGAGATTGTTGCCATGCTCTCATAATTGTTTGCGATTGTTAGAATTCTTTCTCACCCATCCGGAGTAATTCATGAGTCTTTTCAGTTTGATTCTCTGAAGGCCATCATTTCGGGATTATTCATTCTCAGCTTTCAGCTATCATTCTCCAATTTTACCGGTGCTTCATTCAAGTGATCTATAATCGGCTCGTGATCTCTTCGTTCTCATGTATCAAAATTCTCTCAAGCATATTTGTTCATTTGCTAAATTCTTCGAGGTGTCTTCCTTATCTTTTCTTTGTTCATTTTTAATTCTTATGGTGGTTCGTTCAAGATTTCTCTTCCTTATCAATTCATTCGTGGTTTCAATTCTACCGGTGGTTCGTTGAAGACCTTCCTCAAGGTTGCGCTATATCTATATTAATCCTTTCTACGAGAATAAGTGGTATGCCAAATCTGTTGCTTGTCATCAATTTAAATTGGTGAAGGATACGCATAACATAATTCTTATTTTTGTTTCATCGAGTGAACTCAATTCCCTATTCCGGAGATTCATCTAAATCATTACAAGGATTCACCTTGTGTTTTCAACTTCTCTTTCCTTTCGTTGGATCATTCCTTTTGTGTACCGAAGTTCTTCATGAAGGTTCTACATGATGGTTCATAAAGGATTTAATTCCTTCTCGAAGTGTTCATCAAGTTTCTTTTCGGAGGAGATCAAGTTTTCTTCATCTTGCAATCCGGAGTACAATTCTTCCTTCCGTATCAATAGAGGTGGTATTATATCATTCTTGATAATTCGAGTTCATGTTCATGATTCACATGTGGTCAAGAATGGGATATTAAAAGCCATCAATCTCTTCCTTGGAGTTATCTTGGGTTATATTTCACCTTAAGCCTTCCCTAAGGATTGTTGCTATCTATGGTGCTTATAATGACCCAAGTTCTTCATTTATCCTCCCAGTGAGATAAATTTCTTGTTTCCTTGTTCATACCAATCCAATTCTTTTCCCGTGAGTGGCAGGTTGTCACCTCATAATTTGAGATGTACTCCATAAGACCATATCAAGCTTATTCTTTCCGTTGTTGGTGTTCCAACAACTCCGTTCGACCCTTCCCCTAAAGAGGCCTCTTCGAGCTCTTTTGTGGCAGAAGTTGGCATTTTCTTCTCAATTCTCCTATGACAATTATCTATCTTCTACTCTTTTGTTCCGGAGGCATTGTGATGTTGCTTTCTTCAACCATCATCTCATTTCATCAAGATAGTGTTCTTTTCGTGCTTATCCTTTTAACCGGAGTGTTGTGTCCTCTGCTCAAGTTATTTTCATCTTATCTAATTTTTGCATCCCTTCTCAACCGGAGTGCTGTCCGAATTTGTTCTTCCTTATTAATCTTTCCTACCAGAGTGCTTTCAATTTTGTTCTTCCTTGTTCATTTTTCCTAATGGAGTGTTTTCAACTTCGTTCATCTCTGTTGTATTCTTTTCTCGAAATGGTTTACCCTTTTTCAAGGTTCTTTGGTCTCACTCGTTTGTCAAAGGAGCAACTTAGTTTTACCTCTTCTCTTTCTCTTCCGTTGTCCCTCCGGTGCCATCCTACATCTCGGGACGAGATCCTCTCGTAGTGGTGGAGTGTTGTAACACCCCAAGACCGATGTGCTAGGTGTCCTCCAATTATTCGTTGTTGTTGCCTTGTCATTGCTTGCGTGTCATGCATTGCATATCATGTCATCATGTGCATTTCATTTGCATACATGTTCATCTCATGCATCCGAGCATTTTCCCCGTTGTCTGTTTTGCAATCCGGCGCTTCTATGTCATCCGGTGTCCCTTTCTACCTCTTTTCGTGTGTGGGGATTAAAAACTTCCGGATTGGACCGAGACTTGCCAAGCGGCCTTGGTTTACTACCGGTAGACCGCCTGTCAAGTTTCGTACCATTTGGACTTCATTTGATGCTCCAACGGTTAACCGAGGGACCACAAAGGCCTCGTGTGTGTTGCAGCCCAACGCCCTTCCAAAGTGGCCCAAAACCCACCTAAACCCCTTCTATCATCTAGAGCGTTCGATCACGATCGCGTGGCCGCAAACCGCACCTCATTTGGACTCTCCTAGCTCCCTCTACCTCTATAAATAGACCCCTCCATTTTCGTTTTCGGATCTTTTCCCCGAAACCCTAATTCTCTTCCCCTCTCGCCCGCCGGACATGTCCGTCCCGGACGGGCGAGAATCGTGTCGCCCGCCGCAGCCAATCCGCGCCCGTCATGTCATCGATCACCGCCGTCTCCACCGCGCGGCCCGCGGAGCCCAGATCGGGCCCGCGCGGACCCATCTCACCGCCGCCGCGTACCCGCGGCCTCCCGCGCGTGCCCCGCCGCCTCAGGAACCGCGCG
>NC_041390.1:238570192-238572767 GCF_002162155.2 Triticum dicoccoides | reverse complement strand
CCGTCGCCTCGGACTCCGGCCGCCGTGGCCTCTCCGTGCACGTGCCCTTCCGCGCCTCCCGGCCATCCCCGCCACCCGCACCACCCGGATCCGGTGCCGGCCGGCCGGATCCCGCCGCCTCCGCCTCGCCCCGGCCACTTCCGGCCTCGCGCCGCCACGGCAATGCCGCCAGCTGCCTCCTGCCTCCCTGATCCCGACGGGATCGGGAGGAGGACGACGTCCTCGCGGAGCCCAGATCCAAGCCCATCTCCACCGGCCCGACCTGCCTCCTCTTCACATGGGCCGAGCCCGTTGGTGAGCAGCCCCTCTAAAACCCGCGCGTGCGCATTTTAACTATTTGACGCTCACTGAATTTCTACTAAGTCCCCGTGATTGCCAGTTTCAAATGCCCATGTTCATCATGTCGTAACTTTGCATCCGTAGCTCCGTTTTGGGCGTGTAGCATATCAAAATGTTCGTCTCAGAGAGTACATCATTTCATCTGATTGCATCATTTTCATTTGAGCTCATCTTGATGCCAGAAATGCTGTTGGAAGAGAGCTATTTGAGATAATTGTCAGATCTGCTGCATCAAATAGCTATTTGTCATTTTTTCCATGATTAATGTGTGCATGATATGCTCCTGAGCTCTACATGTGTTTAGTTATATGCCATGACATCTTTATAGAGGTGCTTGCCATGTATTTTTGTGATATGTGTGGTGACTAGCATAAACTTGCAAAGTAGTGCATTCGTGCGTGGCAAATCAAGAGCAAAGCTCCTCCCTGCCTCGATCTGGATCGAGAGGAGTGCCGAGTCGCGTGCCCTGCTCCTCCCCAAGCATGCTCCAGCGGCCACTCCTACACCACCTCGCGCCTGAGCACCCACACCCTCGATCCAGCCATCTAGGAGGACACCGCCGTGGACACCAGGCACCATCTCCCCGCCGTCGCTCATCCTCTCTCCCCTCTATCTCTTCCCTATCTCTGCTTTCTCTGAACCCTCTCCTTTTTCTTCGACAGGAACATCCAGGGTCGTCCCCATCGCCGCTGCCTACCTCTCGCTTCCCATCGGCCCTCGCATCCGCCTCGTTTCAGGGAGAGCTCTGTCCACGAGCTCCCGCTGCTCCAGCGTCGGCCCGAGCGACCTTGCTCCCCTGCCGTCTCCGGCACCGCGCCGGCGAGCGCCACCGCCGGGGCTTCTCCGTCCACCACCCGCACCTGCAAGGACCCCGTCGCCGGCGACCAATACCAGCGCCAAGGCCATGACCGGATTGTTCTCCTTCTCTGCTATCTTCTTCTCTGAATGTCTCCTCCTTGTTTTGCTTCCATAGGGAACCGCTGCCGCACATGGCATCGCCTTCTTCTTCGAGCAGTGCCATCGCCGGAGTTTCTCGTCACCGGGAACCAGCGCCCCGACCCTCGTACTGCCCGAATCCGCCGCGCCCACTAGTCCCAGCCCCTGTCACGCGCCTCTGCTTCCATCCCCGTCGCCGCCGGCTGCCTCGAGTAGCAGCAACGAGCAGGTCGGCTCGTGTTGACCAAGCGAGGCAAGCGCAAGGCCCAGCCTGCTTCTTTGCCGGCCCAGCGCACCCCTCCTCACCCAGTGTAACGCCCCGAGACTGATGTTCCAGGTGTCCTCTAGTTATTCGTTGTTGTTGCCTTGTCATTGCTTGCGTGTCACGCATTGCATATCATGTCATCATGTGCATTTCATTTGCATACATGTTCGTCTCATGCATCCGAGCATTTTCCCCGTTGTCCGTTTTGCAATCCGGCGCTTCTATGTCGTCCGGTGTCCCTTTCTACCTCTTTTCGTGTGTGGGGATTAAACATTTCCGGATTGGACCGAGACTTGCCAAGCGGCCTTGGTTTACTACCGGTAGACCGCCTGTCAAGTTTCGTACCATTTGGACTTCGTTTGATGCTCCAACAGTTAACCGAGGGACCGAAAAGGCCTCGTGTGTGTTTCAGCCCAACACCCTTCCAAAGTGGCCCAAAACCCACCTAAACCCCTTCTATCATCTAGAGTGTTCGATCATGATCGCGTGGCCGCAAACCGCACCTCATTTGGACTCTCCTAGCTCCCTCTACCTTTATAAATAGACCCCTCCATTTTCGTTTTCGGATCTTTTCCCCGAAACCCTAATTCTCTTCCCCTCTCGCCCGCCGGACATGTCCATCCCGGACGGACGAGAATCGTGCCGCCCGCCGCAACCAATCCGAGCCCTCCACGTCATTGATCGCCGCCGTATTCACCGCGCGGCCCGCGGAGCCCAGATCGGGCCCACGCGGACCCATCTCGTCGCCGCCGCCTACACGCGGCCTCCCGCGCGTGCCCTGCCGCCTCAGGAACCGCGCGCTGCCACGCGCCCCATCACCGGCCGCCGCGCCTCCCTGACGCCGGCGACCGTCGCCGTCGCCTCGGACTCTGGCCGCCGTCGCCTCTCCGTGCACGTGCCCTTCAGCGCCTCCCGGCCATCCCCGCCACCCGCACCGCCCGGATCCGGTGCCGTCCGGCCGGATCCCGCCGCCTCCGCCTCGCCCCGGCCACTTCCGGCCTCGCGCCGCCGTGGCAACGCCGCCAGCTGCCTCCT
>NC_041390.1:238427562-238569688 GCF_002162155.2 Triticum dicoccoides | reverse complement strand
ACCGGCCGCCGCGCCTCCCTGACGCCGGCGACCGTCGTCGTCGCCTCGGACTCTGGCCGCCGTCGCCTCTCCGTGCACGTGCCCTTCAGCGCCTCCCGGCCATCCCCGCCACCCGCACCGCCCGGATCCGGTGCCGTCCGGCCGGATCCCGCCGCCTCCGCCTCGCCCCGGCCACTTCCGGCCTCGCGCCGCCGTGGCAACGCCGCCAGCTGCCTCCTGCCTCCCTGATCCCGGCGGTATCGGGAGGAGGACGACGTACTCGCGGAGCCCAGATCCAAGCCCATCTCCACCGGCCCGACCTGCCTCCTCTTCACATGGGCCGAGCCCGTTGGTGAGCAGCCCCTCTAAAACCCGCGCGTGCGCATTTTAACTATTCGACGCTCACTGAATTTCTACTAAGTCCCCGAGATTGCCAGTTTCAAATGCCCATGTTCATCATGTCGTAACTTTGCATCCGTAGATCCGTTTTGGGCGTGTAGCATATCAAAATGTCCGCCTCAGAGAGTACATCATTTCATCTCATTGCATCATTTTCATTTGAGCTCATCTTGATGCTAGAAATGCTGTTGGAAGAGAGCTATTTGAGATAATTGTCAGATCTGCTGCATCAAATAGCTATTTGTCATTTTTTCCATGATTAATGTGTGCATGATATGCTCCTGAGCTCTACATGTGTTTAGTTATATGCCATGACATCTTTATAGAGGTGCTTGCCATGTATTTTTGTGATATGTGTGGTGACTAGCACAAACTTGCAAAGTAGTGCATTCGTTAATGCTGATTTCAGGGAGTTAGAATTTCACTAAGTCCTTGATCTGTTCTTATCAATATGCCATATGTTCATGTTGTTTCCTAGTGATCCGTGCCTCTTTTGAGGATGATCAGTAAGGATGATTTGTTAATCTTGTGGTGCTCTATCCATCCATGTCTTTGGTTGCAATTATGGAGCACCCTAGCTTGAGTCAATCAAGCTCTACTTTTGCTATTCTGTAATTCCTGGCAGATTGTCTACTTGTTAGCGATTTTGCCGAGGATGTTGTTGTTGATCCGTGCATGCTATGTTGTTGTTCTTGCCATGTCTAGCTTATATAATGTGTATTCTTGATGGTTCTATGCTTAGATTGTCATGCATTGGTCTATAGTGAGTGCATCGAGCTCGTGAACGTGCCTACTTGTTAACATATTTGCATGCTCCAGTTTTTCACTAAGTCTGAGATCTGATTATGTTTTTGCCATGTTGACATGCTTGCAATTGTATTTTCTGATCCCTTTTGGCTCAAGGTCACTAAGGGACTTTTGTTAAGCTCTTTGAGTAGCTCCATGTCATGCCTTGATTTGCCATGTTAATGTCCTGTAGCATATAGTTTTATTGCTCCAAAGTGTGCTACCTGATCTGAAATTTCAGGATTGTGTTAATTTCACCAAGTCTGAAACCTGTTATCGTTTGCATTTTTGCCATGCTTCTTTGAACCTGTTAATGGATGAATTGGCCGTAGCTCAGTGTTCATCTTTTGTCAAGCATCATGAGTGGATCCTTGCCATGTATTTTGTTCTCTTGTTTGAGTGCTGTAGCATACTTATCTTGATGCATTTAGATGGCTACTTGTTGTTTATCGCAGACCGGTGCCATATTTGTTTTGCTTGCCATTTCCAAACCGTGCATCCGATTCCGGTGATCTTTATATCGATTTCAACCGAAATCACCTCACCTTTGCAGTGGCACTCTTGAATTCCCAAGTTGAGGCCAGGTTCGATCATTCCTTGTCAAATCTTGCATATGCATCACATACCGCATCCCGCATATCATACCATGTTCATGTGTGGTTTGTTTACTATGCTATGTGCTTCTTTCCAGTGTTGCTTCTTCGGGTTGGTTCCGATAACGTCGTGTTTGTGAGGACCCGTTCGACTACGTCCGTTTGTCTTCTTCATGGACTCGTTCTTCTTCCTTGCGGGATTTGAGGCAAGATGACCATAACCTCGAAATCACTTCTATCTTTGCTTGCTAGTTGCTCGATCTTTTGCTATGCCTATGCTGCAATACCAACCACTTGCTTATCATGCCTCCCATATTGTTGAACCAAGCCTCTAATCCACGTTGTCCTAGCAAACCGTTGTTTGGCTATGTTACCGCTTTGCTCAGCCCCTCTTATAGCGTTGTTAGTTGCAGGTGAAGATTGAAGTTTGTTCCTTGTTGGAACATGGAGATGTTGTTCCTTGTTGGAACATGTTTACTTGTTGGGATATCACAATATATCTTATTTAATTAATGGATCTATATACTTGGTAAAGGGTCGAAGGCTCAGCCTTATGCCTGGTGTTTTGTTCTACTCTTGCCGCCCTAGTTTCCGTCATATCGGTGTTATGTTCCCGGATTTTGTGTTCCTTACGCGGTTGGGTAATAATGGGAACCCCTTGACAAATCGCCTTGAATAAAACTCTTCCAGAAATGCCCAACCTTGGTTTTACCATTCGCCACCTAGCCTCTTTTTCCCTTGGGTTCTGCGGACTCAAGGGTCAACTTTATTTAAACCCCCCCGGGCCAGTGCTCCTCTGAGTGTTGGTCAAAACTAGAGTGATGTGCAGCGCCCCCTCAGGGAAACTCAAGGTTTGGTTTTAGTTGTATGGAGTGCTCATCTGAGTGTGCCCTCAGAACGAGATATGTGCAGCTCCTATCGGGATTTGTTGGCATATTCGGGCGGTGTTGCTGGATTTGTTTTAACTTGTCGAAGTTGTCCCGTAGAACCAGGATACCAAGTCTGATCGGAATGTCTCGGGAGAAGGTATATCCTTTGTTGACTGTGAGAGCTTGTGATGGGCTAAGTTGGGACTCCCCTACAGGGTTTTGAACTTTCGAAAGCCATGCCCGCGGTTATGGGCAGATGGGAATTTGTTAATGTCCGGTTGTAGATAACTTGAACCTTAACTTAATTAAAATGAATCAACTATGTGTGTTACCGTGATGGTCCCTTCTTCGCGGAGTCGGGGAAGTGAACACGGTGTTGGAGTAATGTTTGCCGCCGGTTGTTCTCTAGTTCTGCGTTCGTGCTTTTCCTTCTCTTCTCGCTCTCTTTTGCGAACAGGTTAGCCACCATATATGCTAGTCGCTTGCTGCAGCTCCACATATTACCTTGCCTTACCTATTAGCTTAAATAGTCTTGATCGCGAGGGTGCAAGATTGCTAAGTCCCCGTGGCTCACAGATTACTTCCAAACCAGATCTAGGGCCCGATGACTCCGTTCCAGATGATGTGCTTGAGCTCAAGTGGGAGTTCGATGAACCCTCCCGTCGTTACTATGTGTCTTTCCCTGATGATCAGTAGTAGTGCCCAGTTTGGGGCGATCGGGACCGTGTCGCATGTTGGGTTGATCTTTTATTTTGGTACCGTAGTCAGACCATGAGTGATTGGTTGATGTAATGCTATTTATGTACTTTGTTTGATGTGGCGAGTGTAAGACAACTATGTACCTTCCCTTTATTATCTATTTACATGGGATGTTGTGAAGATTGCCTTACTTGCGACATTGCTTTCAATGCGGTTATGCCTCTTAGTCATGCTTCGACACGTGGGAGATATAGCCGCATCAAGGGCGTTACACCCAACCAGCCTTCTTCCATTGAACCGGGCCAAACCCCATGGGTGAGGCCTCCCCAACGCCTCCTTTTTTTATTGCTGTTTGGGCTAGACAGATTCGGCCCGAGACACGTTTTTTTGCGCTGAACGTTTGTTTTCTATTAAACCAGTGCACTGCATATTTACAGAACTGCCCCTGTGTTAAACTGCTAATAACTTTTGAACCATGCATCCAAATAAAACATGTCACATATGTATCATGACTAGATTTTCATCTAATTTAATAATATCCAACTTTCATGCATGTTTGATATGTTTAAAATGTTGTTTGTTTAAATTTGCTCCTATGTCATGCTAAAATGCTTTAATTCATAACAAATTAACCGTAGCTCCGAACTTAATGATATTTATATGTAAATGGGGTAGAAAAATGCCTAGTTTAACATGGTGTAGTTGCTTTGCATGTTTAACAACTCTAAAATATGGTTTAGGGCAGAACAATACCAAACCTAAATATGCATATGGGGATTTACCGGAATTGTTGTTCGTTGTTTCCGGCCTCATTTAAACTTGACTAGATAGTTAGTTTAACTTTGCTCCACCTCTTGCCATGCTAACAACATTGAATATTGTTGGGTACATAAACGAGATCGAACTAAATAACTCGAATGTGGTGTTTCGTCAATATGCAACGGAGTTGCATGTTGAGCTCCACTTAATTTGTAGGATTGTTTGTGCATTTTGCCATGCCATGCTTCATTAAACTGGACATGCATCATACTTGGTTGTGCATCATGCCATGCTTATGTCGTGGTTGTTTGCTATGTTGTGTGCTTCTTTCCGGTGTTGCTTCTTCGGGTTGGTTTCGTTAACGTCGCGTTTGTGAGGACCCGTTCGTCTACGTCCGTTTGTCTTCTTCATGGACTCGTTCTTATTCCTTGCGGGATCTCAGGCAAGATGACCATACCCTCAAAATCACTTCTATCTTTGCTTGCTAGTTGCTCACTCTTTTGCTATGCCTATGCTGCGAACCTACCACTTTCTTATCATGCCTCCCATGTTGTTGAGCCAAGCCTCTAACCCACCTTGTCCTAGAAATGTTACCGCTTTGCTCAGCCCCTCTTATAGCATTGTTAGTTGCAGGTGAAGATGAAGTTTGTTCCTTGTTGGAACATGGAGATGGTGTTCCTTGTTGGAACATGTTTACTTGTTGGGATATCACAATATCTCTTATTTAATTAATGCATCTATATACTTTGTAAAGGGTGGAAGGCTCGGCCTTATGCCTGGTGTTTTGTTCCACTCTTGCCGCCCTAGTTTCCGTCATATCGGTGTTATGTTCCTGGATTTTGTGTTCCTTACGCGGTTGGGTTATAATGGGAACCCCTTGACAGTTCGCCTTGAATAAAACTCCTCCAGCAAGGCCCAACATTGGTTTTACCATTCGCCACCTAGCCTTTTCTTTCCCTTGGGTTCTGCAGACTCAAGGGTCATCTTTATTTTAAACCCCCCCGGGCCAGTGCTTCTCTAAGTCTTGGTCCAACTGAGCGATGTCTGGAGCTACCAGGGGCAACTCTGGGCTGGCCCACCCGACGTCTGGCTCATCCGGTGTGCCCTGAGAACGAGACATGTGCAGCTCCTATCGGGATTTGTTGGCACATTTGGGTGGCTTTGCTGGTCTGGTTTTACCGTTGTCGAAATGTCTTGTAACCGGGATTCCAAGTCTGATCGGGTCTTCCCGCTAGATGGAATATCCTTCGTTGATTGTGAGAGCTTGTGATGGGCTAAGTTGGGACACCCATGCAGGGATTTGAACTTTCGAAAGCCGTGCCCGCGGTTATGGGCAGATGGGAATTTGTTAATGTCCGGTTGTAGAAAACCTGAAGTTGATCTTAATTAAAACACATCAACCGCGTGTGTAACCGTGATGGTCTCTTTCCGGCGGAGTCCAGGAAGTGAACACGATGTTGGAGTTATGCTTGACGTAGGTTGTTCTAGGATCACTTCTTGATCATAGTTGTTTGACCGTGCTTTTGCCTTCTCTTCTCGCTCTCATTTGCGTATGTTAGGCACCATATATGCTAGTCTCTTGCTGCAGCTCCACCTCATACCTTTTACCTTACCCATAAGCTTAAATAGTCTTGATCGCGAGGGTGTGAGATTGCTGAGTCCCCGTGACTCACAGATACTTCCAAAACCAGCTTGCAGGTGCCTTTGAATCGTGCAGATGATGCAACCAAGCTAAAGGAGGAGCTCAATGAAGATCTTGTCCTTTGTGTTGTTTCGTTCTAGTCGATCACTAGTGGAGCCCAGTTGGGACGATCGGGGATCTGTGTAGCTTTTGGGGTAGTCTTCTTTTATTGTGGTTCCATAGTCGGACCTTGTTTGTATCTGGATGATGTAATGCTTTATTCATGTAATTGTGTGAAGTGGCGATTGTAAGCCAACTATGTATCTCTTTCCCTTATGTATTACATGGGTCGTTTGAAGATTACCTCGCTTGTGACATTGCTTTCAATGCGGTTATGCCTCTAAGTCATGCTTCAACACGTGGGAGATATAGCCGCATCGAGGGCGTTACAGCCTACATTCACTTTCCTAGCAGAAGCAGCGCACCTTTGAATTTCTTCTGCGCATCATTCAGTTTTTCATGAGACGTGTTATTCCGCTTGCACCTGTAGGGCCATACTTCTGGAAGTGAACATGTTACATGTGCTAAATTACATACCAGTGCACATCTAGTTAATATGCTTTAGTTTTGTTCTGATGCCACCTGTTGGTTCCATCAGACTGCTTAATGTTCTCTATGCTTAATTACACATTAGCAAACTAGCATGTGGTTCCACTGCTTTTTGTTCGTTTAACCCTACATTTTCTGATGCTAGCTATTACATCACTGCTCTGAGGCTCTATTCATTACTTGTTTGTGTGTTCTTGATCTTCCCAAGTTGCATGACTAATTTGATGCTTCTATTAATTATGGATCTGCCAACCTCATCAAGCAAAATATTTGTTCTTTTGGGCTGGCACCTCGAACAAGCATAAAAATAGAGGGAAGCAAATATACTCCCTCCGATTCTATTTACTCTGAGCATAACTCTTGACCCGCATACCAAGGAGGGCACTGGTTTAATTTTTCCGGACTAATTTGCCAATTAATTAGGGCAGAGGCGGATGGGGCGGGGCACAAAAGGAAACCAGCGCTAGGAATCGGCAATGCGCAGACTAATACGAGAAAACTGAGAAAAAGTTATACGCAAAGTAAAAAGAGTCGGAGTGTGTATTGTCGTGTATGCACTCACCCTTCTTTCATTAGTTTAGATGAACCATTGATGATCAATTCAGACCAGTGCATGCGATTAAAATTAATTTTACCTAAATAGATGGTGCAGAATAAACTACAACAACTAGATTTGAAACCACGGGATGTTGACGATGTCTTCAAAGAACATTGCAACAGTAGTTAGCCTTCACAACAACATATGGTAAGCGAGTGTGTTTTAGTACATGTGAAATGTAATGCGAGTGTGCTTCTTTCTTGGCTTGTGCCCTCAACGTGTAATCCTACTGAATTACAAATAATTCAGTTGTCTGCTTTACTGTATTGCTTGATTCGAATGCTTATTTGTTGTTACGCTATACCTGAGTTGGCCAATATGTCAGCAGTGCCTATTGTACTATCGTAAATAAATGCATGCCTATTTCATTTGAGTCCTTAACATTTCCTCTCAACTTCATCACAAGACTGTCTTTGTAGTTTATATGAGGCCACATTGTTAAGTGCTTTCTCAGATTATTTCAACTGCTTAGAGGCCTTGGCAACTAAAATATAGTGGTTGTACACTCCCTTTCAACTAGGGATGTCAACTGGGTCCGGTTTAATCCCGATTAAAGTCCACTAGTGGTATGATAGTTCAAAAGAGTTTTTGTTTTTTTGAGGAAAATGAACTAGGGAGGTAGCAAAAACTAACTAGATGGGACTGGCGGATTTCGTTTATTTGCCACTTACATCCCTAGTTTCATCTTACCATTTTAATTTCTTTTCAGCTGATGCTGCTTCGAACCATTTAAATATAGTTTGCCGTGCTCGCAATAATTCGTCCGTCGTTTACCATGTAAGCTTACTGCCTGGATCATATGATAACTATCTCTTATTGATGTCCAGTGGAAACCTTTCAGGATGCTGTTCACACTAGGACACAATGTAAAACCCCAAAATCTATTTGTGGAAGTAGTGCGCCATCCATGTTACCAGATGGTAGTAGTTCAGAGGCAACACCGCCGGATAGCAGTCCGAGCATAGATATTATAGTGCTTGAGGCTCTACTGGAGGCAGAAAGAGATGATGTGGCTGCCCTGAATGATGTAATATTTATCTTGAGGCTGGAAATTACGGAATTAGCGGCACGCATTATGCAAGCAACCCAAGAATTGGAGGAAGTAAGAATGTTGCATTTGAAGACGGAGGAGGTCCTGCTGTTTCTGCTATCTGAAGCCCAAGATAATCCCGGTTCTTCTTTAGATACCAGTTGAAATTTTCATTAGATTATTGTACTTGCATGTTGTGTCATGTCTCTGAATGGATTATGTTGCAAGGCTCCCTATGTTGTCCATGTGTTGTAATGATCCGAATTTTTTAGGCGAGGTAATCCTCAGAACTTGTATGATTGACATAAGGTGAACTGTTTGTCGTGTGAGCATATTGTATTGGATGAAATAACTGTTTGACTCAGAGTGTATCCAACCTTCTGAATTCTAAGATCACATCATTTCTAAATCATAATCATATATAAAGGTGGAATAAATATTTGTTGTGGTTTTGATGAAATAAATAACAAAACGTGTAATTATCTATGGATATTCGTAATCGAATACAAATTGGATTTGAATTTAGTTTGCCAGGTCCCAGGGCAAACGTGAATGCTAATTCTCCCAAGTTTTGAACGAAGCGGCTAAACACCCACTATAATTTGTGGGATGCTCGAAGTAAGTGTTTGCGAGATGGAAATTACTGTCTACCCCTAACACTTGACATCCTTATCAATAGGATTTACACTGCTGTCGATAGGGGTAGACTAGTAACTTGAATCAGACGTGACACGATGGCCTCTGAGCCCATTCAGACACGGTGGGCGCCAAGCGTGGGCGGCAAAACACATTTGATTCAAGCTCGTCCGAAAGACATGTGTCTCTTCCCCCATTTCCCCATTCATACACGATGGGCGGCAAAACAAACTCTCCTCGTCCGAAATCGGTGTAGGCTTATATTTTAAATAGGGGCAGATGTCTAACTTCCATCAGACGTGACACAACCGCCCTACCTGTCAGCCCCGTTCATACAACGTGGGCGCCAATCGTGGGCGGCAAAACACCCTCTCCTCGCCCAAAATCGATGTAGGCTAATATTTTAAATAGGGGCATATGTGTAACTTCCATCAGACGTGACACAACCGCCCTACCTGTCAGCCCCATTCATACACCGTGGGCATCAACCATGGGAGGCAAAACACCCTCTCCTCGCCCGAAATAGTTACCAGCAAATATTTGGGAGATGCGAGATTACCATCCTATCCCCAACAGATGCGATGTCCGAAATTTTAACCAGGGGATAAGTTCGTAACTTTCCCCCATTTCAGAGAAGCGCGTCCCAAAGTTTGAGATCCCCCTCCCCTCCATTTCCCCATTCATACACCGTCGGCGGCACGACAACCTCTGCACTGCGGCCAGCCTCCTCCGTCCGCCACCCCATCCTCCACCTTGCCGGAGCCGCTACCCCTACCCCGTCATCCACTCCAAGAGATGGATGTCTCTCATCCGCGGCGCTAGACCAGGATCCTTTCATCGCCTCCTCTCGCTTCATCGACGCCATCGTCCACCTTGCCGTTGTCGCTCCTACGACCGCCTTGTCCACGGCAACAGGATATATCCCCCGACCCAGCCGTCTGCCGTCTAAAGTCTTCTTCCCCACAGCCGACAGCCATCGCACCTGCAACACCCTCAACGTATCAGCATAGGCCTACACGGCGTCGCAAGAGAGGTGGTACTCTTCCATATGTGCTTAAGTTATTGATCTCACCCGGAAAATAGATAGTAATTTGTTTACTGTACTTTTCTTGTCCGTACCAAATCGTAGTGCCTAGTTGAAAGCAAACATTGGTTGCGAAGTAGCTTTGTCCGGATTGCACCTTCAGATCTGCCATGACACGGGCACTATAGTCGTAAAGCTTATGGTTTTCCCCCTTTATATTCACTACCATCATCGTAGGTGCTTCGTGTCGTGCTAGCACTGCTCCTCAAGAACTCAACCCAAAGCTTACGTGTTGAAATACGAATCTGATATGATGCTCATATCACTAAAATAGAGAACGTTTAATTGGTCACCTAATGTTCCTATATTCGTTTCGAAATGCATGTGCGTCACCCACTGGTCCAGCTAGTTCCACTTTCCAAATTTTTCTCTTGATGCTTAGGGTTTTCCCCTTTTATCTACTCTACTATGATCTGCGTAGGTGCTTTCTGTCGTACTAGCATTACTCCACCCTTCAAGCTAAACAACACAACACTCAGAATTAAAAAGCTTAGTTGTTCAAATAAGATTATGATACTGATATTAGTTAACCGACACATTTAATTGGTTAGCTAAAGGTCCCACTTGAGTTTCCAAATGCATGTCGCGACATATAGAGAGACAGCATAATTCATTTTATTTTACACTTGTTGACCATACTTTCTTGTCCATACCATATCTTAGTTGTTATTTCAAAGCAAACATCGGTTGCTAACTACCCTTTGCACGGTTTGCAGCTTCAGGTCTGCCATCCCACTGCCATGGTCAACACTGTACTCATCATGCTTATGGTTTCCCCATTTTATGATGACCACAATCAGCCTACGTGGTTCGTGTCGTAATAGCACTGCTCCACCCATCGAGCTAAACAAGTTTAGTTGTACAAATTCATATATGATATTAATGCTGATATTAGTAAAACTGATAGATGTTTAATTGGTTAGCTAAATGTTCCTACTTTAGTTTCGAAATGCATGTGAGCCACATATGGAGAGACCGGAAAGAATAGTATTTCTCTGTGCGCTCTGGTTCATCATGGGTGGCCAACCGACATTGTATTAAAAGACTTGTAATATCTTCCATCTACTTGCTCTTCTGCTCTTCTTTAAGATGATACTCTTCTCTTGCGGTTGACTGGTCAGGTCGAGTTGTTCTCCCTTAGTATATTTTGAATCTGTCAGGTCAGGTCGACTTGTTCTTCTTTACTATATGTTGAAGCTATCATCTTCGAAGTGTCATCACTTCTGGAGCTCTCATATTTTGAGTAGTAGGCTACATTATATTAATGCACACAACAAATTACAGCATGCATGGCATCTTTTAAAAGAATTGCAGAGATAGCACAAAGGGGTTTACAGGGAGGCAGTATTGGATTAGAATCACTTCTGCATTACAAAGAAAATCTCACTTGTTTTTATGTTTTCATGCATGTCAGATATTGAACATTATCAAAATGAATATGAGAATGGGCACACGAGAGGAATATTGCAGAATGATCCACTGCCTAAAAAACTTGGCATGGTGGAGGATGGCCTATCTTATTCACCCATCAAGGTGCTTGCTCTAACTTTGCAAAGTTGTATTGGTCGCACATATTTTGCTTCTGACCTCTTGCATTACTTCTACTTTGTTACACCATCTGCTTAGTTTGAGCATCATATATGAGTATATGCCATACCTATCCATTTTCTGTACCTATTCCATGTGTCGTCACACTATGTTTTTCTAGTCAAATGTTGTTCTTTCGTAATAGGTGTGCAAAAGGAAGAGGGTGAGTGCAGGTCGTCAAGGAGTACAAACTAGGTATTTGGAAAAGGTAGTGATACCTGTTAAATCAGATAGATCAGCAGCCACAGAAAACACAGGCCCAACTGTACCACACTTTACCCCTACTCCATTGTCCAAACCCCTATTAGAACTGCTAGGAGCCCAGCGTCAGGTACTATATATGATATCAATTCAAAATTTGAACTCCTAAATTTCTGCTTGTGCCTTACCTTCTCTCTTGTATGAAAACTAGTTTCAGATGAATCTCCTTGCTCAAAGGAACATATGATCTCAAAACAATAATGGGCTCTGCATTGCTCTTGTCAGTACCTCTCTCCCTTCTGCCTTGTAATGTTGTACTTAATTAATTGCTATTTGATTATGTATCATCAGTCTGCACCTGAGCTTCATTATCCTCTATTTCTTCCAATATTATTTGATCTATATTTACTCTTTGCAAAATGTAGAATAATGGCAATGCTTATAAAGAATTTTCTTTGGGGAATTTATTGAATTATCCTTCCATCAACATGGAGAAGGGCTTTGTCCAGCCCGTATTAACATATAATGTAAGTTCATCCTTCTCAAGCCTTCAAACTTTGTTCTAGTATAGATTTGGATAGGCATCATTTCCTCCACTGTTGTCTGCTTTGCTGTTTACATCTGATTTGATGTTTGCAACAGCTACCAGTTTCAAATTGTAGTTGTAAAAACTTGTTCATTATGCAGAACAGATCCATTTATTTGCTTATATAATTGTGAAACCTGTTACGTGTCTCCTTGATTCTCTTTTAGACTCGTATCTCTTACGCTAGGCAGAACTTTAGGGAAGATAGTGAGCCAAACCATCTTGAGGACAGCGAGATGACCCCAAGGTCCTGTCTTGATGAAGACAGTGAGTTGAAGCTACTCACCAGCAGGTGTGAGACAACCTCTGTGTAGTCGCTGCCTCAATCAGTTCGGCTTCTTCAGTCTCAACTTAAAGCGGAAAGGCTTGCTTTAGCTCAGCTCCGACTTGAAGTCAAAGATGCAATGAAGATGTCAGAGGACTGCCGTGCGCACCATCATGCCTTAAATCTAGTGTTGATGCATCTACTGTTGAAACAACTGAGGTCTACTCAGCTTCTTCAGCTGTTTGGGGGCCCGACCTGGCCAGGCCTAGTGCCTTCTGAAGTGCTCTCAGTTTTGTATATTCTTTTGTCGGCGCGTTTATTTGCACTGGTGGCGAACTTGGATGCCCAGTGGATGTAATATGTGTGATAGCCGCTTATTTATTTCCTTGTTGTCTTGTTTATTTGTTTGCTTCTAGTCATTGCAGTTCTTTTTCCGCGGTTTGCTAGTGGCTGCAATAACCTATTTTTTAAAACTAGGCCACAATAACCATGGGCTAATAATTGCTGTAGTGACACTGGGCCTCCTACGGGCCGTAGAAACAGTGGGCCTTCTATGGGCCATAGAAACAATGGGCCTTCTATGGGCCGTATCATCAATGGGCCTTATACGGGCAGTATGACCGATGGCCAAACATGGGCCAATAACATGCCGCATTATGGCCGTAAACGGGCTAGAGTTGGAATCGTCCGTTCATGGGCCGACCATAATGGGCCATCGTTAATAGGTCGTATTTGATGACGCTTTGAAAACGGCCCAACGTATTAATGGACCAAAACAGGCCGACTATAACCACAGGCTGAATTTGGCCCACAAGCAGAAAATGACAGTAACGGGCCGTAAGTAAACAAATGCTGGAAATGAGCCCAAGAATAAATGGGCTCTGAGAAGCCGAAATATAACATGGGCTGGAAACGGCCCAACGGAATAATGGGCCATTAATGGGTATAAAGTGATACACTATTCATTACGGGCCAGTTTCACCACGGGCCGTTAATGGGTGTAAAGTGATACACTATTCATTACGGGCCAGCTTCACCACGAGCTGTTAGTAGGCTAAGAGTTACATAGGGCCTCATATGCGCCGAATGACATCATGGGCCATACATGGGCCAGAAGTGAAAATGGGTTGGAATCATATTGAGTGGCCCAGATGATGCTACTGGGCCTAATTCGGATAGGGCGTAACAGGCCTTGGGTTAGTGGCCTGTAAATGGGCTATATGCGAACAGGCCGTTAACAGGCTTTACATGGGCCAGCCAAACGGGCCGGCCTTTTCACAGGAATGGGCCTCTGTTGGGTCGTGCCATGTGTCATAGGCGCCTATGTGACCCACTGACGAGCTGACACGTGTTTTGTCCGACCAATAAGAATTTTACACGTGGAAATTTCCCATTGGTCGGGGCTGTTAACGGGTTATCGGATCCAAAACCCGACCTGATAGCTTAACGGCGTTCCGTTACGGTGGATGCCACGTGTCGGTCACCCTTGACAAAAGCACTTCTGTGACATGCGATTTATCGTCATGGAAGTGGACACTTCCGTGATGATAATTTTGGTAATGTCATGGAACACTTCTACGACAGGACAGGTATGAGTATCTTATTTCTATCATAAATTTGTCATGGATGTACATGCATGACAAAAAACGTGACCTACTATGACAAACACGTATCATCACGGAAGTGTATTTTTTTGTGGTGGAAGGGGCGGTGTTCTCTTCTGCAATGGTAATTAAGCAAACATGAGTACAAAGGTACTCAACAAGTCTTACAACTTATCCTACTATACATGCAACATTCTCAAGAAGGATAGTGGGGTTATTGGAGCAAGCCAGCTTTGACTCTTGGCTAAGCTATCCTACAAGACAATAACTTGTAAATGTTTTGCGCACACGAGTCGACTACTCACCACAACAATACACTATCGTGGATCCTCCTCCGTCATCCTACGGAAGGGCCATCCATGGCACTCACACTTGTCTTGAGGCTTTTAGGAGTATCCATTTACTTGTCTATGAACTGTATAGGCAACCAAGTAGTCCTTTACCGAGGACACGGCTTTACCGATGATGTTAACCCTGCAGGGCTGTACTTGTTCATACACGCTCTCACCACTTACCGCCATTTACACGACATGTACTCGGCAACCTTCAAGCGAAAGCCCAATGAGGGCGTCGGCCACGGCCTACCTAAACACTCAAGTCTCCAGTCCAGGTTTATCGCCTATCTAGGTTCCATCCGTAGGGAGCCCGGCCAAGGTTTCCACATACGGCCCCAAACGATGTGTATATGGTTCCGAGACACCAAACGGGCGCTCGGCATACCCGGCCACGGTGTATCTACCGCATCATAGCCCACCCCTAGGGTCAGCGCTACGCACGGCCTCCCAACACATATCCTATAGACAACAAAAACTAGTTGAAACTCCTGGACAGAGGACTAGGGTGGTTAAGAAGCCAAGAGGGTCAATTAAGGATCCCAATGCAGAGGAAATGGGTTCCACTACTGCAGCACACAATAGTTTCAAACGTTGTTCTCTTAAATGCAGTAAATGAGAGCAGGAGCGAGAACATGGGATTGTATTGATATGATCAATGGGGATGCTTGCCTGATGGAGTGGTAGTAGGATACTTCCCTTCAGTCGGATATTCGTAGGTATCCTCAGAGGCAGCACCTACCACGAAAGACACATCGGAACACAATCATCACATGCCAATATGCAACAGTATGATGCATGCTATGACATGGCAATATGGGTGTGTTTTCGCTAGTGCATTCTAAAACAGGTTGGTTTGAGTCCATTTGAATCAAACAATCAAATGAAAGATCATGATATGAAGTCATATTAATGCATTAGCTTGTTTCACTTAAACGGCATGTTTAAAGTGTTCTAATAGGCATGAAACAATTACAGATGGAAAGATTAGATTTTTCTGATCATTTGGAGTTACAGATTAATATCTATGAATTTTGGAAGTTTATAACATTTTCTGGAATTTCCGGTATAAGGATAAATCCAGTAAATGATTTACTACGTTAGCATTGCGTCAGGGTGACGTCAGCTGTCAACGGGGACGGTCCAGGTCAAATCTGACCAGTGGGTACCATGTGTCAGTGTCATTAGACTAACTAATTTTAGTTTGTCCTAATCCTAGGTTAATTAGCAGGGCAGGCCCACATGGTCAAATGGCCAAACCCACCGGCAATATTGCGCCGGCGAGGCCAGACGCGGCGAAGCAGCACCGGATTCCTCCTCCCGCGACCAAATGGAGGGCAGAGGGCACCTACATGTAGCTGGGATCACCGGAAACGATGCTGGCGACGAGTTTGGCGGCGGCCGGAGCTCGAACGAGCTCGGACTTGGTGCTAGGAGGCACGGCGAGGTGCATGGAGCAGTGCTACGAGCTCCTGGGGATGCGGCGAGTGCGGTGGCATGCTCAGTTTCGAGCCAATGTGGCTGTGGCGACGACGGCGACGTGCAGAGGCGGCGACGGGTGCGGGCGAGCTCGATGCAGTCACTGTGGTGCACGACAGATCGAACAGAGTGGATGGGGAGAGGCAGGAGCTCACGGGGAACACGATGAGCTAATCGGCATGGTCGAGACGAGCTGGTGCAGCGGTGACAGCGAAGGGGATCTCCGGCGATGGGCGGTGAAGACGAGGTCGGTGCGGTGTCTATAGGGCGAACGAGCGCTTGGGAGCCGGTCTGCTCGACGGAGAGGACGACGGTGAAGATCTTGGACACGGCGAGGCGACGAGGGGGCGACCGTGGCTGCGGGTTTCACGTCGGCGCAAGCGCGGAAGCGTCGGCCATGGCAAGGAGAGCCGAGAGAGAGGAGCAGGGGGAGAGTGAGGTGTTGGGGCGGTCGAGCGGGCGACGTGGAGGTCGACCAGCGCGTCCAGGGTGAAGCGGCAAGCAGGTGGCGCCGTTGCGAGCTCGGGCACACTGGTGTCACCTCCCTGCCTGCCTCGTGGGGAAGAAGCAGCTGGCTGGCACGTGCCAGCATAGTGCTAGGCCGCCAGGTGGGCTGGGTAGTGGGTTGCGGTCAGGTAAGTCCTTTTCCTTTTATTTTCTGTTTTGTTTTATTTCTGCAAGTTTGTGGCATTTCTAAAAATACCTAGGCACTTTAAAAATCACCAAACTTCTCATGCCCACTGTATAGAATAAATCCAACAAGGAACATTTCAGTTTAGGATTATTTGAGCATTTAAAATATTTACTAGCATTTAAATGCCCAAATTGAAATAACTAATGATTTAAACCAGTGACCTTAGGATGACCTAGAAAATTGTGCACCATTTTTGTTAGAGGTTTAGGACCAAGGCAAAGATGATGAACATTTTAGAAGGGCATTTCAGGTTCATTGAAAATATTTTTAGTAAACCCTAGTTGGTTTCAGGGGGTGCTGGGGGTTCTATCATCCCCATTTCCAAGTTTCTGATAAATTAAACATGATGCAAGCACTCTAATGCATGAACTACCTAGGGTGTGACACATGGCCCGCGAGACATTTCTAGCGGATGAGAAGACACTCCTGGACGCCAGAGATCGGGAGATCTCTCTCCGGTGGGAGAAGCTCAAAGCCACCCTTTGCGTCAAGGATGACGAGTCGGAGGCCCTTGTGCAGCAGCGTACAAAGGAGATGGAGGACAACCAAGGGGTTACCCTAGATGCCCTTGACACTAGCTCTTCCGCCCAACTGAAGAAGCTCATGAAGACCTGGCCGCCGCATTTGCCGCCAAGACTGACCTTGACCGGCAGGTGGCTAAGATGATTGAGGACCTTACCGAGAGCACCTAGGAAATAGGGGCCCTCAAATAAGAAACACAGAAGTTCGAGGTTGAGGGAGCATTGGATTAGGGGGTGTCCGGATAGCCGGACTATAACCTTTGGCCGGACTCTCGGAGTATGAAGATACAAGATTGAAGACTTCATCCCGTGTCCAGATGGGACTTTCCTTGGAGTGGAAGGAAAGCTTGGCAATACGGATATGTAGATCTCCTCCCATTGTAACAGACTCTGTGTAACCCTAGCACTCTCCGGTGTCTATATAAACCAGAGGGTTTTAGTCCATAGGACGAACAACAATCATACCATAGGCTAGCTTCTAGGGTTTAGCCTCTATGATCTCGTGGTAGATCTACTCTTGTACTACCCATATCATCAATATCAATCAAGCAGGAGTAGGGTTTTACCTCCATCGAGAGGGCCCGAACCTGGGTAAAAACATTGTGTCCCTTGTCTCCTGTTACCATCCACCTAGACGCACAGTTCGGGACCCCCTACCCGAGATCCGCTGGTTTTGACACCGACATTGGTGCTTTCATTGAGAGTTCCTCTGTGTCGTCACCTTTAGGCCCAATGGTTCCTCCGATCATCAACAATGATGCGGTCTAGGGTGAGACCTTTCTCGCCGGACAGATCTTCGTGTTCGGCGGCTTTGCACTGCGGGCTAATTCGCTTGGCCATCTGCAGCAGATTGAAAGGTACGCCCCTGGTCATCAGGTCAGATTTGGAAGTTTGAACTATAGGGCCGACATCAGGTCGGATTCGAGCCACAGCCGGGCGCGCCGCACTGTCACGATGGGTATGACCTAGCTCTGCCGCCGAACAGTACCCTTAGCTCGGAGCCAACTGCGCCGATCGAGGACGGGTGGCTAGACACCTCCTCGGGGGCTGCAGTCTCAACAGCGATCGAGCCGAACACCAGCCTCATCCTCTGCGAAGCCCGTGATTCCAAGGTGTCGGACTCTTTTCCGGACTCCGAACCTTCCGCTCCCCTGCCAATCAAATCCGATTGGGCGCCGATCATGGAATTCACTGCCGTGGATATCTTTCAGCACTCGCCCTTCAGCGACATTCTGAATGCACTAAGGTCTCTCTCTTTGTAAGGAGAGCCCTGGCCGGACTATGGCCAACAGGATTGGGATGCGGACGACGAAGAAATTCGATGCCCACCCACCACCCACTTCGTAGCCACTGTCGATGATCTAACCGACATGCTCGACTTCGACTCCGAAGACATCGATGGTATGGACGACGATGTAGGAGACGAACATGAACCAGCGCCTATAGGGCACTGGAAAGCCACCTCGTCATATGACATATATATGTTGGATACACCCAAAGAAGGCAATGGCGACGGAACAACGAGGGATGACCCCTCCAAGAAGAAACCCAAGCACCGGCATCAGCGGCACCGCTCTAAGTCCCGCCAAAGCAAAAATGGTGATGCCGGCACGGGAGATAATAACACCCCGGACAGTGCCGAAGACAATTCCCTCCAGCAAGATTCAGTGCAGGAGGATGGAGAAGCCAGCCCCCCTGAGAGGGCGACAGACAGAGAAGAAGAGGATGATAATTACATGCCTCCCTCCGAAGACGAGGCAAGCGTCGCGACAACGAATTTGTCGTGCCTGAGGATCCCTTCGAACAAGAGCACTTTAAGCGCAGGCTTATGGCCATGGCGAGTAGCCTTAAGAAAAAACAGCAACAACTTAGAGCTGATCAAGACTTGCTAGCCGATAGATGGACGGAAGTCCTTGCGGCCGAGGAATACGAACTCGAATGCCCCTCCAAGAGCTACCCAAAGCGCAGGTTGCTACCCCATTTAGAGGAGGAAGCACTTATGCCTACATCACCAGTGCATGATGCGGCAGACCGGCCACCTCACGGCCGCGACAGAGAGTCCTCCCGGCCCTCCACTCAAGCCGCACCCCGGTGTCGCTAAAAAAATACCAAGGCACAGGGAAATGCGCTAGACCTGCAAGATATGTTGGAGGATAGGGCAAGGAAAACAAGATCGATCTACGGATCGCGCGGGCGCCCCACGACACGAGACGATAACCGTCACACCGGATACAGTAAATTCGGCCGGGCCGAACACAACAGACAAAGCTTATTTGAGCAACGTCGTGATATAGCCCAGTACAGAAGCGCCGCACACCCACTATGCTTCACAAATGATGTAATGGATCATCAAATCCCAGAGGGTTTCAAACCGTAAACATTGAATCATATGATGGCACAACAGATCCCGCGGTATGGATCGAGGACTATCTCCTTCATATCCACATGGCCCGTGGCGATGATCTACACGACATCAAATACCTCCCACTCAAGCTTAAAGGACCAGCTCGGCATTGGCTTAACAGCCTATGAGCAGAATCAATTGGTTGTTGGGAGGACATGGATGCCACATTCCACGACAATTTCCAAGGCACTTATGTGCGACCACCAGACGCCGATGACCTGAGCCACATAATTCAGCAGCCAGAAGAATCTGCCAGACAATTCTGGACATGGTTCCTAACCAAGAAAAATCAAATCATCGAATGTCCGGACGCAGAGGCCCTAGCAGCCTTCAAGCATAACATCCGTGACGACTGGCTTGCCCGGCACCTTGGACAGGAAAAGCCGAAATCTATGGCAGCCCTCACGACACTCATGACCCGCTTTTGTGCAGGACAGCTGGCTGGCTCGTAGCAATAACATGACCAAGAGCCCTAGTAATTCGGATACCAAGGACATCAATGGCAGGTCGCGTCGCAACAAGCACAAGCGCCGCATTAACAGCGACAACGCTGAAGATACGATAGTTAATGCCGGATTCAGAGGCTCTAAGCCCGGTCAGCGGAAAAAGCCATTTAACAGGAACACTTCGGGCCCGTCCAGTTTGGACCGTATACTCGATCGCTCGAGCCAGATACATGGCACCCCCTAAAAACCAGCCAATCACACCAACAGGGATTGTTGGGTGTTCAAGCAGGCCCGCAAGTTAAATGCCGAAAACAGAGACAAGGGGCTGCACAGCGACAAGGACGAAGAGCCCCGGCCGCCGAACAATAGTGGACAGAAGGGCTTCCCCCCACAAGTGCGGACGGTGAACATGATATACGCAACCCACATCCCCAAAAGGGAGCGGAAGTGTGCACTCAGGGACGTATACGCGTTGGAGCCAATCGCCCCAAAGTTCAACCCATGGTCCTCCTGCCCGATCACTTTTGATCAAAGGGACCACCCCACTAGCATCCGCCATGGCGGATTCGCTGCATTGGGTCTAGACCCAATCATTGACGGATTTCACCTCACTAGAGTTCTTATGGACGGCGGCAGCAGCCTGAACCTGCTTTATCAGGATACAGTGCGGAAAATGGGCATAGATCCCTCAAAGATTAAACCCACAAAAAAACCTTTAAAGGCATCATACTAGGTGTAGAGGCCAACTATACAGGCTCAGTTACACTTGAAGTGGTCTTCGGATCCCCGGATAATTTCCGAAGCGAGGAGTTAATCTTCGACATAGTCCCGTTCCGCGGTGGCTATCACGCACTGCTTGGACGAACCGCATTTGCAAAGTTCAATGCGGTGCCGCACTACGCATATCTCAAGCTCAAGATGCCAGGCCCTCGAGGAGTCATTACGGTTAATGGAAACACCTAACGCTCTCTCCGAACGAAGGAGCAGACGGCGGCCCTCGCAGCGGAAGTACAAAGCAGCCTCTCAAGGCAATTCTCCAGTCCGGCTATTAAACGTCCGGACACCGTGAAGTGCACCCGGAGAAACCTACAACAAGACCGCCTGGCATGTTCCGAGCACGCGTAGCAATACGACTGCAACCCTAGCCCTCGCGAAACTACGAAATCAGTACTACGCGTACATAACTACGCTCTGAAAATACCATGGGCACAGGGGGAGGGGCACGACCACGGCACGCCCAAAAATGCGGCTCAACCGGACTAGGGGCTCCCGATTTTGTCATTATTTCCTACTTTCAGGACTCCACTCTTCGGAAGGCCTGTCCGGCAGCACAACCGCAGAACACACGATGCAACAACCAGGGATGCAGAAAGCTACATCGAATTCCCAGGTGGTCTCTATAATGAGCAAAATACATGTCTTACATATCGTCTCGCAGCTCGCCCCTGGAGGGGGACATGTCAAATAGTCCCATCTCTTGCTTATCGCACTATTTGTATCGTTCTGCTTTCACAGCAGCCTTTTAAAATAAACAATGCTTAGCTTCAGCTTATTATTGCATTCTTTATGCATTTCTTGTTCAATACATATGTTTAGTTATGACATTTAGCACCCGTACACTTTGGTACAGTCTATACGCCAGGGGCTCAAGCACCTCATAATACGGCGTGAGAAGTCCGAACACTTTCACAAAGTGCGGCCCTCCGAACTTATAGCATTATATGCATCAGCTCCGAATCATGTCTTTGGTCAATAGTTGGGTTTTCTCGGCTCCCATGTTTTGGCACCTTATGTTCCGCTATATCGGCTAAGGTAGCGCTGGGAGAACTACTGCGGTTGTGCCCCGGTTGAGCTGGACTAAGCACCTCAGTAGAGAAAGCTAAAACTGATTGTCATGATAGGGCGAGAGTTGGTCGCTGTTCGGGAGGTTTCGAGTCCCTAAAGACTTATGCCGCTTAGAGCGAGGAGTCGGCTTTGTCCGGCCTAGGCATGTATAGCGCCCCAAACTTGATCTTTCGAACACTAGGGGCTTCGCCGAAATTTAAAATTATAGAATTCTCTGGCTAAGTGAGAGTGATAACACATTATAGTCCGATTGCCTTGTTCGTTGTGCTGAGCACCTCCCTCGAAGGACCAAAGAATGGGAAAAAGAGTGCTCAGGTTTATCCCGAACACCCCAGCACTCGTGGCATGGGGGCAGAAGCCGACGACTCGCCATCTCTCAGACTCAATAAACGGCCGCATAGATGGTAATATTTTAAATTAAAACAAGCGTTGCATAGCGCATATGAACAAGTTTTCAGCGCAAAGGATAAAACGAACAAGTTCACTCAAATATTGCATCTTTGGAACATTCGTCCGCCACAAGGCGGGCACCCTTCAGGACGCCCTCATAATACATCTCGGGGTGGCGATGCTCCTTGCCCTATGGTGGCCCATCCTTCACAAGCTTCTCCACATCCATCTTGCCCCAGTGCACTTTAGCACGGGCAAGCGCCCTACGGGCACCTTCGATGCAGATAGAGCGCTTGACGACTTCAAGCCACGGACAGGCATCCACCAGCCGCCTCACCAGCCCGAAGTAGCTCCCACGCAGGGCCTCTCCAGGCCACAACAAACTATAAGGCCCTTCATGGCCTGCTCGGCCACCTTATGGAGCTCGACCAGTTGCTTCAGCTGGTCGCTCAAGGGCACCGAGTGTCCGGCCTCAGCATACTGAGACTAGAACACCTTCTCCGTCGAGCTGCCCTCCTTGGCCCAGTAGAAGGCGGCGGCATCTGACACGCTACGGGCCAAATCTGCAAATGCTCCTGGAGAGCTCCCGATTCGGGTAAGTAACAAGTAATTCACTTTCACATGCTTGCTTTGCATAAAGAATGCCTTACCCGCCGCTATCTTCTTCATCGCCTCAACTTCCTGGAGGGCTTTCTGGGCTTCGGCCTTGGCAGACTTGGTGCTTTCAAGGGCCGCCGCGAGCTCGGACTCTCACGTCTTTGAGTCAAGCTCCAAACTCTCATGTTTTTTCATGAGAACCTAGAGCTGTTGCTGCACCTCGCCAACCCGCGCCTCATGTTTCTCCCGCTTGGTGCGCTCCGTGGGCGCCTTCTTTTCGGCCTCGGAAAGCGCTTGCTTAAGGGTCGCCACCTCAGTCGTGGCCCCTAGGACACCAATAGTGATCCTATCATTTTTTGCAACTGCATCTTTTTAAATATACTCAACAAGGTATTACTTACCTTCTCTTTCCTCGAGCTCCTTTTTAGCAAGGCCGAGCTCTTGCTCGGACCGCTCGAGGCTCTGCTTCAGCGCATCCACCTCTGCAGTCAGTGCGGCAGAGGCTAGCAGCGAAGCCTGCATACGCATATTGACTTAATTATGTTAGACTCTTGCGAATGTTGTTAGATCCTCTATTCGGCTTTTCTTTCCGAACGCTAAACAGAGCATCAGAGGCTACTGTCTATGCGGTAATATTTTCACATACCTCAAAACCTGTTAGCAGGCTGGCACAGGCTTCAGTCAGCCCGCTTTTGGTGGACTGAACCTTCTGGATCACCGCATTCATAATAGTGCAGTGATCCTCGTCGATGGAGCCGCCGTTAAGCACCTCCAGCAAATTATCCAGTGCCTTCTTACTAGGGGGCCACCTGCCGGACTCCGGAACCGTTGAAGGTTCCGGTGCGGTGTCCGGCCCAGGGCCGGACTTGGAGCCCTTGGGGTTTTTCCCCTTTGCGCCTGGAGTCCGGGAGGTCGCCTTGCGGCGCCTCCTGGACCACCTCCTCTTGGCTTGGAACCTTTTGGGACAACACCTCGGCGTCGTTCGTAGGGCGGGGGGAGGTAGCGGTCGGAAGTGAAAAACTATTCACATCCGACGAATCCAGGGAGCCGCTCGACGACACGTCGAGCCGGGCTTCGGGCGGACTGCATAATTATATTCGGCATCAGGAGAAGCTGTGCAATAAAGGAACGCTATGAGTCACTCAGGTATCCAAATACTTACGATTTTGCTAGGGGCTTGGCCCTGAGCGGCCACTCCTCTTCACCGTCGTCGGCGTTGGTGGAGTAGTCCGTAGGGAGGGTCCTCCCTTTCTTGGACCCTCCGGCCACCCCAGTTGGGGTGGCCTTCCTTTTCTTTTCTCCCCCTGCTGGGGAAGAGACCTCTCTTTCCTCCTCCTCGTCTTCGTGGGGGGAGTGCACCTCGGAGTCATCAGACAATGAGTCCGACTCCACTGGGCGCCGAGAACTCTGCCGGGTTCCCGTGGCCTTCTTCTTGGCCTTCTTCTCCGGCACCACGTAAGGTGTCGGAACCAGCAGCTCTGCCAAGCGGGCGTCCGCTGGGTCTTCGGGCAAGGGAGCCAGACAATTGATCTGTTCGGCCGTCCTCTGCCAGTCCTATCAATGGCATGGGGGCTTAGATCCCGCATAGAGTCAAACTATGAAAGAGAAATATCCTGTAAGAGTTAAAAACAGCTTATCGCGTTGGCTTGACGCTACACGCTGAATCCGCGATCCTCGGTAGCGGATGCGGGAGCCTCGGCGCCCTTGAATAGCACCTTCCAGGCATCTTCGTACATTGTGTCAAAGAGCCTGCTCAGAGTTCGGTGCTGGGCCGGGTTGAACTTCCACAAGCTGAAATCTCGTTGTTGGCACGGGAGGATCTGGCGGATGAGCATGACCTGGACTATGTTAACATGTTTGAGCTTCTTGCTCACCAGGTTTTGGACGCATGTTTGGAGTCCGGTCAGCTCTCCTTTTTTACACCACGGCAGGCCCTTCTCTTTCCAGGAGGTGAGCCACGTAGGGATTCCGGATCGGAACTCGGGGGCTGCGACCCATTCAGGGTCACGCGGCTCGGTGATGTAAAACCACGCCGATTGCCACCCCTTTATGGTCTCCATGAAGGAGCCCTCGAGCCATAGGATGTTGGGCATCTTGCCCACCATGGCGCCTCCGCACTTCGCCTGGCGGCCGCCCACTACCTTCAGCTTGACATTGAAGGTCTTCAGCCATAGGCCGAAGTGGGGCTGGATGCAGAGGAAGGCATCACACACGACGATGAACGCCGAGATGTTGAGGATGAAGTTCGGGGCCAGATCGTGGAAGTCCAGGCCGTAGTAGAACATGAGTCCCTGGACAAATGGGTGGAGAGGGAAGCCTGGTCCGTGGAGGAAATGGGTGAGGAACACCACCCTCTCATGGGGCCTGGGGGTGGGGATGAGCTACCCCTTGTCCGGGAGCCGGTGCGCGATGTCGTCAGACAAGTATCCGGCTTTCCTCAGCTTCTTGATGTGTCCCTCCGTAACGGAGGAGACCATCCACTAGCCTCCCGCTCCGGACATGGCTGGAGAAGGTTGAGGTGGGGAATGCGGACTTAGGCGCTGGAGCTTGAGTGCGCGAAAATGGATGAGCAAGGGAGGAAGAAGGCGTGGATGGAAAGGCGGATCCCTATCCCCTTATATGGGCGGACGAAACTATGCGTCCCCACCAGCCTGGTAAAACTCGCTTATCTCCCAAGCACCGTAACCAATGGCGCGGTGGGGTTACCCACGCCCGTATTGATGAGAATCCCGGGATAAGGGGACACGATCTCTGCTTTGACACGACGTGCCAAGGAAACCGCCTCGCAAAACACGCTGAGGTGGGACAGTAAAAATGGTTCTAATAAAGGCTTGGCTGTGGCGTGTTGACACGCTACGGAATACATCAGCAGATTAGATTTGTGTAAATATTATTCTCTCTACGACAGTATGTGGAACTTATTTTGCAGAGCCGGACACTATCCTTGTGTTCAAAATCTTCTATGAAGTATTCGGAGCAGGAACCCGCCTTGCAATGCCGAAGACAATCTGCGCGCCAGACTCGTCGTCATTGAAGCCTGGTTCAGGGGCTACTAAGGGAGTCCTGGATTAGGGGATGTCCAGATAGCCGGACTATAACCTTTGGCCGGACTCTCGGACTATGAAGATACAAGATTGAAGACTTCGTCCCGTGTCCGTATGGGACTTTCCTTGGTGTGGAAGTCAAGCTTGGCAATACGGATATGTAGATCTCCTCCCATTATAACCGACTCTGTGTAACCCTAGCCCTCTCCGGTGTCTATATAAACCAGAGGGTTTTAGTCCATAGGACGAACAACAATCATACCATAGTCTAGCTTCTAGGGTTTAGCCTCTCTGATCTCGTGGTAGATCTACTCTTATACTACCCATATCATCAATATCAATCAAGCAGGAGTAGGGTTTTACCTCCATCGAGAGAGCCCGAACCTTGGTAAAAACATTGTGTCCCTTGTCTCATGTTACCATCTGCCTAGACGCACAGTTCGGGACCCCCTACCCGAGATCCGCCGGTTTTGACACCGACAGAGGTTCTCCTAGCCGACGTGCAGTCACAGCTCTCCTCCAAAGTGCAGACTCTTGAGGTCGCCAATGGCACTATCACGGATCTGAAAGCCAGGATTAGCACTTTGGAAAGCTCGGCATAGTTCACTTTTGCCCGGCAGCAGCTGCTAACAAAGGACCTGGACACTGTTAAGCATCTCTAGAAAGATGCAGAAGACTGGATGGCATCCCAATCTGAGCAGACCAATCTCTAGATCCAGAGCTTGATCGACATCACCATGCACCTCGCTGCCCTAATAGTGGTGATGGGCATGGCGGCCCAACTTTCTCGATCAACAGGCAAGATGTCCCCAGCGCCAGGCTGGGAGTCTTGTTTAACGAGATGATCGACAAGCTGAAGGTCCACGAGGAGGCGAGAGCCAAGAGCTTCGAGGTCGAGTCTCGGAGGCTTGCCCACGACGCCTTTCTCATGGTCTTGAGCAACATCGCTTGCCGCCATCCGGTCCTCGACCTTGACAACAGGTTTAGGAAGCCGCCAGCGGGTGCTGACGTCACAGCTACCAAGGAGAAAGCTGCCTCTCGTGTTGACAAGGTTCTTCACATTCCAAAGACTTAACGGAGCTGCCAGACCAGGTGATGAGTCGGTGTTTTCCTCGTGTTATCCTGTAACAAGACATGACATATGTTTCTTGTTTAGGCACCGTACTACCTATGTTTGTGTGGAACTTATACCCTTTTGTAAAATGTGCTTTTATCCCTTTGAACTCATATGTTTGTGTTTGTACTATTAGTCCCTATATACGTTCTGGATGCTTGCCGGTATCATCGTGTCGCGATTGTCGTAAGGGTCTGGCTCTCAACATTTATCTTGGCATGGATGCATCTCGGCAAGTTTTTCCTTGGTAGCCCTTGACGCAGCCTCTCGTTCTGTGAGCGTGGCTTGAGACAGAACGATGTCGCAGACAATGAAACTAGCCAAGGTTCTGTCACATGAGGGTTTTAGTATGAAAACTTACTAAAGTTAAGGGACAAACGATCACAAAGAATCTAAGATGCATCAACAAGAAATAATGGTGTGTACTTAGTTTTTCTTTCTGCTACTTTTTGTCCTTCCGGGTGCACCCGTGATGTCCGGAAGGATGGGAACCAGATGAATGATTTTCTGGTCCCCAGCAGCGGTCAATACACGCCGTGTGCACTTGGCGGGCGGTGGGATATAGTGTCGGGCTTCTTCTTGTCCCACTCCCCTTCCTTCACTCCTTTCGAGCGGCTTGGCGGCAGCTGTCGCATGGACCACGCTAATGCAGACGGCCTTGCCGGAGCATGCTTGCCGAGGCATCGACCAATGGATTCATACCAGTGCTTCCTCAGGATTTCCCAACATAGGGTAAATGCTGAACTGAGTACCACACAGAAGTCATCGCCATTGGTGATGCCGGGGTCAAAGTGGCTCGACTGCTGTCGAAGGGGGAGGATGGAGAAGAGGAACATTGCGCTCGCGTGTCTTGTCCCTTCTTCTGGATGCCGCCTCGACCAACGGCCATGTTGCACGGGTCGCTGGGAGGAGCGAGCCCTCGCCAGCACAATCTCCACTGTAGCTGTCGCCATGGAGGAATGTGGTAATGGATGAGGCGGGTGTGGGGCCGACCCAGGTTGGTCTTCACACTTTTGCAAGCGCCACCGATGCCAAAAGCTTCGGGTGGGCTCCCATAGATAGGGCGCACTGTTGAAGCTTTCAGGTTCGCGCAAGTGCTCCCCCTACCTGGCACGCGAAAGATGTCATGGGAAACCACGGTCACCTATGGGACAAAGGGCCCCTTGCTGGTTCGGCAGGGGGGATTTCACGTTGCACAAAGAGCAGAAGAGCATGGGGCAGCACGGTAGAGATCACAAGAGCAATTTACCAAGGTTCGGGCTGCCATGAGGCGTAAAACCATACCCCTGCTTTGGTGGATTGATGGTGGAAAGGATGGTGGTGGTCGTTGTGCATTTGTCTGGCAGGGTTGCCTCGGGGAAAAACGGCTACAAGCATATGAAATATCAGGGGGATGGATTTGCTAATCCAGTCTCCAACCCTCTTCTAAGGTTGCCATGGGCCTGCTATTATAGGCTAAGGGGTCACCACAGTGGCAAATCAGTCATTACACACTGATAAGATAGCAAATAGTGCTACCATACCTACCTCTACAAGCTGACAAAGCACATTAAATGTGCCTCTCAATGTCACATTGTTGCTTTCCTGGTAAGTCTTGCTGGGCTATCTCACCAGCCTTGCGCCTACTTGCTTGACACATCGCAAGACGGGTGTCATCTGTAGGTATCTTCTGTAGGAAGAGGCCGCCATGTGGAAAATGGCTGCCAGTTAATCACTTTGTGGCTTGACACCGCATTGGTTGATGTTGTGCGTCGTGGTGGAGTGGGTTAGTGATGTGGTTGTGTCTCCATGAGCCCGGCAGACCCTGCCGGGGTGTCTTGGAGGTCTTCTTCTGGGGGTGGCCCCGACCTTGCCCAGCTCGCCTGCCTGGCAAGGGAGGCTTATCTCTTGTTGGTTTCTTGCTTCCCTGGCTTGGTCTTGGTCCTCTTGATCTGCATATTGGCCTTCAAAGAACCTTGATTTCTTGTACATGGCATGTGTCCTTTCTAGTCTGTGCACGAGTCAGAGGAAAATATATGCCCTTGTGTGTTTTCCCTGACAATGGGTGCATAACACTCGAAGAGTTTGAAAATTTCGACAAAGTGAAATTTTCTTTTTGAGAATGAATACATTAATGAAGAACTAGATTAACTGGGTGCCACCATAATTGTGTGACACTTGGGATCATACAGTTCTTATACGGTGGGTCACGCCACCACAATTTTCTTTCGTTGAATTTCTTTTCGATCGAAATGTTTTGTGTCTGTCTGAATGCATTTCTCCCATAGCTACTCTTTCGGGTGTTTGTGTTTATCTATTCGAGTGAAATGCCTAGGACCCTGTTTTGTCTCTGTTCTAACTCTTCCAGTCTATGCTATTGTGTTACAAATGCTCAATTCCATCTGGAATGAAACTTTATCTGGTGTCCTTGACCACGATTAAGATTCGGTCCGAACAATAATCTATTTTGGCGAAAGCTGTCCAAATTTTTGGGGTTTCCCGCCCAAGTCAGGACCATGATCTTTTACGACGGTTGCCACGTGCAATCCATGAACTGCCATTCCACCCTGTTCGTTGAATTGCAATAGTCTCTGAATAGAGGCCATTCGATTAGATTCACCATGTGTGGGTATTTCCATGTGCATATAAAAAGTGCACTGCCCCCTTCTTCTAGTTCACTTCTCCTTCTCCTCGCCTCCGTCTCCTTCGAAACCCTCGCTGCAGCGCTCCACCTTGAGCTCGACGCCGATGACCTCTTCGCCACTTCACTGCCAGAAAGTGGTTACCAGAGTCTTTCCTCGCCGCTGTGGGACATTGTCAGATTCAGGGTTCCGCAGACCCAAGAGAGGTTCGAAGTTAGGGGCGTGTGCGAAGGACTCAACCTCCACGGCGAGCCAACTCGTCGCTCTCACCGCTTAGCTCCGCAAACACGAAAGGAAAGGAACCCAACCGTTTTACCCAGGTTCGGGCCACCTTTGCGGTGTAAAGCCCTACTCCTGCTTTGTGGCAGATTAGCCTTGTAGTGGGGCTGAGTATGAACTGGTACAAGGACAAACAACCTCGTGAGGTTTGCTTGGGGGTGAATGTGAGCTCAAGGGATTTCACCCCTTCCTATGGTGGTGGCTAACCTATATTTATAGTGGCCTCAGTCCTCTTCCGTCGAAAATGAATGCGGGAAAGGATCCCACAATAGCCATTTTGAAAGGGGACAAGAAGTACATCTTATGCTGACGAAAGGTGGTCTTCGCCTACAAAGCTTCTAGCTGTGACGTCATGGTGGGCTCGACGATGACCTCTGTCCTGCTGTCCTGGTGGTCCTGGTCTTGTTGCATTGAAAATGGAAACCTATGGCTGATTCCTTGGGACTCCACGCCTGCGCTTGCTTCCTTTGCCCGCTGGCCCCCGCCTGGCCTTGGTCGTCATGGCTTGCATCATCCGAACCTTACGAGGAGGGTCCTTGCATAGGAATCTCCGCTCCTTAGGAGCTAGCATAGGAGGCCGCTCCTTCCGGAGATCTTGGCGTCGTCCGCCTCGCGAGGCTTGGCCCAAAAAGACACTTCCGTGATGATATGTGTTTGTCATAGTAGGTCACGTTTTCTGTCATGCATGTACATCCATGACAAATTTATGACAGAATCAAGATAGTCATACCTGTGTTGTCGTAGAAGTGTTCCATGACCAAAATTATCATCATGGAAGTGTCCACTTCCATGACGATAAATCTCGCGTCATAGAAGTGCTTTTGTCAAGGGTGACCGACACATGACATCCACCGTAACTAGACGTCGTTAAGCTATCGGGTCCGGTTTTGGATCCGATAACCTGTTAATAGCCCGGACCAATGGGGATTTTCGACGTGTACAATTCTCATTGGCCGACGAACCACGTGTCAGCTCCTCGTTGGGACAGATGTCATCCACTCATTGGACAGGACGCGCCTATGATACGTCGACACGTGGCACGACACAATAGAGGCCCATTTCGGCGAAAAGGCCGGCCCAGCAAAAGGCCCTCCATGTTTTTTAAGACATTAGTGGGCTGGCCCGTTACCAGCCTGCCATGTCTTTGGTCAAATTGAGGCCCATATCAGATGAGGCTCGTTCACAGCCTGCAGAGTTTTGGGCCAAATTACGGCCCATATCGAATCAGGCCCGTTAACAGGCCACTGTACCTTTGGGCCCATTCTAAGACACGTTTTTATTTCAGCCTGTTAAATGCCCGTTTACCAGTTCATCCCGATAATAGTTTCGGCCTGTTAGCGGCCCGTGGAGTATCTGGGACATTGTCGTCCCGGTTTAACTTTAGGTCGTTTAACGGCCCATGCAGAAACTAGGCTATTTCTTGTCTAAAGTAACTTTAGGCCTCTTAATGGCCCGTAGTCTTCATGGAAAAATTTCAGCCCAACTGGCCTATCGGCCTGTTAATGGCACGTGTAATAGCTGGGCCTAATTACGGTCGGCGTTGAATCCGGCCTGCTTACAGCCCATCTGATAATGGCCCATGACACTTTTGGGCCTATGGCCCATGTGGATACCGGCCTGCTTAAAGCCCATAATTTTATTGGGCCAAACAGGCCCGAGATATATTTTGGCTTATTAACTGCTCATCCTATTTGGGCCCAACATGGGCCTTAGGCAGTTTTGTCCTGTATGGGCCCGTGAATTTTTTGGTTCAAAACTAGCCCAATCTAGGTTTTAGCCTGTTAAAAGCCCATGGTATTCTCTGGCCGAGCTGACCAGAACTTTACTCGGCTTGTTAAAGGCGGGAAAGGACTATAGGTTTAGACCTGCTAATGGCCCAAGATGATTATAGGCCCATGTTTTGGCCCATATGAGTACCGGGCCAGCCTCAAGACCAACAACACTAAGATCCAGTGAACCTTCTAGCGTAAATTACAGCATACCGACCAAAGAATAAACCTAGACTATACAATAAAGAAATTACGGCATATTACATCCACTAGGAATCAAAGTTTGCTATCGGTGATAATAAAGCGCAAGATGACCACAAATTACATACACTAGGTATCAATGGTCGCCAGCAGTGCATATAAACGCGCCGACAAAACAATATACAAAACTAAGAGCACTTCAGAAGGCACATGGCCTGGCAAGGTCAGGCCCCGCAAGCAGCCGAAAAAGCTGACGAGACCTCAGTTGTGTCAACGCTAGATGCTTCATCCCTAGCTGTATGGCACAATAGTGCGCACGGTAGTCCCGTGACATCTTCATTATATCTTTGAATTCAAGTCGGAGCTGAGCTGAAGCAAGCCTTTCTACTTTAAGTTGATACTGAAGAAGTCGAACCGATTGAGGCAGTGACTGCACAGAGGTTGTCTCACACCTGCTGGTGAGTAGCTTCAACTCACTGTCTTCATCACGATAGGACCTTGGGGTCATCTCGCTGTCGTCAAGATGGTTTGGCTCACTATCTTCCCTAAAGTTCTGCCCAACATAAGAGATACGACTCTGAAAGAGAAATAAGGAGACATGTAACAGGTTTCACAATTATATAAGCAAATAAATGGATCTGTTCTGCATAAGGAACATGTTTTTACAACTACAATTTAAAACTGGTAGTTGTTGCAAACATCCAGTCAGATGTAAACAACAAAGTAAACAGTAGTGGAGGAAATGATGCCTATCCAAATCTATACTAGAACAAAGTTTGAAGGCTTTGGAAGGATGAACTTACATTACATGTTAACACGGGCTAGACCAAGCCCTTCTCCATGTTGATGGAAGGTTAATTCAATAAATTCCCCAAAGAAAATTTTTATAAGGGTTGCCATTATTCTACATTTTGCCAAGAGTAAATATAGATCCAATAATATTGGAAGAAACAAAGGATAATGAAGCTCAGGTACAGACTGATGATACAAATCAAATAGCAATTAATTAAGTACAGCATTACAAGGCAAAAGGTACTAACAAGAGGAATGCAGACATCAACTTGTGCAGTGGCATTAGCTTTCTTGAACATTTTGGTAAGAGTAGATGTAGATATGATAATTTGGAGAAAGTGGAGGGCACGGCAGATAAGATGTAGAGTAATGCTAGACAATCAACAATCTCGCGATGCAAGTACAGTAATACCACCACCGTCTGTTATTACTTGTCACTCAAATGGATGTATCTAGCACTATTAAGTTCTAAATACATCCAATTTATCGACAATTAATTCGATACAGAGGGAGTACATGACGACAGGTACTTACATGAGCAATCCAAAACTTCATAGCCATTGTGTTAATTCTACGTTTATCTAAGAGTAAATATAGATCTTATAATTTCAACCAAAGGAAGGATAAGGAAGGGAACATTTATAGTGATGCTACATAATTAAATAGCAATGAGTGTAAGTATGCTGACAAAGGGCAAGAGGTACTGGCAAGAGCAATGCAGAGCCCAGTATTGTCATGAGATCCTATGATCCTTTGAGCAAGGAGATTCATCTAAAATTACTTTTCATACAAGAGAGAAGGTAAGGCACATGCAGAAATTTAGGACTTCAAATTTCAATTGATATCATAGACAGTACCTGACGCTGGGCTCTTAGCAGTTCCAATAGGGGTTTGTCCAGTGGATTAGGGGTAAAGTGTGGTACAGTTGGGCCTGTGTTTTTTCTGGATGCTGATCTATCTGATTTAACAGGTATCACTACCTTTTCCAAATACCTAGTTTGTACTCCTTGAGGATCTGCACTCACCCTCTTCCTTTTGGACATCTATTACAAAAGAACAACATTTGACTAGAAAAACATAGTATGACGACACATGGAATAGGTACAAAAAATGGATAGGTATAGCATATACTCATATATGATGCTTCAACTAAGCAGATGGTGTAACAATTTAGAAGTAATGCAAGAGGTCAGATGCAAAATATGTGCAACCAATACAACCTGGCCAAGTTAGAGCAAGCACCTTGATGGGTGAATAAGATGGGCCATCCTCCACCATGACAAGTTTGTTAGCTAGTGGATTGTTCTTCAATATTCCTCTCATGCACCCATTCTCATATTCATTTTGCTAATGTTCAATACCTGACATGCATGAAAACATAAAAACAAGTGAGATTATCTTTGTACTGCAGAAGTGATTCTAATCCAATACTTCCTCCCTTTAAAACCACTTTGTGCTATCTCTGCAATTCTTCTAAGAGGTGACATGCATGCCGTAATTTGATGTGTGCATTAATATAATGTGTCCTACTACTGAAAATATGATCGCTCGAGAAGTGCTGATACTTCGAGATGATAGGTTCAAAATATAGTAAAGAAGAACAAGTCGACTTGACCTGGTAGATTCAAAATATACTAAGGGAGAATAACTCGACCTGACCAGTCAACCATAAGAGAAGAGGATCATCTTAAAGAAGAGCAGAAGAGCAAGCAGATTGAAGATATTACAAGTCTTTCTATACAATGTCGGTTGGCCACCCATGATGAACCAGAGCGCATAGAGAAATACTATTCCTTCCGGTATCTCCATATGTGGCTCACATGCATTTTGAAACTAAAGTAGGAACATTTAGCTGACCAATTAAACATCTCTCAGTTTTACTAATATCAGCATAATATCATATTTGAATTTGTAAAACTAAGCTTGTTAAGCCAGATGGTGGAGCAGTGCTATTACGATACGAACCATGAAGGTTGATCGTGGTCATCATAAAATGGAGAAACCGTAAGCATGATGAGTATAGTGTTGACCGTGGCAGTGGGATGGCAGAACTGAAGCTGCAAACTGCGCAAAAGGGTAGTTAGCAACCAATGTTTGCTTTGAAATAACAACTAAGATTTGGTATGGACAAGAACGTACAGTCGACAAGTGACAAAGAAATGCAATTCTGTTGTCTCTCTATATATCGCAACATGCATTTGGAAACTCAAGTGGGACCTTTAGCTAACCAATTAAATGTGTCTGTTAACTAATATCAGTATCATATCACAATCATATTTGAACAACTAAGCTTTGGAATTTTGAGTGTTGTGTTGTTTAGCTTGAAGGGTGGAGTAATGCTAGTACGACAGAAAGCACCTACGCAGATCATAGTAGAGTAGATAAAAGGGGAAAACTCTAAGCATCAAGAGTAAAATCAGGAAAGTGGAACTAGCTGGACCAGTGTGTAGCGCACATGCTTTTCGAGCCGAATATAGGAACATTAGGTGACCAATTAACGTTCTCTGCTTTGGAATTATGAGTGGCATGTTGTTTCGCTTGACCAGTTGAGGTCTTGAGGAGCAGTGCTAGCTCGACATGAAGCAGTGAAGCACCTACGATGATGGTAGTGAATATAAAGGGGGGAAACCATAAGCTTTACGAGTATAGTCACCGTGCCATGGCGGATCTGAAGGTGCAAACCGGACAAAGTTACTTCGCAACCAATGTTTGCTTTCAACTAGCCACTACGATTTGGTACGGACAAGAAAAGTACAGTAAACAATTTACGATATATTTTCCGGGTGAGATCAATAACTTAAGAACATATGGAAGAGTACCACCTCTCTTGCGACGTCGTGTAGGCCCCTACTGATTCGTTGATGGTGTTGCGGGTGCGATGGCTATCAGCGGCGGGGAAGAAGACTTTAGACGGCAGACGGCCAGGTCGGGGGATAAATCATGTTGCCGTGGATGAGGCGGTCGTAGGAGCGGCAACGACAAGGTGGACGATAGCGCCGATGAAGCAAGACGACAAGATGAAAGGATCCTGGTCTAGCGCCATGGAAGGGAGACGTCCATCTCTTGCAGTGGATGATGGGGTAGGGGTAGCAGCTCTGGCAAGGTCGAGGATGGGGTGGAGGACAGAGGAGGCTGGCCGCAGTGGGGAGGTTACGAACTTATCCCGCGTTTAAAATTTTGGACAACACGTCGGTTGGGGACAGGACGGTAATCTCGCATCTCCCGAATATTTGTCGGTAACGATTTCGGGCGAGGAGAAGGTGTTTTCCCACCCACGGTTGGTGCCCATGGTGTATGAACGGGGTTGACCGGTAGGGCGGTTGTGTCAAGTCTGAGGGAAGTTACACATCTACCCTATTTAAAATATTAGCCTACAATGATTTCGGACGAGGAGAGTTTGTTTTGGTCGCCCACTATGGATGAATGGGGAAATGGAGGGAGAGACACATATCTTTCAGACGAGCTTGAATCAAATGTGTTTTGCCACCCATGTTTGGCGCCCACCGTGTGTGAATGGGCTCAGAGGCCGTCGTGTCACGTCTGATTGAAGTTACTAGTCTACCCCTATCGACAACAGTGTAAATCCGGTCGATAAGGATGTCAAGTGTTAGGGGTAGACAGTAATTTCCATCTCACAAACACTTTCTTCGGGCAGCCCACAAATGATAGTGGGTGTTTAGCCGCTTCGTGCAAAACTTGGGACAATTAGCATTCACGTTTGCCCTGGGCCCTGATAACTAAATCCAAATCCAATTTTTTTTATTACGCATATCCACAGATAATTCTATGTTTTGTTATTTATTTCTTCAAAACCACAACAAAGATTTATTCCACCTTTATATATGATTATGATTTCGAAATGCCATGATCTTTGAATTTAGTAGGTTGGATACACTTTGAGTCAAATAGTTATTTCATGCAATACACTATGCTCACACGAAAAACAGTTCACCTTATGTTAATCATACAAGTACCGAGGATTACCTTGCCTAAAAAATTCGGTTCATTACAACTCATGGACAACATAGGGGGTCTTACAACATAATCCATTCAAAGAAATGACACAACATGCAAGTACAATAATCCAATGACAATTTCAACTGATATCTAAAGAAGAACTGGGATTAACCTGGGCTTCAGATAGCAGAAGCAGCAGGACCTCCTCTGTCTTCAAATGCAACATTCTTACTTCCTCCAATTCTTGGGTTGCTTGTATAATGTGTGCAGCTAATTGCATGATTCCAGCTTCAAGATCAATATTACCTCATTCATGACAGCCACACCATCACTTTCTGCCTCTAGTAGAGCCTCACGAACTATAATAGTGCTCACTCTACTCTCCAGCGGTGTTGACTCTGAACTGCTACCATCTGGTAACATGGATGGCGCACTGCTTCCACAAATAGATTCTGGGGTTGTACATTGTGTCCCAGTGTGAACGGCATCCTGAAAGTTCCACTGGACATAAGTAAGAAATGGTTATCGCATGATCCAGGCAGTAAGTTTACATGGTAAATGACATACGAATTATTGCCGAGTATGGAAAGCTATATTTAAATGGTTCGAACCAGCATCAGACGAACAGAAATTAAAATGGTAAGATGAAACTAGGGATGTAAGTGGCAAATAAACGACATCCGCCGGTATCATCTAGTTAGCTTTTGCTAGCTCCCTAGTTCATTTTCCTCAAAAAATAAAAACTCTTTTGAACTATCATACCACTAATGGACTTTAATCGGGATTAAATGGGACCCATTTGACATCCCTAGTTGAAAGGGATTGTACCACCGCTATATTTAAGTTGCCAAGGCATCTAAAAAGTTGAAATAATCCGAGAAAACACTTAACAGTGTGGCCTCATATAAACTACGAAGGTAGTCTTGTGATGATGTTTAGAGGAAAAGTTAAGGACTGAAATGAACTAGGCATGCATTTATTTACGATAGTACAGCATGCACTTCTGACATATTGGCCAACTCAGGTATAGCATAACAAGTAACAAACAAGCATTCGAATCAAGCAATACAGCATAGCAAACAACATAACTATTTGTAGTTCTATAGGATTACAGGTTGAGGGCACAAGCCAAGAAAGCAACCCACTCGCATTACATTTCACATGTACTAAAACACACTGGCGTACCATATGTTGCTGTGAAGCCTCGCTGCTGTTGCAATGTTCTTTGAAGATATCGGCAGCATCCCGTGGTTGCAAATCTAGTTATTTTAGTTTATTCTACACCCTCTATTTAGTTAAAATTAATTTTAATCGCATGCACTGGTTCGAATTGATCATGAATGGTTCATCCAAACTAATGAAAGAAGGGTGTGTGCATACACGACAATATATCTGCTTCCCTCTATTTTTATGCTTGTTCGAGGTGCCAGTCCCAAAAGAACAATATCATGATGCTTAGGACAAAACTAAAGCATATTAACTATATGTGCACTGGTATACAATTTAGCACATGTAACATGTTCACTGCCAGAAGTATGGCCCTACAGGGGCAAGCAAAATAACGCGTCTCACGAAAAATTGAATGATGTCATGAAGAAATTCATAGGTGCAGTGCTTATGCTAAGAAAGTGCACATAGGCGCCGGCCATTAGATAATAGTACCTGCGGCGGCGTATCGGTATGATTGTCATACTTGATAGCTAAGGATCGTCGATGGTGCTCGTGTTGTGGTAGAGTTTGGGCCGGCTGTCACCATCGCTCAACCGGCTCCCGTGCTTCGGTTGTGGTGCCTGTCGACATGCAAGAAAGCTCATATGTGGTAAGTGAATAGTTGCACTGTGGCACTCCAGCTCAGAGCAACCTGTTTACCATGCATTGACAACCCAGAGACTATGTCTTCTAGCAACACACAACATCTTAGTACAGAAAATAACCGCTTTATTGATGCTAGCGGATCAAAGTTTACATTTCAACAAGTAGCGAGGCCAAGTGGCACACACAGTGCGGCTGAACAATATGTACATTATTTAGTGAACATAAAGGCCTCGATCATAACAACAACGCGGCAGCGGAACAACATCATAGCAGAAGCTCAATAGCACAGGGACACCGACGTGGACACAATCTATACTCAGACATCATTCCTTTCCAACAAGGCTTTTCCTGAAAGCTGGCATGACACGCTAGGTCAGTACATTGCATGTACTTGCAAGCTCACAATAGACATAGACATAATGACAAACAATATCATGATATTTAACCAATTATTAATAATGCAACAATATATTCAACATGTTGTGATCATATCCTTGTGAGGAAAAAAATCCTCTTACCAACGGTGATCACTTCTAAGGTCACCACTGTACCAACCTCAAAATCTTAACCATGAATATCTCGTGATCCATCCGGCGATCACAACCTCAACCCATACTAGCTCTAAAACAATGATCCTTCCGGCGATCACAACCACGACCAACACTTGGTCTTGTCCAACCCGATGGCCTTCCCGCCATCATCAATAGTGCAGAGTTCTTAACTTAGTGTGCAAGTTTTATTAAATATTGACCCATGGTGTGACCTACTTTCGAGCGTGTCTGTTACCATGGACTCGGCTATCGATAGATTAATACACTCTGCAGAGGTAGCGCACTGTACCCACACTACGGAACCCATGGCCTCGTACTCCCATTCGGGTGGACCAACATCATTCCGATGAAACCACTCCATTACCATGACACCCTCTCGGCCACACCGAATCCCAACTGTGCTAGTCCTGGGTGGCCCCGTGTCTACCAAAGACACAATGACCACTGTCGTGGCCTAAACGTCGCTCATGGGGACAGTCCCTCTTGGGGACCGGTACCAAAAATCTCAACAACGGGCACACAGGGTTATGTCTGCTTACCGGGCCAGGGTACCGCACGCCCATAAACTTCCCTAGTTGGAGGCACTGACCAGAGGCATGACAACGGACCGAATAAAGGCCTTCCCGATGGACTCTGGATTAGGGGGTCTCCGGATAGCCGGACTATATCCTTTGGCCGGACTGTTGGATAATGAAGATACAAGATTGAAGACTTCGTCCCGTGTCCGGATGGGACTTTCGTTGTCATGGAAAGCAAGCATGGCAATACGGATATGTGGATCTCCTCCCTTGTAACCGACTTTGTGTAACCCTAGCCCCCTCCGGTGTATATATAAACCGGAGGGTTTAGTCCATAGGGCAACATACAATCATAACATAGGCTAGCTTCTATCTACGATCTCGTGGTAGATCAACTCTTGTAATACTCATATCATCAAGAACAATCAAGCAGGATGTAGGGTATTACCTCCATCAAGAGGGCCCGAACCTGGGTAAACATCGTGTCCCTTGCCTCCTGTTACCATCCGCCATAGAGGAACAGTTCGGGACCCCTTACCCGAGATCTGCCGGTTTTGACATCGACATTGGTGCTTGCATTGAGATTTCCGCTTTGCCATCATTGTAAGGCTTGATGGCTCCTTCGATAATCGGTAACGATGCGGTCTAGGGTGAGGTTTTCCTCCCACAGATCTTCGTATTCGGCGGCTTCACACTGCGGGCCAATTCGCTTGGCCATCTGGAGTAGATCGAGAGCTATGCCCCTGGCCATCAGGTCAGGTTCGGAAACCTAAACTACACTACCGACATCCGCGGAGACTTGATCTTCGACGGATTCGAGCCCGTGTCAGGTGCGCCACACAATCACGACGAGCATGACGTAACTCTGTCGTCGGACAGTGTTCGGGAGATCGCATCTGCCACTGCTCCGGCCCTTAATCCGGAGCAAATTGCGCCATCCGAGGATGGAGGAATAGACCCTGCCATGGAGGCCGCACTCTTAGTGGCGATAGAGCCGGATACTGACTTCACCCCTTACAAGAGCCGTGTTGCTGAACCACTAGATTCGTCTCCGGCCATGGATGCTGAGCCGCCTGTGTCCGTGCCTATCGAATCCGATTGGGCACCGATCATGGAGTTTACCTCCGCGGATATCTTTCAGCACTCGCCTTTCAGTGACGTGCTAAATTCATTAAGGTCCCTCTCTTTGTCGGCAGAACCTTGGCCGAACTATATCCAGCTAGGATGGGATGCGCATGACAAAGATATTCGCTGCCCACCCACCACCCACTTAGTAGCCACTGTCGATGATTTAACCGACATGCTCAACATCGACTTCGAAGACATCGAAGGTATGGACGACGATGCAGGAGACGAACAGGAAACATCGCCCATAGGGCGCTAGACCGCCACCTCATCATATGATATATACATGGTGGGCACACCCAAAGAAGGCAATGGCGACGAGACAACGGAGGATGACCCCTCCAAGAAGCAACCCAAGCGCCGACGTCAGTGGCGTCGCTCTAAGTCCCGCCACAGCAAAAGTAGTGATACCGGCACAAGAGACAATAACACTCCGGATAGTGCCGAAGACAACCACAATCCCCTCCAGCACGATCTAGAGCTGGAGGGTCAACAAGCTAGCCCCCCAAAGTAGGCAGCAGATGGAGAACCGGAGGAGGATAATTACATGCCTCTCTTTGAAGACGAGGTGAGGCTCGGTGACGAAGAATTTATCGTACCTGAGGATCCCGTTGAGCAGGAGCGCTTCAAGCGCCAGCTTATGTCCACAGCAAATAGCTTGAAGAAAAAGCAACAATAGCTTCAAGCTGATCAAGACTTGCTAGCAGACAGATGGATCGAAGTCCTTGCGGACGAGGAACACGAACTCGAGCACCCCTCCAAGAGTTACTCAAAGCGCAGGTTGCTACCTCACCTCGAGCAGGAAGCATTGAAACCCACATCACCAGTGTATGATGCGATTGACCGGCCACCTCGTGGCCGAGCCAGAGAGGCGTTTCAGCCTGAAGTTCAACCTGCACCCCGCCGCCAGTCAAACAAAAATACCAAGGCCCGTGGCAACACACGGGACCTGCGAGACGTATTGGACAGCAGGGCAAAACATGCAAGGTCGATATACGGGTCACGGGGGCGCGCACCAACGCGGGACGATGACCGTCGCACTGGATACACTAAAAGTAAATCTGGCCGGGCTGAATACATCAGACAAGACTCATATGAACTGCATCGTGATATAGCCCGGCACAGAGGCGCCGCACACCCCCTATGCTTCACTGACGAAGTTATGGATCATGAATTCCCAGAGGGTTTCAAACCCGTCAATATCGAATCATATGGTGGTACAACAGATCCCACTGTATGGATTGAGGATTTCCTCCTTCACATCCACATGGCTCGCGGTGATGATCTGCATGCCATCAAGTACCTTCCACTAAAACTCAAAGGACCAGCTCGGCATCGGCTGAATAGCTTGCCAGCAGACTCTATTGGTAGTTGGGAGGATTTGGAAGACGCATTCCTTGACAACTTCCAAGGCACTTATGTGCGACCACCGGATGCTGACGACTTGAGCCATATAACTCAGCAGCCAAGGGAATCGGCCAGGCAATTTTGGACACGGTTCCTAACTAAGAAAAACCAAATTGTTGACTGTTCGGATGCAGAGGCCTTAGTGGCATTCAAGCACAACACCTTGACGAGTGGCTTGCCCGGCAGCTCGGCCAGGAGAAGCCGAAGTCTATGGCAGCCCTCACGACACTCATGACCCGCTTTTGCATGGGCGAGGATAGTTGGCTGGCTCGCAGCAACAACGCATCAAGGAATCTGAGCACTTCAGATACCAAAGATGCCAATGGCAAACCACGTCGTAACAGACAAAAGCACTACAACAACGGCGATAACACCGATGATACGGTAGTCAATGCCGGATTCAGAGGCTCTAGGTTCGATCAGCGGAAAAAGCCATCCAAAAGAAGTACTCCCGGCACGTCCAGTTTGGATCGCATACTTGATCGCTCATGTCAAATACACGGCACCCCCGATAATCCAACCAATCACACCAACAGAGAATGCTGGGTGTTCAAGCAGGCCGGCAAGTTGAATGCCGAAAACAAGGACAGGGGGCTGCATAGTGATGACGAGGAGGAGCCCCGGCCGCCGAACACGGGAGGACAAAAGAGGTTCCCCCCACAAGTAAAGACGGTGAACATGATATACGCAACCCACATTCCCAAGAGGGAGCGTAAGCGTGCACTAAGGGACGTCTATGCGATGGAGCTCATTGCCCCAAAGTTCAACCCATGGTCCGCTTGTCGGATCACCTTCGATCGCAGGGACCACCCCACTAGTATCCGGCATGGTGGATCTGCCGCACTGGTCCTAGACCCAATCATCAACGGATTTCATCTCACTCGAGTCCTTATGGACGGCGGCAGCAGCCTGAACCTGCTCTATAAGGATACAGTGCGCAAAATGGATATAGATCCCTCGAGGATCAAACCCACAAAAACCACCTTTAAGGGCGTCATCCTGGGCGTAGAGGCCCATTGCATGGGCTCAATCACACTGGAAGTGGTCTTCGGATATCCAGACAACTTCCGAAGCAAGGAGTTAATCTTTGATACCGCCCCGTTCCGTAGTGGCTATCACGCACTGCTCGGGCGAACCGCATTTGCAAAATTCAATGCGGTACCGCATTACGCATACGTCAAGCTCAAAATGCCAGGACCTAGGGGAGTCATAACAGTCAATGGAAACACAGAACACTCCCTCCGCACGGAAGAGCACACTGCGGCCCTCGCTGCAGAAGCACAAAGAAGCCTTTTAAGGAAAACCACCAATTCGGCGATACAGCCCCCGGACACCGTCAAGCGAGTCCGGAGTAAACTGCAACAGGATCGCCTAGCACATTCAGAGCTCGCCTAGAAATTCGGCCCCCGTCCCAGTCCCAGTCAAGCGACGAAATTCGTGCCGCGTGTACATAATTACGCACTGAAAATACCATGGGCATAGGCGGGGGCACGATCAGGGCACGTCCCGCAATGCGGCTTAACCGCCTTAGGGGCTGCATACCTTTATCATTTTTCCTCCTTCAGGACCTAACTCTCCGGAAGCCCTTTCCGGCAGTACGATTGTTGGACACATTACGGGAAGGAGCAACCAAGGACGCAAGAAGTTAAGATGTACAAGGGAACCTGAGGGAGTCCTGGATTAGGGGGTGTTCGGGTAGCCGGACTATACCTTCAGCCGGACTCCTGGACTATGAAGATACAAGATTGAAGACTTCGTCCCGTGTCCGGATGGGACTTTCCTTGGCGTGGAAGGCAAGCTTGGCGATGCGGATATTCAAGATCTCCTACCATTGTAACCGACTTTGTGTAACCCTAACCCTATCCGGTGTCTATATAAACCGGAGGGTTGTAGTCCGTAGGGGATCAACTCCATACACAATCATACCATAGGCTAGCTTCTAGGGTTTAGCCTCCTTGATCTCGTGGTAGATCTACTCTTGTACTACCCATATCTTCAATATTAATCAAGCAGGAGTAGGGTTTTACCTCCATCGAGAGGGCCCGGACCTGGGTAAAACAAAGTGTCCCCTGTCTCCTGTTACCATCCGGCCTAGACGCACAGTTCGGGACCCCCTACCCGAGATCCGCCGGTTTTGACACCGACATTAGTCCTTTCATTGAGAGCTCCTCTGTGTCGTCACAGTCAGGAAGGATGCCTTCTCCCGACTTCAAAGACGGCACCGTTGCTAAGGGAGCCTTGGCTGTCGGCCAAACCCTCCGGCTAGGTGGTTTCCTCATGACCGCCTGTTCGGCTGTTGCGCCGGCGGTGACCTCTTGGGTCATCAAAAGCAACCTACACGTCAGCTCGGAGCTTGTCGAGCAGCTAGATCCAATGGAGATCTCTTCCGTAAACGGGCTCTTGGATCGCATCGCCGCCCTGGGGGTCGCTACGGATTACGACCAGGTTGGGCTAGAACCCGATCTAAGAGAAATTAACTCTCCCCAAGTCACCCACCATGTTGCCGTGGTAGAGGCGCAGTGCGGCGACCCTTAATCTATTTTAAGGACCAGCTACGTATGAATTCCCGACCCCTCCAAGCCGGATACACGCGGAGAGGAGGATGTAACTAAAGACCTGAGCTTAGGATCAGGCAACGGGACAGACTCGCTGAACAACACCCAAGAATCCGAACTTCAGAGTTCGGAAACTCTTCGGCCTCCAAATCTTGGATCGGGTGAAGTCTCAGATTCAACAACACCCACCCACCCGAATATAAGCGATCTCTCCCAAGTCAGGCAGAGGCCCGATGAAACAGTACATCATTACTGGGCCAGATTCCTCCTGGTTATGAACAGGATAAAGGATCGCCGCGAGGGAGACGCAATATCAATCTTCTGCAGTAACTGCACGGAGGAGGGAAACCTTAACGCCATAAGTCGCCGTGATATTACACGCTTCGCTGACTTGGCGTTCATAGTACAAAAGTACTGTGCGATGGAAAGTGCCTGGAAAACCGAAATAAAATTTTGGGATAATCCGGCCTTGAATAATAATCCTGTCCGAACTAAGAGGGTGCATCATCATAAGACACCCGGAGTAAATAGCAAAAAGCCAAAACCCTCTACAGGGCATGGAACCGTACTGGAAAGGTGGCTTGATGGACCCTGGAGAATTCACGGTATAGAGGACGCCACACCAACTCACAGCCTTAGAGCATGTTGGATACTCCGGCGGGTAGCCAAAATTGGCGAGGACCTCTTAAATCAGGAGGCCGCAAAAAGCCAGCCCGAGGACACCAGTACCGTTCTCACAGTCTTCGAGACTTTCGCATCATCCAATATGCGAAAAAGAACACTTCGCAGCCTCGCCGAAGTCTATCAAGTTGCAACAATAAATCCATGGAGCGACACTGCTATCACCTTCAACGCAAGTGATGAACCTAGATTCCGAACAGCCCAAGCACCAGCCGCATTGGTCCTCAGTCCCATAGTGGACGGCTTTCGCCTCACCAAGGTGCTCATGGATGGAGGCAGCGGACTGAACCTCATTTATGAGGAAACCCTTCAAAAAATGAAAATAGACTGGAACCGCGTCGAGCGAAGCAGCACAACCTTTAGAGGAATAATCCCCAGTCGGGAAGCACGCTGCACAGGAAAAATCACACTAGATGTGGTGTTCGGCACGCCGGATAATTACAGGTCCGAAGAAATCACGTTTCAAGTGGCCCCGTTTAAAAGCGGACATCACACCTTACTAGGGCGGGAAGCATTGACAATCTTCCAAGCGATACCCCATTACGGGTACATGAACCTTAAGATGCCCGGGCCGAATGGGATTATCACTCTAGCTAGTGATCTGGACATGGCACTCCGCGCCGAAAACAAGACGGCCGCATTAGCCCTCGAGGCACTATCCGAAGCCTTAGCAGCCGAGGAACTGACTACGCTGTGCTCCACGGTTAACAGGGATGATGTGATACTCGACAAAAGATCCAAGTCCACATCCTTCAAGCCAGCCGACGAAATAATCAAATTCCAGGTCCATCCAACGGAACCCAATAAAACAGCTTCCATCGGGGCACGACTGAACCCCGATGTGGACGCCGCACTGCGAGAGTTCCTACAAGAGAATTGGGACATTTTCGCCTGGCACCCTTCAGACATGCCAGGGGTCCCACGCAGGCAGGCTGAACACAGCTTAAATATCCTAAAAGGATTCAAACCTGTCAAACAAGCCCTTCGGCGTTTTTCCGAACCCAAGAGACAGGCTATGGGAGAAGAGCTAGCCAAGCTATTGGAGGCCGGATTCATTAGAGACATAAAACATCCCGACTGGCTAGCAAACCTGGTGATGGTACCAAAGAAAGACAAATCCTCGCGCCTATGTGTCGACTTTAAAGACCTTAACAAGGCTTGCCCAAAGGATCCCTTCCCCCTCCCCCGTATCGATCAAATTATCGATGCCACTGCAGGACACGATTCGTTGTGTTTCCTCGATGCATACTCTGGTTACCATCAAATCAAGATGGCAGAATCAGACCAAGCTGCAACAGCATTCATCACACCATACGGCCCATTCTGCTTCAACACAATGCCCTTCGGGCTGAAAAACGCCGGCGCAACATATCAGCGCATGATCCAGACATGTCTGGCAAGTCAGATCGGCAAAACAGTGGAGGCATATGTGGATGATGTGGTCATCAAATCAAGACATGTCGAATCTCTAGTAGACGACTTGAGGCTCACATTCCATAACCTCCGAAAATACGACATCAAGCTCAACCCGGAAAAATGCGTCTTCGGCATTCCAGCCGGAAAGCTCTTGGGCTTCATTGTATCCGGTAGAGGAATTGAAGCAAATCCAACCAAGATTCGAGCTTTGTCAGAATTGGATATCCCAAAGGACCTCAAACAAATACAAAAATTAACCGGATGCGTGGCGGCTCTAAGCCGCTTCATCTCCCGCTTGGGAGAAAAGTCACTGCCCCTTTATTGCCTCCTTCGGCGCACCAAACACTTCGAGTGGACGGATGCCGCCACGGCCGGACTCGATGAAAAAAAGCCACATTGGCAACAAACCCAGTCCTGGCAGCGCCAAACACCGGCGAACCAATGCTATTGTACATTTCAGCAACAAATCAAGTTGTCAGCGCAGTGCTCATTGTCGAGCGGGAAACGGACGGACACAAATTCCCCCTTCAATGGCTGGTCTACTACGTGTCCACTGTCCTCACTCCATGCAAATCACGGTACCCGCATTATCAAAAAATTGCATACGCGGTATTCATGGCATCCCAAAAGCTACGACACTACTTTCAAGAATGTTCCATAACAGTAGCCTCGGAAGTACCACTTAACGATATTATCAACAACCGCGATGCAACGGGCCGGATCGCAAAATGGGCCATCGAGCTCCTCCCGTTCGATATAACCTATAAGCCACGGCGAGCTATCAAATCGCATGTTTTGGCCGACTTCGTCGCAGAATGGACGGAGGCCGAACTCCCTAAAGAGTACGGCACATGCTCAAACTGGATCATGCATTTCGACGGCTCCAAAATGTTGGCCGGACTGGGGGCTGGCGTTGTGCTGACATCCCCCACAGGAGACACAGTCCAATATGTACTACAAATTATGTACACGGACTCCAACAACGCATCCGAATACGAGGCCCTTCTACACGGCCTCCGGATGGCAGTATCCATGGGCATTCAACGCCTAGAGGTACGCGGGGACTCGAACCTCGCAATGTCCCAAATAAATGGCAACTTCGACGCCAAGGACCCAAAAATGGCAGCTTACCGCAACGCCGTCCTAAAAATGTCAGCTCGGTTCGAAGGGCTGGAGTTTCACCATATAGCCCGAGAAAACAATCAAGCAGCGGACGTCCTGGCACGCATCAGAGCAAAATGCGATGCAGTCCTCCCCAACATCTTTTCGGAAAGATTGTTCAAGCCATCTGTAGCATGGGAGGGGGAACCCTCAAATAACAGCCCGGACCCAGCTGCACCACTCGACGCCGAACAATCTGACACAATTGGAGGCTCTGCCAATGAAATTACACCTTCAGCCCACGTAATAATGGCGGTCATCGCCCCATGGACGGAACCATTCCTAGCCTACCTTGCTAGGCAGGAACTCCCAGAGGACCAAAACGAGGCCCGCTGCATAGTGCGGCGATCTAAAGCCTACAGAGTCCATGAGGGAGAGCTTTATAAGAAAAGCACTACCGGAGTCCTTCAAAGGTGCATCTCCGAAGAGGATGGGCGGAACCTTGTGGCTGAAATTCATACCGGACTCGGTGGTCACCACGCCGCTGCTCGGTCCCTTGTTAGCAAGGCTTTCCATACAGGCTTTTATTGGCCGACGGCCTGGGCAGATGCTCAGGACTTAGTCCAACGATGCGCTGGTTGCCAACTTTTTGCCAACCAAAGCCATATGCCACCCACCGCACTCCAAACTATACCAATCACCTGGCCTTTTGCGGTCTGGGGGCTTGACATGGTCGGACCCCTTAAAGGCGGGACCGATAGAAAGAAATACTTACTGGTCATGGTGGATAAATTCACCAAATGGATAGAAGCCAAGCCTGTTAAAACGGCCGAATCCGGACCTGTGATAGACTTCATATCTGGGGTTGTACACCATTATTGTGTCCCCCACAGCATCATAACCGATAACGGTACAAACTTTACCACCGACGAGGTAAAACTCTGGTGCAAAAACATGGGCATCAAGCTTGATTATGCTTCCGTCTATCACCCACAAACCAAGGGCCAGGTTGAATGTGCAAATGGTATTATCATGAGCGGCATTAAACCCAGACTAGCGCGGTCCTTGAAGGAATCTAATACGCACTGGGTAGAGGAGCTCGACTCCGTACTCTGGGGGCTGCGGACCACGCCGAATCGCACCACCGGATACACACCATTCTTCGTGGTGTACGGCGCAGAGGCAGTTCTGCCCTGCGACATAGTTCATGACTCACCTCGAGTGCGCATGTATGAAGAAAGAGAAGCCGATCTCGACCGGCAGGACAGTTTGGACGCTTTGGAGGAGGAGCGCGACGTGGCAAAAGCCCGTTCCGCATTCTATCAACAACAGGCTCAAAGATACCAAAGCAGTGAAGTACGGGCCAAAAATTATAATGTCGGCGAACTAGTTCTACGCCTGCCGGACAAGAAAAAGGACAAACTCAAGCCCAAGTGGGAAGGCCCATTCATAATCGACCAAGTCCTGACTGGCGGGGCGTACCGCCTGCGAGATGCGTCGGATAACCGACTCGAGCCGAACCCATGGAATGCCACCCGTCTCCGAAGATTCTACGCCTAGCGCCGGACTCTGTGTTCGTCTCCTTCCTTTGTCCATTTTTTGCATTTTTCTGTCTTACATTTCTCTCCTTCCCCTCTTTTCTTTTATCGCCCTTAAAGGCTCATCTAAGTGATGCGCCACTCGCGCTCATTAAACCTGGGGGCTTCTTTAACAGAAGCTTATTTATATGGGCTTCATGCCCAACACATGTGTCAAACTTCCGCATGTACCTTTTTCTTCACCATTATATTCATCGATATGACTTAAGTTTTGGCCAAGCTGGGTTGCCTGGCTCCTGTGCTTACCCCTACGTTCCCGATTGTTCGGCTAGGTGGTAAAGGGAGCACCACTGTGATTGTTACTGCCGGATCAGCCGGATGTGTACCTCAGACTAGGTGAAGCCGAAAGCTAGCATTCTTAAGGGAATATTCGGTCGGTGAGATAAAAGATGATCTTTTTACCCATTTTATGCGCCCCAGATGCTTTTTCTGTGTCTTTTTACGCAATCTGGACATGCACTTTAGGGCATGCCTCCCAGCGAAAGGAACCCCTAACGGAACTATTCTCTCTGGAAGATGTTTCTTACTAACCATGTAATATAACATAACTAGTTGGGCACTTGTCTGATAAAGCACTAATGACCCCTACGCCTGGTCTCCACGCATACCACGGTTCTTATATAACCGCTATGGTATCCGGACACACTCCAGACCGTCAGGTCTTGAGGTTGAAGCGAAAAGGTCGGCAACGACAAACGATCTACAATCCGGCTAGAAGGCATTACACATGTCAATTCAAAATTACATAGTCATTATGACTGATTGTATTCCTCTTCTATACCATCTAACATGCTGTCTAATTTACAGTCCTGCTGGGAATACTTCGCGGCCAACTCTACTTGGCCGTATACTAAACTCACAGGGATCTCCTTCCCGTCAGGCCCCACGGGTCCGACCTCGGCCATGTGGTTTGGGTCAGACTTCGTAAAACGGGTCTTCACCATGGCTCAGGCTTCCCGAGCGCCTTGTCGGCAGGCCAATATCTTCCACAACCGGAAGCGCCGCCGAGCTCCCTTCAGCTTCTCCGCAAGCTCTCTCAGGCTCTCGGGCACGGAGTGGGCAAGCCATAAGGCTTGGGCAACACCTCGCATCGCTTGCCGAATTCGCTCGTGCAGTTGCATGAGTTCGGGAAGAAGGTCACCCGTAGAACCGGGCATCTCCTCTGCAGGACGACCTGTGAGCATACCTACAGACATTACTCTGTTAGTCGACTTCCTCGCCGAACTCTTTTTTCAAAGTTCATTCAAGCACTTACTAAAAATGCCGCGTGGAAGCCGCTGATTCTCCTTCGTGGAGTCCGACAGCTGGCCACAAACATCTTTAAGTTTGACATCCAGCTTGGTGTTGGCATCCTGAAGATCATTCTTCTCTCGCCTCACCCTTGTCAACATACTCTCACCGGCCTTTAGCTGGCGTAAGAGTTGTTGCTTGTCCGGATCAAGTCCGGCGCCATCTGCAATTTAACTTGTCAGATTTGCACCCACACCGCATAATACTAATCTTTCAAAGTGTACTTTACCTAAAGGGGTCTCTCGAGGCTCCCCCACTGCGGCTAGTGCGGCCTCTAGTTGGGCCTTGCACTTCTCCAGCTCCTGGGACAGTACAATATTCTTCTCTGTAAGAACCTGCATAGTAAATGATCCTTAAATCAGTTGCTCTAACTGTTTCAAGTCTCGGGGGCTACTGGCATATGTATATATTTAACCAAAATTTTCTTACCCGTATGTCTTTCACATACTGCTCCGTAGCTCTGGCTAAACCATTTTGAGTGGCACGGAGGTACGCATCTCCCGAATTAAAGGCATCTAAAGCCTCTTGGGAGAAACAACTGTCGCGTAGAGTTATCCGGCGACGCCTGTGGTTCATGCCACTCTCCACTTCTGAATTTGTGGCGGACAGCCTGTTCGCATCCTCTGTCGGAGGAGCGTCCGGTGCGTGCCTTGTACTCACCTCCGCTTCCTGGCCAGACGTTGGAGCCTGGCTAGTGGAGGCGCGATTGGCGACCTCTCCGGATATAGTCCGGCGAGGTCTCTTCGTCCTGAAGATAGCACGAACGTTAATACGACCCTGACAGAATAACTCCAGGGAAGCAGAGGGTGCACTATACCTTTGCGCCGGCATTCCAGTCCGGACTTCATTCCTTTTTGCCCTACGGGGCTCTGCGGCCCCTCGTTGGCTAGCCGCCGCAGGTTCGGCCTCCTGCCGTGGAAATCTCCCCTGCAAAACGTGGTTGTCGTTAGAAACACCGAAATACATGAGAGTGTAATCCCTCTCAAGCGAATGAGACTCCGGTTTCCATCACCTGGGAGGCCGGTATTAACCCTGGGTAATCAGCCGTGATGGCTACCAAGGTATTGTCCTTGCTTAGCTGATAGAACACCCCGTCGATAAGCTCCACCGATATGTCTGGATCCTCCTCGGAGTCCGGATCGAGGGACTGTTCCGGGTCCTTGGGCTGTGGAGGGCGGCTGCTAATATTCTTTACCTCCTGTCGTAGTTCCTGCATTGAAGTCGTTAGACTACCTATCTAACCATGGGAGTATAAAACAAATGGGTAAGCGCAATCGTTCACTTACCCAACTTGGAGGATCGTTCATACTGAATCCGGCCCGCGGATTGACGCGGAGGAATTCCTCCTTTTCTCCCGTGTACAAAGAGGATAAGATCTTTTCCAGAGCGGCAGCTGAGTCTGGCCCTTTACGACCGTAAGGGGTGGCGTCATCCTCCCCGTTGAATTCCCACATTGGGTGGCCTCTGTATTGAAGCAGCTGCACCCCCCGCATAATGCATGCGGCCATGACTCCGATCATGGTTAGTCCTGAATGAGCCAACAGTGTTATCCGGCCCATCAGGTAGAGGACGTCTTTGTCGTTTTCCCTTTGAGAGCACCGCGCATGCCAGCTCAAGCGCTTCTTCAATGGAGCACTATTGAACTCAGGGAGACTGACCCGGATAGGGTCCGGTAGCGGGACGTCATCTATATAAAACCATTCTGAAGGCCAGTCCTCGGACGCTTCCTTTGGGGTTCCGGATAGGTATCCGGTCCCGGCGATGCGCCATACTTCGGCTCCGCCCACTTGGTATATGGACCCCTTTTGAGAACGGGGCACCAGGCAGAATAACCTCTTCCACAGTGCGAAATGAGCCTCAACGCCTAAAAATAGCTCGCAAAGGGCGGCGAAACCCGCAATATGCAACACGGAGGCGGGCGTGAGATTGTGCAGTTGGAGGCCGTAAAACTCCAGAAGCCCGCGGAGAAATGGGTGAATTGGAAATCCCAGTCCTCTTAATAGATAGGGGACAAGGCACACCCGATCTCCCCTAGAAGGATTGGGTGTGCTCTCCGCTTGTTTTCCGCCATTATAGGTGGCGAGACCGGCTCGGACCGGGACCATGCATGCCTGGGGGAGGAATCCCTGGGCTTGAAGTGACGCTAACTTGCTATGCGGGATGGTACAACTCTCCCAGTCCCCAGGTTTGGGACCGGAGGTGCGAGGGGAGGAGCTACGACGGCTGGTCATGTTGGAATAGACCTGTGCTGGAAGCACTCTGATGATCACTCGCGGAAGGGAGGAGATGTGGTTTGGATCTAAATCCCCATCCCGTTAAATAGGCGGCTCGTTTATACAGCCAGGGGTGTAAATGTAAAAATGCCCCGGCTTTTCGCATCTGCTTTACACGTAGAAGATGGCCATTATTGGGCATGGAAGCCGAGGAGCACTACATTACAAGAATAGGACATTATTCCTACAGGTACACAAGATTTGGAGAACAACCCGCCTTGCAATGCCGAACAATTTGCACGCCGGACTCGTCGTCATTGAAGCCTGGTTCGGTGGCTACTGAGGGAGTCCTGGATTAGGGGGTGGTGTTCGGGTAGCCGGACTATACCTTCAGCCGGACTCCTGGACTATGAAGATACAAGATTGAAGACTTTGTCCCGTGTCCGGATGGGACTTCCCTTTGCGTGGAAGGCAAGCTTGGTGATGCGGATATTCAAGATCTCCTACCATTGTAACCGACTTTGTGTAACCCTAACCCTATCCGGTGTCTATATAAACCGGAGGGTTGTAGTCCGTAGGGGATCAACTCCATACACAGTCATACCATAGGCTAGCTTCTAGGGTTTAGCCTCCTTGATCTCGTGGTAGATCTACTCTTGTACTACCCATATCTTCAATATTAATCAAGCAGGAGTAGGGTTTTACCTTCATCGAGAGGGCCCGAACCTGGGTAAAACAAAGTGTCCCCTATCTCCTGTTACCATCCGGCCTAGACGCACAGTTCGGGACCCCCTACCCGAGATCTGCCGGTTTTGACACCGACAGAACCCCCAATTGGTCTCTAATAATAATTGATATACCCGCTTTCTACTATCCATACGCAGCTTGCCCTTGGATAGGACATGTCAAATAGTCCTATTTTCTGCTTATTGCACTACTCGTATCAGCATGCTTCGGTGTATTATTTAAATAACAATACATAGCATTAGTATATTATTGCATTATTCATACCTTTTTTCTTATATGTTCATTGACGACAACTTGCACCCATACATTCTGGTATGGTCAATACGCCAAGGGCTTTCGTTTACCCCATAATACGGTGTGAGTAGTCCGAACACTTTCGACAGTGCGGCACCCCAAACTTATAGCATTATATGCATCAGCTCCGAATCATGTCTTGGGTCAATAGTTGGATTTGCCCGGCTCCCATGCTTTGGTACCTTACGTTCTGCTATATCGGCTAAGGTAGCGCTGGGAGAACTACTACGATTGTGTCCCGGTTCTTCCGGACGAGCACCTCAGTAGAGAAAGCCGAAAACTGACTGTCATGGTAAGGCGAGAGTTGGTCGCTGTTCGAGAGGTCTCAAGTCCTTAAAGACTTTTTCCGCTTCAGGCGAGGAGTCGCCCTTGCCCGACTTAGGCGTGTATAGTGCCCCAAATTCGGCCTTCCGAATACTAGGGGCTTCGCCAAAATTTAAAATTGTAGACTTCTATGGCTAAGTGAGAGTGATAAAGCCTTATAGTCCGATTGCCTGGTTCATTATGCTGAACACCTCCCTTGAAGGACCCAAAATTGGGATAAAGAGTGCTCAGGTATATCCCGAACACCCCAGTACTAGTTACGTGGGGGCAGAACCCGACGACTGGCAAACTCTCAGATTTTATAAACGGCCGCACAGAAGGTAATATTTTAAATTAAAAAAGTGTTGCATAGCGCAAATGAACTAGTTTCACATTACAGGATCACATGAGCATGTTCATTCAAAAATTACATCTCTGGCACATTCATCCACCACAAGGTGGGAACCCTTCAGGACACTGTCATAATACATTTCGGGGCAGCTATGCTGCTTGCCCTCCGGCGGCCCATCCTTCACCAGCTTCACGGCATATAGCTTCACCCAGTGCACCTTCGCCCGGGCAAAAGCCATGCGGGCACCCTCTATGTAGACGGACCGCTTTATGACTTCAAGCCATGGGCAGGCATCCACAAGCCGCCTCACTAGACCGAAGTAGCTGCCGGGCAGGGGCTCGCCAGGCCACATCCGGACTATAAGGCCCTTCATGGCCTGTTTGGCCGTTTTGTGAAGCTCAACCAATTGCTTCAGCTGGTCGCTCAAGGGCATTGGTGTTCGGTCCCAGTATACTGAGACCAGAAGAACTTTTCCATCGAGCTCCCCTTCTCAGCTCGGTAAAACTCCGTGGCATCCAGTACACTGCGGGGAACATTTGCGAACGCTCCTGGAGAGCTCCAAACTCGGGCAAGTAAAAGGAAAGTTTCCTTCACATGCTTGCTTTGCATAATGAATGCCTTACCCGCTGCTATCTTCTTCACCGCATCAATCTCCTGGAGGGCCTTGTGGGCTTCAACCTTGGTGCTCCAGGCGCTTTCGAGCGCCTTCGCAAGCTCGGACTCTCGCGTCTTAGAGTCAAGCTCCAAGGACTCGTGTTTTTTGGCGAGAGCCTCGAGCTCTTGCTGCACCTTGCCTACCCGGGCTTCTTGGTTTTCCCGCTCAATGCGCTCCTTGGCCGCTTTGTCTTCGGCCTCGGACAGTGCCTTCTTCTGGGTCACCACTTCGGTCGTGCCCGTGGCAAATTCATGATGATCCTATTGCTCTACAACTGAACCTCTTTTTAATATATATACAAGGTATTGCTTACCTTTGCTCTCCTCGAGCTGCCTCTTGGTAAGGCCGAGCTCGTCCTCGGACCGCTCCAGATCCCGCTTCAGTGCGGAGACCTTCGCAGTCCGTGCGGCAGCGGCTAGAAGTGAAGCCTGCACATGAAAATAGACATATTCTGATTATACTCCTAAGTCATCATTTGATCCTCTATTCGGCCTTTCTTCGTGAACGCCGAACAGAGCATCAGGGGCTACTGTCTATGTGGTAATATTTTCCTATATTTTGATTGCTTACCTGAAAGCCTATTAGGAGGCTGGCACAAGCTTCGGTCAGTCCGTTTTTGGCGGATTGAACTTTCTCGATCACCGCACTCATGATAGTGCGGTGCTCTTCGTCGATGGAAGCACCGCGAAGCACTTCCAGCAAGTTTTCCGGTGCCTCTGGATGGACAGAGGACACCGGCACGAGCGGCTTGCCCCCCTTAACGGGGGATCGCCTGCCGGAGTCCGAAACCATCAAAGGTTCCGGGGCAGTATTCGGCTGGGGGCCGAACTTGGAGCCCGTGGGAGTCATGCTCCCTTTGCGCCTAGGGTGTGAAAGGTCGCCTCGAGGCGCCCCCAGGACCACCGCCCCTCGGCTCGGTGCATTTTGGGACAACACCTCGACGTTGTCCGTAGGGAAAGGAGTGGAGGCGGTCGGAGGTGAATCACTATTCATATCCCACGAGTCCAATGAATTGTCTGACGTAGATACGTCGAGATGGGCTCGGGACGCACTGCATAATCATTTGCGACGTAATGAGATATAGTGCAATAAAACATACCATGAATTACTACGGTGTCCGGATACTTACGACTTCGCCAGGGGCTTCTCCCTGGGTAACCACTCGTCGCCACTGTAGGCGGCCGTCATGGAGCAGTCCGGAAGGAGGGTCCTTCCCTTCTTGGACCCTTTGGCCTCCCCGGTTGGGTCGGCCTTCCTTTTCTTGTCTCCTCCGGCTGGGGGTGGGGGGAGAACTTTCCTCTTCCTCCTCCTCGTTTTCGTGGGAGGAGTGCGCGTCGGAGTCATCGGACGATGAGTCCGATATAACCATACGCTGGAGACCCTTTAGGGTCCCTGTGGCCTTCTTCTTGGTCTTCTTCACCGGCACCTTGTAAGGTGCCGGAGCCAGCATCTTCGTTAGGAGAGCATCTGCAGGATCTTCAGGCAGGGGGGCTGGGCAATCGAGCTGCTCCGCTGTCTTTACCCAGTCCTGTTAATGGCGTGGAAGCTTAGATCCCACACATGATTAAACAGGGGCAAATAAATATCCTGTGGGATATGAAAGCTTACCGGATTGGCATGGCGCTTTATGCTGAGTCCGGGGTCCTCAGTAAGGGGAGGAGGTACATCGGCGCCCTTGAACAACACCTTCTAGACATCCTTGTGCATCGTGTCGAAGAGCTCTCGCAGCGTCTATTGCTTGGCCGGGTCAAACTCCCACAGATTGAACGCCAGTCGTTGACACGGGAGGATCCGGCGGAAGAGCATGACCTGGACCATGTTGACGAGCTTGATTTTCTTGCTCATCATGTTCCGGATATAGGTTTGGAGTCCGGTCAGCTCTATCGGGGAACCCCAGGACAGGGCTTTCTCTTTCCAGGAAGTGAGCCGCATGGGGATCCCGGATCGAAATTTGGGGGCCGCCACCCAGTTGGTGTCGCGTGGCTCGGTGATGTAGAACCACCCCGATTGCCACCCCTTTATGGTCTCCACATAGGAGCCTTCAAGCCAGGTGATGTTAGGAATTTTGCCCACCATGGCGCCTCCGCACTCTGCTTGCTGGCCGACCACCACCTTCGGTTTGACATTGAAGGTCTTCAGCCACATGCCAAAGTGGGGCCTGATGCGGAGGAAGGCCTCGCACACGACGATAGACCCCGAGATGTTGAGGACGAAATTGGGGGCCAGATCATGAAAATCCAGCCCGTAGTAGAACATGAGCCCACGGACAAACAGGTGGAGGGGAAATCCTAGTCCGCCAATGAAGTGGGTAAGAAAAACTACCCTCTCATGGGGTTTGGGCGTAGGTATGATCTGCCCCGCATCTGGCAGCCAGTGCGCGATATCCGCGGCCAGATATCCGGCTTCTCGTAACTTTGCGATGTTCTCCTCCGTGACGGAGGAGACCATCCACTTGCCTCCCGCTCTGGACATTCTTGGAGTGGTTTGAGGAGAAAGACGCAAACTTGGGCACTGGAGCTTGAGTGCGTGAGAATGGATAAGCAAGGAGGAAGAAGGCGTGGGTAGAAAGGGTGAATCCTTGTCCCTTTATAAGGGCGGAGGAGGCGATGCGCCTCCCCACTTGCCTGGTACAATCGCTTATTCCCTAAGCGGCGTAATTCATGGCGCAGTTGGGTTACCCACGTCCGCATTGATGAGAATCCCATAATAAGGGGGACACGATCTCTGCTTTGACAAGATTTGTCAAGAAAACCGCCTCGCGATATGTGCGGTGCTGGTTGAGAAAAAACGGTTCGAATAATGACCGGGCCATGACATGATGTCGTGCTGTCCAAACATGTCAGCGGATTAGATTTGTGGAAATATTATTCTCTCTACGGTGGTATGTGGCACTTGTTTTGCAGAGCCGTACATTATCCTTGTGTTAAAAATCTTCTATGGAATATTCGGAGGAGGAACCCGCCTTGCCATGTCGGAGACAAATCTGCGCGCCGAACTCATCGTCATTGAAGCCTGGTTCAGGGGCTACTGAGGGAGTCCTGGATTAGGGGTCTCCGGATAGCCGGACTATATCCTTTGGCCGGACTGTTGGATAATGAAGATACAAGATTGAAGACTTCGTCCCGTGTCCGGCTGGGACTTTCCTTGGCGTGGAAGGCAAGCTTGGCAATACGGATATGTGGATCTCCTCCCTTGTAACCAACTTTGTGTAACCCTAGCCCCCTCCGGTGTCTATATAAACCGGAGGGTTTAGTCCGTAGGGCAACATACAATCATACCATAGGCTAGCTTCTAGGGTTTATCCTCTACGATCTCGTGGTAAATCAACTCTTGTAATACTCATATCATAACAATCAAGCAGGACGTAGGGTATTACCTCCATCAAGAGGGCCCGAACCTGGGTAAACATCGTGTCCCCTGCCTCCTGTTACCATCCGCCGTAGACGCACAGTTCGGGACTTCCTACCCGAGATCCGCCGGTTTTGATACCGACACTTCCCATACAGGCAAATGTGGTTGCATTGGGAAAAACTCGATTCAGTGGCACCATGACCCGATCAACGATATATTCAAGTTGTATTGTTATCAGGTTCAACTTAAAATGAAACTAACTGGTGTCATAGTATGCCATGAAGTGCAACAATAACATATGAATTACATATTAATGGAAAAGACTGAGTCAACTATATCCACACTAAGCATAACCATCAACAACTCTTGACACTCCCTTGGTCAAGATTAAACCTCACATTAAACATAATCTTTTCTAACAAGTTTTATCATTTTTCTCATGCAAGAAAAATAACTTCAATTAATTACTTATATCCATAACCATATTATTTCTACCATAGCAAATATTAATTCTAGTCTGTTTATCAATTAGTTAGCTCTAAAGTTTTTGTAACCCAAGCATATTAACTTGAACAAGCACTTAACAGAATATGAATAACACAACCATGATCTACATGCAAGTAGGAAAATAACAAATATTGAAGTGGCACCATGAAAATGTTGTTGTGGCTTGCCTTAGTGCAGATGAGGTTCACAAACCTCCTGGTGATCCTCAAGACAAGCTTCACTGCTCTGAAAACAATTACAAACACAAAAAGAAATCATCAAGAACCCTTCTGAAAATCACCATAAAATCTAGACAGTAGGGGAAAATCCCATTTTTGGTGAGCTGGTAGATTTCTTTGCAAAGAACACAATGCAAAAAGAATCAGTTCATTTGGACTTATGGTGGAAAATTAATAGTTGTTTGAAGCTCTCTGGATAAATATGAATATGAATTTAAATAAACAAACTGGAGGGGGGTGACGTCGAAGGCGTAAAGCCTCGGGGCGCCACCCCTCGTACCGATTCAAGCGTACTGAGTGGTTGACTAGCGGCCCCGCTAGTCAGATGAGGGGGAGGGAAATGAGACAGGGGGCGGCGCGGCTTTGCTGGAGCAAACGCCGGCGACGAGGGCTCCTTGGCACAAACGAGAGGGAGGGATCGAGAGAGGATACTGAGGCTCATCTGCCCGTACTCGTAGAGTAGCTAGGGGTGGTTTGACGACGTAGGAATCTTCCTATCTTGCAGAGAAAGGAAGCAGAGCTCGCCGGAGGTGAAGACGACGACGAGCAGAGGCGACTCCAGAGGCTCCAACCGGGCAGAACGGCACCACCGCAGAGTGGCGGAGGCCCTGGAAGGGTTGCCCAGGCTTGGGAGGGGCCGAAGCTAAGGGAACGACCCGAGGGGATCGCCGGTGAGCTCGAGCTCGGGGACGGCGGCCCGCGGCCTGCCCGGACGGACTACGGTCCTCTACTAGGTTGTGGAGTGTGTGGGAGTGGTGGATGATGCTCGAGGAGGCTGGGGGAGGGCTCTGTTTATAGCCGAACGTCAAGGGGGGTTCGGGCTCCGACGGTGGACACCCGGACACGGCGCCCGGCGATGAGCGGGGTCAGTGAGAGAGCGAGAAGGAGAAGGAGCTCACACGGGGACTGTGGGCGAACGGGGACGAGCACATGGGCACTGGGGTGACGACAAGCACAGTGCGCACCGCACTATTTCGTTGGTCGGACTGTGCCCGTGCTCGCTGCGGTGAGCTCTGGCGTCGGCGAGTGCCAGGGGAGAGTTAATGGGGCTAAGGCGAAGATGGTGGCGATGTTTGACACGCTTAGGCAGGCGGGGAAGCGAGCACGCAATCAACAGAGGTAGTTTGTGGTAGTTTTGAATGTTACCATGCTTTGGTTTGGATCCAGACACAGTAGAAAAGATTTCACAAGCCTAGTAAGTTTCTGATCAGTAACTTTGAGAGCTTACTGTGGTCAAACGGCTGGGAACTGAGTTTTGGAGGGTAGCAATCATCTACTAAGGTGATGATGCACAAGAAAAATCAGCCCCAATGGAACAAGTAAAATAGTAGTTGCTATAGAAACTACCATTTCTATCCAGAACAGAAAATATTTTCTGTAGCAAAAATATTCCAAAAAGTCATGCAATATTTTTTCTCAGGAAGGTGCCCTAGGGTTCCAATAATATTTTTGAATTTTCTCAGATTCTTGTGGGCAAAAAAATTGGGGTTGCTTTGGAGTACATTGATCTAGCTAGGGTTTAAGAGAGGGAAATGAATATTTCTCATTAAGGAAAAATATTCCAAATATTATTTTGAGATGAACCAGAGGGGGAATGATGGTTAGATAGGGAAATGGGACACTTGGGTGAAAGCCAAGGGGTACCCAAGTGTTTAAGTCCATATGAAAGGATTCAAAAACTCCAAATTTCAAAATCAATCCACTGAAAATCAGGCAAAAAAAGGAGGGAAAAACTAGGCTATCACAAACCTCCCCCACTTAGAATGAATCTCGTCCTCGAGATTCGGTTGCTTGGGAAAACCATTCTGGATAATGTGTCACGAGAAACTCTTCACATTCCCACGTGGATTCTGACTCTGTGTGATGCTCCCACTGAACCTTGGAGAACTTTCTTACTTTGCTACGACTGACCCTTTCCATCTGATCCAAAATTGTAACCGGCCTCTCTTCGTATGTTAAGTCCTTTGCCAACGCTACCTCAGTCATAGCAGTCTTTTTCTCAGGCGGCGATATGCATCACCTCAACTTTGAAACGGGAAACACGCTATGCACGTCCGACAATTCAGGGGGTAGTTCCAACAGATATGCAACAATACCGACTCATGACATAAGCGGAAATGGACTAATAAATCTAGGTGCCAACTTTCCACGAGTCTGAAATCTCTTGACCCCTTTCATAGGAGTGACTCGGAGGTATACATGTTCTCCGTGTTCAAAACTGATATGTCGGTGCTTTGCATCATAGTAACTATTCTGTCGGGATTTGGCCAATTGTAGCCTGTCTCGGATTTCCTTAACTTGTTTCTCAACTTCCATCATGAGATCTGTTCCGAAGATACGGCTATCTCCGGTTTGAGACCAATTTAATGGAGTGCGGCACTTACGGCCATACAAAGCCTCATATGGTGACATTTTTAGGCTGGTATGGAAGCTGTTGTTATCAGAGAACTCGGCATATGGCAGACAGTCTTCCCATTTAGATCCTTGGGACAAAGCACAGGCTCGTAGCATATCTTCGAGTATTTGGTTCACCCTCTATGTCTGTCCATCGGTCTGTGGATGATAAGCGGTATTGTATTTCATTGCTGTCCCCGAGGCTTGATGGAGACGTGACCAAAAAATGGAGGTAAAAAGGGAACGTCGGCCAGAAGTGATTGTTCGGGGTACTCCATGCAGATTGACTATCATGGATACATACAGCTGTGCAAGTTGATCTGCTCAATATGGGGTTCTGATCGAGATAAAGTGAGCAACCTTGGTTAGGGTGTCCACTATGACTCAGATTGCATCATTGCCTCTCGGAGTTTTGGGCAGTCCTGCAATGAAATCCATGCAGACATCATCCCATTTCCATTGTGAGACTGGCAGGGTTTGGAGAAGTCCGGCTGGCTTCTGATGGTCTGCCTTCACCTTGTTGCATATGTCACAACAGGCTACAAAATAAGAATGTCTTTCTTCATCCCATCCCACCAAAAAACTTGTCACGGATCTTCATACATTTTCGTACCTCCAGGGTGAATAGAATACGAAGATTCATGTGCTTCTGACAGGATTTTCTGCTTTATATCTGCCTAATTTGGTACACAAATTCTTACACGGAATCGGAGAGTACCGAATTGATACTTTGAGAAATATGAAGTCTGTCCTGCTACCACATTCTTGGCACGTTTCTGCAGAATGGTGTCATCTGGCTATGCCTTGCGGATCTCTTCCTCAGGGGTGGGGGCGACTTCCGAAGTATTATCAAGGCCAGCATCAACTATGACCAGGTTGAGCTGAGAAATCTCCTGTTGAAGTTCAGGAGGCAAGGATTCCAATATGACATTCAGGCTGACAGGCTTTCGACTGAGTGCATCGGTGACCACGTTGGCCTTACCCGGGTGGTAATTTATTCCAAGATCATAATCCTTGACTAACTCAAGCCACCTTCGTTGGCTGAGATTTAAATCTGGCTGAGTAAATATATACTTGAGACTTTTGTGATCGGTAAAAATTTGGCACCTCTTCCCGATGAGATAGTGTCTCCAAATTTTTTGAGCATGAACCACCGCTGCTAATTCTAGATCATGAGTGGGATAATTTCCCTCGTGGGGTCGTAGCTGTCACCATGCATAGGCTACTACCTTGTAGTCCTGCATAAGTACGCATCCAAGTCCTTGTTTGGAGGCGTCGCAGTACACATCAAAACTGCGGTAGATATCTGGAAGGGTTAACACTGGTGCGGTCATCAGCCGTATCTTTATCTCAATAAAACTTTTCTCACAGTCCTCAGTCCATTCAAACTTCTTATCCTTTTTGAGCAGCTCCGTCATGGGTTTAGCAATCTTGGAAAACCCTTCAATGAAACGACGGTAATACCCGGCTAATCCAAGAAAACTCCGGATCTGTGATACGGTTGTGGGCGGATAGCACATGTCCAAGGAATCCAGCCTACTTGAGCCAAAATTCGCATTTATTGAATTTGGCGTATAGCTGATGGTCGCAGAGTCGTTGTAACACTGCTCGGAGCTGTTCCTTGTGATCTTCTTCACTCCTCGAGTAAATAAGTATGTCATTGATGAAGACTACCACGAACTTATCGAGGAAGTCCATGAATACCTTGTTCATCATATGCATGAAGAAATCAGGGGCATTGGTGAGACCAGAGGACATAACTGTATATTCATAAAGACTGTACGGAGTGCTAAAGGCGGTCTTAGGAATATCCTCCTTTTTAATCTTGAGTTGATGATATCCAGTCTGTAAATCAACCTTGGAGAATACTTTGGCCCCACTGAGTTGATCAAACAAGTCATCAATCCTTGGCAGTGGATATTTATTTTTCATGGTGACATCGTTCAACTGATGGTAATCCACACACATGCGGAGGCTGCCATCCTTTTTGTCCATGAAGATAGCAAGTGATCCCCATGGTGAAGAGCTAGGACGGATATATCCTTTATGGAGCCTTTCATTAAGCTGTTTCTTTAGCTCCACTAATTCTGATGAGGGCATCCAGTAATACTTCTTGTATAACGTTGCGGTTCCGGGCACAAGATCTATTGCGAACTCAAGTTCTCGATCTGGTGGCATGCCTGGCAGCTCTTCTGGAAATACATCAGGAAACTCACTGACCATAGGAATTAATTCCAATCTAGCCACAGCGGTGAAGGCCATTGCTTTCTTGGGTATTCTTCTGCGAGCATAGAATCTGGTAGTCTGCCCCTTTTGACTGGTCAAAGTGACTTATCAAGTTGCACAATTTATGCATACTTGGTATTGAGTCGGCCAATTCATACCCAAGATAACGTCCAGTTTAGCAGACTCAATAATTATCAAAGAAGTTGAAAAGCAGACTTTGTTGACATTGATTTCCAGATTACGACAGACCAGATTGCTCTTGATTAAGGATCCTGTGGTTTGTACCAGCATATTCTTGCCCAAAAGCGAACAAGGAAATTTGTTTTGGGCAACAAAACTCCGAGAGATAAAAGAGTGGGAAGCCCCGGATTCAAATAAAATTACTGCAGGTATGTTGTTAACAGGAAACATACCAATGACGAGTTCGTGGTTTTCTTGGGCTTCATCTGCGGAGAGGTGATGAACGTGCCCAGTGATGTGGTGCTGGTCCGGGCATGATTCCATAAAGTTGACTTGTGGCCTGAATAGAGCATTTGCCTTGCTGTTCTTGGGACACTGTCTGGCATAATGTCCAGTTTTCCCACAACTGAAGTAAGCATTGATGCGCTGGCGCTCCTCGTGCACTGGGTTGGGCACGACATTCTTGACTTGGGTGGTGGTCTTGTTAACATTCTGTTGCCAGTTGGGCTTGTATTCCTGCTGAGTCTGCTGCCAGGTACAAGCCATTGGCACGGGTTGCCCATCCTTCTTTGGCTCAAACATGCGCTTGTGGTCGTTATTGACAGACCTGTTGTCCGACACGAGCTTCTGCTCCATTTCCGCAATGAAAGCTTTGTTCACCAGAGTTTGAAAATCTGGGAATCAAACATGCTGAGAGTACACCAGAGTTGCGGGTTTAATCCACCAAGAAATCTGTCAATCTTTCTTTCTTCAGTGGCCATGTCATGAAGGGAGTAACATGACAAATGATTGAATTTTTGCAAATATTCACCCACAGACTGATTTCCTTGGATGAGCGCGAGAAATTCTTGCTTCTTAGTGTTCATAATTCCAGTAGGTATATGATATTTCCGGAACTGATCCGTGAATTACGACCAGGGGATTTCCTCATCAGCAGGCCACATGGCTTTTAAATTTTTCCCACCATATGGCAACAGTGCCTTCAAGATAATGAGTTGCAAATGGAACTTTATCACCTTCTTCAGTACGAGAAATATAAAGTTTCCTCTCAATGGTTTGCAGCCAATCGTCTGCTTCCAAGGGATCAATAACCTAACTGAAACTGGGAGGCTTGGTCCTTTGAAAATCTGACAGCTTTGAGTGATGACCGTTCTAATTCCCATTCTGCCCAACCATAGCTTGAACACTTTTTAAAATTTCAATCAGATCATTATTCTGTCTTTCCTCAAACATATGTAGCAGTTGCTCAGTGGAGGGCAGATTTGGCGGTGGAGGCGGTGGTGGAACGTACGGCTCGGGGGAGTGTCTTTCCTATAGTGCGGAACGATGAACATGAGTACCCTCGCGAACATTGCTACTGCTGCCTCCCCGCGGCATCCTATTGTGATTTTTCCCAAGACAACACAACCGAGATGAGAAGCATTCAAAATAAATTGGGGAAAGGCTAGCAACAAAAGCCCGAGAAAAACCAAGATTACGAATAAAACACGGCGAAAGAAATAGAGTTCCAACATAAGTATACATAGACTCATACATGAAAGATACATAACATTCCAGGTTCAACTACCCTCATACATGAATGCAAACCTCATGACTCCTACGACTACACTCGTACATCATCCGAACGACTGCAAATACTCAGAAGCTCTACTGCTCTGCTGGGGCTGTGGGCTCCTCTCCTGACTCGGATCCTGAACTGACGTGGTTAACCGAGACCTCCGGGTTCAAGGTAACATGGTGACGTTGCCTCGAGGGCTCTCCCTCAGGGGCGGGTGTAGGGTGAAGCATCGGGGCTCCAGGAGTAGTGAGAAGTGAAACCCACTCAACAGGAGCACCGAGAGGATTCACGGTCGAGGCGCCCGAGCTACTCGGAGGAGTAACCAGTGAAAACAGGGGAACTAGAACTGACTGGAATATAAGGAGTAAATCCCATGGAGGATGGACTAGTGGCAGATCTAGTAGAGACTAGAGCATATGCTAAAGCAGTACGGCCACGAGTCAGCTCTCGAGCCAGCTCGTGGGTCAAAAGATAGCTAGCGGTGATGTAACGAGCAATATGGCTAGCAACACTATTGGACTCCGGATCAATGATAGGGAAGAGGACAGGACCATTGTTGTGCAGAGAAGGATAGTAGTAGAAACATGGATGGTTCTGCATTCGGACCTCGTTGTAACGAAGCTCAACAAGGACCTCGAATGCAGCAAACTGGACAGCTTGGGATGTGGTAGAAGCTTAACCGGTCCGAGAGGTACGAGTGTAAGTGCTGAAGTCGGAATTGGTGCGCAGACTAACCACTGTGTGATACTCATACACCGAGTCCACTAGACGCTCCCGGTACACACGATAAACCAGATCATCACCGAGGGGGTACAGCCAATGCCACACGTTACGAAGAAGATGCGGTGACGTGTACGACATCAACTGCAACTCGCACGGATACGGCACTGGAGCCATCTACACTCACAACCATTAGTAGGTTAGCACAAAAATAAGACAAGTATATGCAATGCAACAACCAGCTACCAATGCTACCGGTACTCAACGTAAACTCGTATATACCATCTAGTCAACACGTCAAAGAATAGCCTGGCCTACTGTCAGCGCGGCTTTGATACCAAGCGTTGTGGCACCCGGCTCACAGAAACCAGTTTACCATGCATTGCCAGCCCAGAGACCATATCTTCTAGCAACACACAACATCTTGGTATAGAAAACAACCGCTTTGTTGATGCTAGCGGATCAAAGTTTACATTACAACAGGTAGCGAGGCCAAGCGGCACACACGGTGCAGCTGAACAATATGTACATTATTTAGTGAACATAAAGGCCTCAATCATAACAACTACGTGGCAGCGGAACAACGTCGTAGCGGAAGCTCCATAGCACAGGGACACCGATGTGGACACAATCTAGACTCAGACAGCATTCCTCTCAAACAAGGCTTTTCCTGAAAGCTGGCATGACATGCCAGGTCAGTACATTGAATGTACTTGCAAGCTCACAACAAACATAAACATAATGACAAACAATATCATGATATTTAAGCAATTATTAATAATGCAACAATATATTCAACATGTTGTAATCATATCCTTGTGAGGAAAAATTCCTCTTACCAACGGTGATCACTTCTTGGATCACCACCGTACCAACCTCAAAAACTTAACCATGAATATCTCGTGATCCTTCTGGCGATCACAACCTCGACCCATACTAGGTCTAAAACAATGATCCTTCCGGCAATCACAACCACGACCAACACTTGGTCCTGTCCAACCCGATGGCCTTCCCGCCATCATCAAGAGTGCAGAGGTCATAACTTAGTGTGCAAGTTTTATTAAATGTTGACCCATGGTGTGACCTACTTTCGAGCGTGTCCGTAACCGTGGACTTGGCTATCGATAGATTAATGCACTTTGCAGAGGTAGCGCACTATACCCACACCATGGAACCCATGGCCTCATACTCCCATTTGGGTGGACCAACGGCAGTCCGAAGAAACCACTCCATTGCCATGACACTCTCTCGGCCACTCTGACCCACTCCCAACTAGGCTAGTCCTGGGTGGCCCCGTGTTGTCTACCAAAGACACAACGACCACCATCGTGGCCAAACCGTCCCTCATGGAGACCGGCACCAGAAATCTCAACAATGGGCACACAAGGTTATGTCTGCTTACCGGGCCAGGGTACCGCATGCCCATAACCTTCCCTAGTTGGAGGCACCGACCAGAGGCATGACAACGGACCGAATAAAGGCCTTCCCATATAGGAAAATGTGGTTGCACTAGGAAAAACACTCCCTCTCACACACAAACTCACGCACAAACACACAGACACGCACAAACACCCATTTATCTGGATCGTCATCTCTCCCCATGTCGGCATGTGTATCTCACACACTCACTCTCTGATTATGTCTATGTGTCTCCATGTTACACAACACAAAGCCCCATGTACATGTCTCTCTCTATCCTCCACACACATAGACACAAAGAATCTTTTATCATTGCCTCAGTCTCTAGACATATCACACGCGCACACTGTCTCTCTATCTCGCAAACACGCCCAACAAGGGTTTCCCCGTGAATAACTTACTGTCTATTCAGCAACAGTCGTGACAGTATGGCAAACATGAGACGTGAAAAAGAATAAATCTACACATGCGTAGACCACCTAGAATGACTACTAGGACCAGAGCAAGCCGAAAACGGGCCGTCGTCACACCCTCCTTATCGAAGACGGGAAAACCATTTGTTTTACACAGTCGAGAAGTCATTGTGCTATGGCCCCACATGTTGAGGCATTGAATAGAATGTAGATCCTAGTTTACGGAAACATGTACCAATAATACGTTTGTATATCAATACTTATATTTCTTCTCATAAAAAACCGAGTTGGTGATGATGGTACGCGTGCCATCTTACAATATAGACCATCTGATCTATATCTGACTGATGGAAATTAAACTAAAAGATACCCGCACCTCTCTCCACACTTGCAGACAAGGCCTTCCCTCGTTCATCCTTATCTCCAACAACCTCATTGTTGAGAATTAAAAAAGGAAGCCTTTGGAAGAAATTGGCCAAGTGGCCGCTGCCGGCGTCATCCATCCCCATGCCTCCGATCAGTCCGACCACCAATCACCACCAGGCCCCACTTCACTTCACCTTATCTCCTATTTCTCGAGATATCATTAGTTTTTACACATGGGAATACTCCCTCATGGGTCAATCACAACAAGTATTTTATTAAAAAATGCATCTTGATGTTCCGTGCAATGCACAGACATCTTGCTGGTACTCCTACAGAAGACTAAGTTGGTGATGATGGGGTGTCTGCCATCCGTCATTTCTGATCGTTAGATATACATCTAACGACTGTGAGGTAAGTTGTTGCCTTTTCTCACCAACATCCCACTTCTCTACCAATTTATAGAAAAACCCATAACTGGTATCTTAAAACCAACCACATCCCTCCCTCACAACACCAAAATAGCCCAAGGAATATATTCTGATTGAAACATAATATATCTCTACTGATATATGTATATCAAAATTAGAGTGTTTTGTATCAAGTTTGTGAATAAGTATTATTCTAATTATGATCCGTTGCAACGCACGTGAACATTGCTAGTATTTCCAACCATGCAAAAATGCTAGTATTTCCATAGTTTCAAGTTTTCCATCAAGATATTAGTCATTCATGGTTGATATTTACTTTCAATCATGTACACATATGCACTATGTAACTAGCCTTCCTTACTGGCTTCGAAAGCTTAACTTTCACTCCTACTTACAATATGAAGAGTATTTAACAAAAAACTACCACTTTCAAACAGCCCTAGGAAGAAACTATTATACAAAAAATAGCAAAAACATACCCAAAATTTCTTAATCCGCGCCAAAAACTACTACCTAGTGCCGATTAGGCTCATTCAAACCCGTTTATGACAGGGTTGGCCCACACGTCCATGCTGATGAGGCAGCTTAAACCAACACATTTTGTTTGACCGTTGACATAAGGGACCCACATCTGACCTTCTATCATGTTATTCCCCCTCAAATCATTATTTTTCCTAAACATTACTTTGGACAGTACTGATGCGTGTTCGTCGGTGGCGCCGGTGATGAGCGAGTTGACCGCCGCTCCGCGGTACGGGCCAGACGCCACTCTGGCTTTCGCAAGGGTTGGTAGGCTAGCCCGAGCGTGACTCACGAGCGAGCAAGGCGTCGCGCCGGCCTTCGCTCGAGCCAGGTGGCTGGCCTTAGCACGGCATGCGCGAGCAAGCCGCCCCGCTGCTGTGCTAATCTAGCTAGCAAACTTGCAGACAAGCAGCTGGATGGAGCTATCTTGGCTAGCTAGCAGCCGCGAGCGCCGGACGGAGCTGGCATCTGGGCTGCCACAAGATGGGCTCCGCACCGCCGGCGGTTTTGACCTCGCCTTCTGCCGGCGGTGGTAGACATGTCCCATGGCCGAGGATGACTTGGTGGATGGGCCGGAGGTAGGAGGTCACTCGGGGATTTTTGTGCAGACTGACATGTAGGTCCCACAAGTCATAACGCCTAACTTGCCAGTCAAATAGAAGGCGTTGACTTAAGGGGCGACATGGGTTGAAACATGCCTATAACGACACTTTTAGAGTAGTCGTTTCTTGGTAGGGCTGGTAGGTAAGGTACAATGGTTGATAAGGTAGTCTTATCTTAAGTCTGCCACATATGCAAGTGGCAGTAGTTTCTTGGCATTATTAGTGGTTTCTTGTAAGGAACAATGTACTACTAGCGACAAAAGGCGATTCTAGGTTGCGTTGTACTCCAACGAGTACTACTAGTGGTCGCGGAAGTGTATACCTCGTTTTGTTGGTTCGATCCCGGCCGAACGCATGGCGGCCTTTTTTAAATTGTATCTTCGCTGTGAGCCAATATTGTACACAGGTAGTTTGAGTTTTGAAGTCGAACAGATGTGTCGCACCACAATCTAGGTGCACTAGATAGCCCAGCCACATGAACTGGTTTTCCTTCCCATCATCTTGTAGCCCTAGCCACACCTCGCTTGCAGCTTCCTCATCAGCTAGTAGCATATTTAAACTAGTGTCTCCCAATTAAGCCCGAGGAGCCGGAAAAGCCTGGCACAGCATTGGGAACTGTGCAATATGGCTCTGTACGTAAGGCTAGTCATAGTGGGGGTAACTTAGGTAGTAACTTAACACATCCCAAGACAATTTTGCTTATGTGGCAAGTATTTAATGAGGAAAGAGGTGTTTGTGGTAACATAATATGTTAATGTAACATAGCTCTTCATGAGACAAAATGAGTCTATGAGCTAATAAATGAAGCCATCTATCACACTACTAGTATGTCACTTTGCACTATGAAGATAGTAACTGAAACTAGTGTCATATGCATGACACTAGTCTAAGTTACTCCCCACTATGACAAGCCTAAAGTGCTAGTACTCTACTGGTACTGTGTAGCTTGTGGTGTTGCACGCATGGACTTCACTCCATTATCCAAATACTCCATGAAGATTGAGTTCATTAACCGAGAGAAGGTGGCTGGAGCATTGGTTAAACCGAAGGACATGACGGCGTGTTCGTATTGGCCATAACAAGTAACAAAGGACATTTTGGGAATGTCCCCATTCTTGATTTTGATTTGATGGTAGCCCAACCTCAAATCCATTTTGGAGAAGACTGAGGATCCAGCGAGCTGATCATATAGGTTGTTGATCCTGGGGAGTGGATACTTGTTCTTTATGGTGACCAAGTTGATGGGTCGATGATCTACAACCATCTGATCCATTTCATCGTTCTTCTTGACGAAGAGGATGGGGCAAGCCCATGGAGAAGAACTAGGACGGATGAAACCCTTTTTCAAGGACTCATCGAGTTGTTTCTTAAGCTCAGCTAGTTCAAGGGGTGCCATCTTATAGGGTCTTCTAGAGATTATAACGGTTCCTGGTACAAGGTCTATCACGAACTTGACCTCCCTGTCAGGTGGAACACCTGGCAATTCTTCTGGAAAGACATCTAGGAAGTCATGGACTATTGGAATATCTTCAATGTCTGGAAGAGGGTTGGCATTTAGGGAGTAGAGTTGACGCTTGGCCACTCGGGTTATGACATTGACCGTCTTGCCCGATGGGTGAGTAGGTTGAACAGGTCTAGTGGCACAATCAATCTTAGCATAATGGGATGACATCCACTCCATACCTAAGATGATATTTATGTCTGCGGACTTGAGAGCTATTAAGGATGCAAGGAAGACAAGTCTATCGACAAGAATTTCATTCCCATGGCTTACTCTAGAAGTTTGCCATCTTGAGCCAGGGGTTTCAATTTCCATGGTGGTGGGCATGTCACATAATGTCATGTTATGCAATCGAGCATAGCTCTCAAATATGAATGAATGAGATGCTCCAGTATCGAAAAGAACAGATGCCTGCTGGCAGTTAACAAGGAGCGTACCAAGGGCGACGTTAGGATCATCATGAGCCTCCTCTACTGAGACATAGTTAACATGGCCACATGCAGTGGTGGTTGGCTTGGCATAAAACACCTTTCCCGCTGGCTTACCATGGCCAACGGACTTTCCAGACTGGTTGGGGTTATTGTTCTAGGGACACTCTCGGCTGTAGTGACCCGACTCTCTGCACTTGAAGCATGTCACCGTGTTTGTGCGCAGAGCAGCATTGGCGGCCGGTCCACCATAAGCCTTAGGCGGTGCATACTGCTGGGTTGGGCGAGGCGCCTCATAGGATGGCCTCAGAGCGAACCTGGGAGGCAGAGCTATGTTTGGAATCCACACCCGGCGCTTCTGAGGACTAGAGCTGGATGAAGAACCAAAATCACGAGAATGCTTACGTGTAGCTTCATAGTCAGTCTGGCCAGTTTCAGCACTGATGGCTTTGTTCACAAGCTTGTGGAAGGAGGTGCACTCGTGCAAATGGACGTCACGGCGAAGCTCGGGGCTAAGTCCCTTCCAGAAGCTCGCCTGCTTCTTGGCGTCAGTGGACACTTCTTTAGGTGCATAACGCGCCAAGTTTCCAAACTCACGGCTGTAGGCATCCACGGCCAGTCTGCTTTGAGTGAAGTTACGGAATTCCTCTCTCTTGTGATCCATAAGACCCTCCAAAATGTGGTGTTCACGGAAAGCCACGCTGAATTTTGCCCAAGTGGTAACCTGGTCGGCTGGGCGCATCGCCTCATAGTTTTCCCACCAAAATCTAGCAGGGCCCTCAAGGCGATAAGTAGTGTAAGTGACTTTGTCAGCTTTGGCTATGCGTGCAGAACATAGCTTATGGGTAATGCTGTGAAGCCAATCATCGGCATCGAGAGGCTCGACAGAATGATGGAAGGTTGGTGGGGTCATGTTGATGAAATCATTGAGAGACACCAAGTCGTTCCTCTGGGAACGTGTAGTATTTTGCTCGATGCGTTCTAACAATCGGTTGGTCTCGTGTTTATTCTTTTCTGCCTCCAACATGACTTCAGCCAAAGAAGGTGGATGGGGCAGATTCCCATCCCTAGCTCCACTGGCTTCACCCAGCTCCTGAACAGCAGGGGTGCTTCGGGTGTTCACCATCCTAGGAAACAAAACAACGGTTAAGACAGGGATGGCAAAACTGTGGCATAAGAATGCAGAATGTAATGGATGACATGGAATGCAGGGATGTTCATTTGTACGACATGGTAATATACAGAAACTGCCATATATACCATCAGTCATACACACCATACATAGTTTATTACAAGCCCAAGCTGAAGTACAACTACCGTGAAAGAACAACACATCTCATCAGATGCATTCCAAGCTCCTATACATTATTTTTCTACGCCTCCGGAATTTGGTACACACTAAGTCATATTCCACCAGACGCACAGGTCTGTGGAAATACAACTGATACAATACTAGTGAAGCTACTACCAACTCAGATGTCTCCGTAGTAATCTTCAATGAGCTTACCACCATATCCTGGGAGCTGAACATGATCATATGGAAACAGTCGGTTCTGTGGAGCTTGCGGTCCATAAGGACTCTGATGTGGCCTTGGTCCAACAAACGGTGGCAGACGGGGTCCACGTGGAGGGGTGATGCCTCCTACATCATGCCAGTCCATATGATCCGGCAGACCAGACCGCACGGGGTACAGATCCCTCATGTCCATATACCCATCCTGCACAGGAGGTGCAAACCATGTCAGAGTGGCCCAGTGATCGGATCGACTGTTGAAAAGCTCCATTCACAAAGCACGATTCTCGCGGTCCTTATCCTCAAGCAACTCTGTGGTACTGCGGAGTAGCGAATCCTCATGGGAGGAGTCAGCGTAGAGAGCTTGATAGTAACCTTCTGCCCAGGGAGTGATGCTGGCATATAGCAAAACTCATTGTTCCGAAGCAAGGGAAGCCTAGCCCGCATAATAGTCATCATCGAGTAAGCAGCATCCTGCATGGACACCTCGATGGTAATCCCAAGTACATATGAACAATGGAGGGGTTCAGTAGCTCCAGGATAGGAAGGGTATATCCTGACTGTGCAAAGGTATTGGCTCTGATTGAAATGTCGATACTTCTCCTCAATGGTATACTTAGGATACCATCGATAGCCAGCCTTGGTCATCACGCGGACCAGCATGGCCATGTGACCAGGTACATCAAGATACCGAGTCAAACGAACCACTTGATTCTGGGTGCGGGTGACCATCTGAAAGCATGAAATAACGCAAAGGCATTAGAATTTTCTATGAGAAATCGGACAGCATAACGGCTGTAAATGCTCAGGAAAAGATTTGTGAAATTCACAACAGTTGGCAAAGCCACTCAACAACATCATATCGAGGTTCTGGTTCAACTGACAACATACTAAAAGTAGTAGAAACTGAACTAAGGCCTGGAACCAATAATCCTAAGATTCTACGGATTAGTAACACGTGAACCTGATAGGGAGATGAGATCCTAGTCCTTAACCCACTTGGAAAGAGAAGAGGATGACTCAGATCAGAGGGCATAAGGTAAAGGAGTTAAAAGAGCCTTACGTCCCTCCCACAATCAATTCCCCTACATATAACTAAAGCATTTCTAGACTCGACATCGACTAGTTTGGCTTAACAAACCTACATGCAGTCTGGCTCTGATGCCAATGCTGTCAGGACCCTGATTCTAAGTCACACCGATCTAGCCTGTAACACCACATATCACTTTGCGGCCTCACGCACGATATTCCCATGGGTGTCGCCTTACCATGGCCCGGGACCATTTGCGCCTTCTAGCTCACGTATATGATAGTGTCGCTAGCATCCATATGACAGAGAACCCGGGGCTACTGTAACGCCCTCGATGCGGCTATATCTCCCACGTGTCGAAGCACGACTTAGAGGCATAACCGCATTGAAAGAAATGTCGCAAGTGAGGTAATCTTCACACAACCCATGTAATACATAAGTGAAAGACATAGATAGTTGGCTTACAATCGCCACTTCACACAAATACATGAATAAAGCATTACATCATCCAAATACAATCAGGGCCCGACTACGGAGCCAAAATAAAAGAAGAACCCCAATGCGACAAAGGTCCCCGATCGACCCCAACTGGGCTCCACTACTGATCAACTAGAACGAAACAACACAAAGGACAAGATCTTCATCGAGCTGTTGGGGAACGTAGTAATTTCAAAAAATTTCCTACGCACACGCAAGATCATGTGATGCATAGCAACGAGGGGAGAGTATTGTCTACGTACCCAACGCAGACCGACTGCGGAAGCGATGACACGACGTAGAGGAAGTAGTCGTACGTCTTCACGATCCAACCGATCAAGCACCGAAACTACGGCACCTCCGAGTTCGAGCACACGTTCAGCTCGATGATGATCCCTGGACTCCGATCCAGCAAAGTGTCGGGGAAGAGTTCCGTCAGCACGACGGCGTGGTGATGATCTTGATGAACTACAGCAGCAGGGCTTCGCCTAAACTCCGCTACAGTATTATCGAGGAATATGGTGGCAGGGGGCACCGCACACGGCTAAGGAACAGATCACGTGGATCAACTTGTGTGTCTAGAGGTTCCCCCTGCCTCCGTATATAAAGGATGGAGGAGGAGGAGGCCGGCCAAGGCAAAGGTGCGGCCAGGATAGGGAGTCCTACTAGGACTCCAAGTCCTAGTAGGAGTCCACCAAGAGGGGAGGAAGGGAGAAGGAATAGGAGGAGAAGGAGAGGTGGCCGGCCCCCTTTTCCCTAGTCCAATTCGGACCAAAGGGGAGGGGGGCGCAGCAGCCTTTTTCCTCTTCCCACTAAAGCCCATCAAGGCCCATTACTTCTCCCGTAACTACCCGGTACTCCGAAAAATACCCGAATCATTCAGAACCTTTCCGATGTCCGAATATAGTCGTCCAATATATCGATCTTTACGTCTCGACCATTTCGAGACTCCTCGTCATGTCCCCGATCTCATCCGGGACTCCGAACTCCTTCGGTACATCAAAACTCATAAACTCATAATATAACTGTCATCGAAACCTTAAGCGTGCGGACCCTACGGGTTCGAGAGCAATGTAGACATGACCGAGACACGTCTCCGGTCAATAACCAATAGCGGGACCTGGATGCCCATATTGGCTCCTACATATTCTACGAAGATCTTTATCGGTCAGACCGCATAACAACATACGTTGTTCCCTTTGTCATCGGTATGTTACTTGCCCGAGATTCGATCGTCGGTATCCAATACCTAGTTCAATCTTGTTACCGGCAAGTCTCTTTACTCGTTCCGTAATACATCATCTCACAACTAACATATTAGTTGTAATGCTTGCAAGGCTTATGTGATGTGTATTACCAAGAGGGCCCAGAGATACCTCTCCGACAATCGGAGTGACAAATCCTAATCTCGAAATACGCCAACCCAACATCTACGTTTGGAGACACCTGTAATGCTCCTTTATAATCACCTAGTTACGTTGTGACGTTTGGTAGCACCCAAAGTGTTCCTCCGGCAAACGGGAGTTGCATAATCTCATAGTCATAGGAACATGTATAAGTCATGAAGAAAGCAATAGCAACATACTAAACGATCGTGTGCTAAGCTAATGGAATGGGTCATGTCAATCAGATCATTCAACTAATGATGTGACCTCGTTAATCAAATAACAACTCATTGTTCATGGTTAGGAAACATAACCATCTTTGATTAACGAGCTAGTCAAGTAGAGGCATACTAGTGACACTTTGTTTGTCTATGTATTCACACATGTATTATGTTTCCGGTTAATACAATTCTAGCATGAATAATAAACATTTATCATGAAATAAGGAAATAAATAATAACTTTATTATTGCCTCTAGGGCATATTTCCTTCAGTCTCCCACTTGCACTAGAGTCAATAATCTAGTTCACATCCCCATGTGATTTAACACCAATATTCATATTTGTATATGATTAACACCCATAGTTCACATCGCCATGTGACCAACACCCAAAGGGTTTACTAGAGTCAATAATCTAGTTCACATCGCTTATGTGATTAACACCCAAAGAGTACTAAGGTGTGATCATGTTTTGCTCGTGAGAGAAGCTTAGTCAACGGGTCTGTCACATTCAGAGCCGTATGTATTTTGCAAATATTCTATGTCTACAATGCTCTGTACGGAGCTACTCTAGCTAATTGCTCCCACTTTCAATATGTATCCAGATTAATACCTTGAGTCATCTGGATCGGTATAAAAATTTGCACCGATGTAACTTTTACAACGAACTCTTTTATCACCTCCATAATCGAGAAACATCTCCTTAGTCCTTACTAAGGATATTCTTGACCGCTGTCCAGTGATCTACTATTAGATCAAAATTGTATTCCCTTGACAAACTCAGAGCAAGGTATACAATATGTCTGGTTCACAGCATAGCATACTTTATAGAACCTATGACTGAGGCATAGGGAATGACTTTTCATTCTCTTTCTATTTTCTGCCATGGTCGGGTCTTGAGTCTTACTCAATTTCACACCTTGCAACACAGGCAAGAACTCCTTCTTTGACTGTTCCATTTTGAACTATTTCAAAAATTTATCAAGGTATGTATTCATTGAAAAAATTTATCAATCGTCTTGATCTATCTATATAGATCTTGATGCTCAATGTGCAAGCAGCTTCACCGAAGTCTTTCTTTGAAAAACTCCTTTCGAACACTCCTTTATGCTTTACAGAATAATTCTACATTATTTCCGATCAACAATATGTCATTCACATATACTTATCAGAAATGTTGTAGTGCTCCCACTCAATTTCTTGTAAATACAGGCTTCACCGCAAGTCTGTATAAAACTATATGCTTTGATCAACTCATCAAAGCGTATATTCCAACTCCGAGATTCTTGCACCAGTCCATAGATGGATCGCTGGAGCTTGCACATTTTGTTAGCACCTTTCGGATTGACAAAACCTTCTGTTGCATCATATACAACTCTTCTTTAATAAATCCATTAAGGAATGCAGTTTTGTTTATCCATTTGCCAGATTTCATAAAATGCGGCAATTACTAACATGATTCGGACAGACTCAAGCATAGATACGAGTGAGAAGCTCTCATCGTAGTCAACACCTTGAACTTGTCGAAAAACCTTTTGCGACAATTCTAGCTTTGTAGATAGTAACACTACTATCAGCATCCGTCTTCCTCTTGAAGATCCATTTATTCTCAATTGCTTGCCGATCATCGGGCAAGTCAACCAAAGTCCAAACTTTGTTCTCATACATGGATCCCATCTCAGATTTCATGGCTTCAAGCCACTTTGCGGAATCTGGGCTCACCATCGCTTCTTCATAGTTCGTAGGTTCATCATGATCTAGTAGCATGACTTCCAGAAAAGGATTATCGTACCACTCTGGCGCGGATCTTACTCTAGTTGATCTACGAGGTTCAGTAGTATCTTGTTCTGAAGTTTCATGATCATCATCATTAGCTTCCTCACTAACCGGTGTAGGTGTCACAGAAACAGTTTTCTGTGATGTACTACTTTCCAATAAGGGAGCAGGTACAGTTACCTCGTCAAGTTCTACTTTCCTCCCACTCACTTCTTTCGAGAGAAACTCCTTCTCCAGAAAGTTTCCAAATTTAGCAACAAAAATCTTGCCTTCGGATCTGTGATAGAAGGTGTATCCAATAGTTTCCTTTGGATATCCTATGAAGATGCACTTCTCCGATTTGAGTTTGAGCTTATCAGGATGAAACTTTTTTCATATAAGCATCGCAACCCCAAATTTAAGAAATGACAGCTTAGGTTTCTTGCCAAACCATAGTTCACACGGTGTCGTCTCAACGGATTTAGATGGTGCCTTATTTAACGTGAATGCAGCTGTCTCTAATGCATAACTCCAAAACAATAGTGGTAGATCGGTAAGAGACATCATAGATCGCACCATATCTAATAAAGTACGGTTATGACGTTCGGACACACCATTATGCTGTGGTGTTCCATGTGGCATGAGTTTGTGAAACTATTCCACATTGTTTTAATTGAAGACCAAACTCGTAACTCAAATATTTTACCTCTGCGATCATATCGTAGAAACTTTTATTTTCTTGTCACGATGATTTTTCACTTCACTCTGAAATTCTTTGAACTGTTCAAATGTTTCAGACTTATGTTTCATCAAGTAGATATCCCCATATCTGCTCAAATCATCTGTGAAGGTCAGAAAATAATGATACCTGCTGCAAGCCTTAATATTCACCGGACCACATACATCAGTATGTATGATCTCCAATAAATCTGTTGCTTGCTTCATTGTTCCGGAGAACGGCGTTTTAGTCATCTTGCCCAAAAGGCATGGTTCGCAAGCATCAAGTGATTCATAATCAAGTGATTCCAAAATCCCATCAGCATGGAATTTCTTCATGCGCTTTACACCAATATGACCTAAACGGCAGTGCTACAAATAAGTTGCACTATCATTATTAACTTTGCATCTTTTGGTTTCAATGTTATGATTATGTGTATCACTACGATCGAGATCCAACGAACTATTTTCATTGGGTGTGTAACCATATAAGGTTTTATTCATGTAAACAGAACAACAATTTATTCTCTTACTTAAATGAATAACCGTATTACAATAAACATGATCAAATCATATTCATGCTCAACGAAAACACCAAATAACACTTATTCAGGTTCAACACTAATCCCGAAAGTATAGGGAGTGTGCGATGATGATCATATCAATCTTGGAACCACTTCCAACACACATCGTCACTTCACCCTTAACTAGTCTCTGTTTATTCTGCAACTCCCGTTTCGAGTTACTAATCTTAGCAACTAAACTAGTATCAAATACTGAGGGGTTGCTATAAACACTAGTAAAGTACACATCAGTAACATGTATATCAAATATACTTATGTTCACTTTGCCATCCTTATTATCTGCCAATCACTTGGGGTAGTTCCGCTTCCAGTGACCAGTCCCTTTGTAGTAGAAACACTTAGTCTCAGGCTTAGGACCAGACTTGGGCTTCTTCACTTGAGCAGCAACTTGCTTGCTATTCTTCTTGAAGTTCCCCTTCTTCCCTCTGCCCTTTTTCTTGAAACTAGTGGTCTTGTCTACCATCAACACTTGATGTTTTTCTCGATTTCTACCTTCGTCAATTTCCGCACTACGAACAGCTTGGGAATCGTTTTTGTTATCCCTTGCATACCATAGTTCATCACGAAGTTCTACTAACTTGGTGATGGTGACTAGAGAATTCTGTCAATCACTATCTTATCTGTAAGATTAACTCGCACTTGATTCAAGCGATTGTAGTACTCAGACAATCTGGGCACATGCTCACTAGTTGAGCGATTCTCCTCCATCTTTTAGCTATAAAACTTGTTGGAGACTTCATATCTCTCAAGTCGGGTATTTGCTTGAAATATTAACTTCAACTCCTGGAACATCTCATATACTCCATGACGTTCAAAACGTCTTTGAAGTCCCAATTCTAAGCCGTTAAGCATGGTGCACTTAAACTATCAAGTAGTCATCATATTGAGCTAGCCAAACGTTCATAACGTCTGCATCTGCTCCTGCAATAGGTCCGTCACCTAGCGGTGCATCAAGGACATAATTCTTCTGTGCAGCAATGAGGATAAACCTCAGATTACGGATCCAATCCGCATCTTTGCTACTAACATCTTTCAACACAATTTTCTCTAGGAACATATCAGAATAAACATATGAAAGCAACAACGCGAGCTATTGATCTACAACATAGATATGCTAATACTACCAGGACTAAGTTCATGATAAATTAAAGTTCAATTAATCATATTACTTAAGAACTCCCACTTAGATAGACATCCCTCTAATCCTCTAAGTGATCACGTGATCCAAATCAACTAAACCATGTCCGATCATCACGTGAGATGGAGCAGTTTCATTGGTGAACATCACTATGTTGATCATATCTACTATATGATTCACGCTCGACCTTTCGGTCTCCGTGTTCCGAGGCCATATCTGTATATGCTTGGCTCGTCAAGTATAACCTGAGTATTCCGCGTGCGCAACTGTTTTGCACCCGTTGTATTTGAACGTAGAGCCTATCACACCCGATCATCACGTGGTGTCTCAGCACGAAGAACTTTTGCAACGGTGCATACTCAGGGAGAACACTTCTTGATAATTTAGTGAGAGATCATCTTATAATGCTACCGTCAATCAAAGCAAGATAAGATGCATAAAAAGATAAAAATCACATGCAATCAATATAAGTGATATGATATGGCCATCATCATCTTGTGCTTGTGATCTCCATCTCCGAAGCACCGTCATGATCACCATCGTCACCGGCGCGACACCTTGATCTCCATCGTAGCATCGTTGTCGTCTCGCCAATCTTATGCTTCCACTACTATCACTACCGTTTAGTAATAAAGTAAAGCATTACATCGCAATTGCATTGCATACAATAAAGCGACAACCATATGGCTCCTGCCAGTTGCCGATAACTTGGTTACAAAACATGATCATCTCATACACTAAAATTCAGCATCATGCCTTGACCATATCACATCACAACATGCCCTGGAAAAACAAGTTAGACGTCCTCTACTTTGTTGTTGCATGTTTTACGTGGCTGCTACGGGCTTAAGTAAGAACCAATCTCACCTACGCATCAAAACCACAACGATAGTTTGTCAAATAGACTCCGTTTTAACCTTCGCAAGGACCGGGCGTAGCCACACTCGGTTCAACTAAAGTTGGAGAGACAGTCGCCCGCAAGCCATCTATGTGCAAAGCACGTCGAGGGAACCGGTCTCGCGTAAGCGTACGCGTAAGGTTGGTCCGGGTCGTCTCGTCCAACAATACCGCCGAACCAAAGTATGAAATGCTGGTAGGCAGTATGACTTGTATCGTCCACAACTCACTTGTGTTCTACTCGTGCATATAACATCAACATAAATAACCTAGGCTCTGATGCCACTGTTGGGAACGTAGTAATTTCAAAAAAATTCCTACGCACACGCAAGATCATGTGATGCATAGCAACGAGGGGAGAGTATTGTCTACGTACCCAACGCAGACCGACTGCGGAAGCGATGACACGACGTAGAGGAAGTAGTCGTACGTCTTCACGATCCAACCGATCAAGCACCGAAACTACGACACCTCCGAGTTCGAGCACACGTTCAGCTCCATGACGATCCCCGGACTCCGATCCAGCAAAGTGTCGGGGAAGAGTTCCGTCAGCACGACGGCGTGGTGATGATCTTGATGAACTACAGCAGCAGGGCTTCGCCTAAACTCCGCTACAGTATTATCGAGGAATATGGTGGCAGGGGGCACCGCACACGGCTAAGGAACAGATCACGTGGATCAACTTGTGTGTCTAGAGGTGCCCCCTGCCTCCGTATATAAAGGATGGAGGAGGAGGAGGTCGGCCAAGGCAAAGGTGCGGCCAGGATAGGGAGTCCTACTAGGACTCCAAGTCCTAGTAGGAGTCCACCAAGAGGGGAGGAAGGGAGAAGGAATAGGAGGAGAAGGAGAGGTGGCCGGCCCCCTTTTCCCTAGTCCAATTCGGACCAAAGGGGAGGGGGGGCGCAGCAGCCTTTTTCCTCTTCCCACTAAAGCCCATCAAGGCCCATTACTTCTCCCGTAACTACCCGGTACTCCGAAAAATACCCGAATCATTCGGAACCTTTCCGATGTCCGAATATAGTCGTCCAATATATCGATCTTTACGTCTCGACCATTTCGAGACTCCTCGTCATGTCCCCGATCTCATCCAGGACTCCGAACTCCTTCGGTACATCAAAACTCATAAACTCATAATATAACTGTCATCGAAACCTTAAGCGTGCGGACCCTACGGGTTCGAGAACAATGTAGACATGACCGAGACACGTCTCCGGTCAATAACCAATAGCGGGACCTGGATGCCCATATTGGCTCCTACATATTCTACGAAGATCTTTATCGGTCAGACCGCATAACAACATACGTTGTTCCCTTTGTCATCGGTATGTTACTTGCCCGAGATTCGATCATCGGTATCCAATACCTAGTTCAATCTTGTTACCGGCAAGTCTCTTTACTCGTTCCGTAATACATCATCTCACAACTAACATATTAGTTATAATGCTTGCAAGGCTTATGTGATGTGTATTACCGAGAGGGCCCAGAGATACCTCTCCGACAATCGGAGTGACAAATCCTAATCTCGAAATACGCCAACCCAACATCTACCTTTGGAGACACCTGTAATGCTCCTTTATAACCACCCAGTTACCTTGTGACGTTTGGTAGCACCCAAAGTGTTCCTCTGGCAAACGGGAGTTGCATAATCTCATAGTCATAGGAACATGTATAAGTCATGAAGAAATCAATAGCAACATACTAAACGATCGTGTGCTAAGCTAATGGAATGGGTCATGTCAATCAGATCATTCAACTAATGATGTGACCTTGTTAATCAAATAACAACTCATTGTTCATGGTTAGGAAACATAACCATCTTTGATTAACGAGCTAGTCAAGTAGAGGCATACTAGTGACACTCTGTTTGTCTATGTATTCACATATGTATTATGTTTCCGGTTAATACAATTATAGCATGAATAATAAACATTTATCATCAAATAAGGAAATAAATAATAACTTTAGTATTGCCTCTAGGGCATATTTCCTTCACGAGCTCCTCCTGAGCTTGGTTGAGTCACCTGGCATGGCATCATCGGCACCTGCAAACTGGTTTTGGAAGTATTTGTGAGCCATAGGGACTCAGCAATCTCACACCCTCGCGATCAAGACTATTTAAGCTTATGGGTAAGGTAAAAGGTATGAGGTGGAGCTGCAGCAAGCGACTAGCATATATGGTGGCTAACATACGCAAATGAGAGAGAGAAGAGAAGGCAAAGCACGGTCGATAAAAGTAATGATCAAGAAGTGATCCTAAACAACCTACATCAAGCATAACTCCAACACCGTGTTCACTTCCCGGACTCCGCCGGAAAGAGACCATCACGGTAACACACGCGGTTGATTCATTTTAATTAAATTAAGGTTTAAGTTGTCTACAACCGGACATTAACAAATTCCCATCTGCCCATAACCACGGGCATGGCTTTCGAAAGTTCAAAACCCTGCAGGGGTGTCCCAACTTAGCCCATCACAAGCTCTCACGGTCAACGAAGGAATAGACCTCCTCCCAAGACATTCCGATCAGACTCGGTATCCCGGTACAACAAGACAGTTCGACAGGGTAAAACTAAACCAGCAACACCGCCCGAATGCGCCGACAAATCCCGATAGGAGCTGCACATATCTCTTTCTCAGGGCACACTCAGATTGTCTTAGGTACGGGTAGGCCAGCCCAGAGTTGCCCCTTGTCGTCACCGGCAGCTGACAGGTTGGACCAACACTCAAAGGAGCACTGGCCCGGGGGGGGGGGTAAAATAATGATGACCCTTGAGTCCACGAAGCCCAAGGGAAAAAAAGGCTCGGTGGCGAATGGTAAAACCAATGTTGGGCATTGCTGGAAGATCTTTACTTAAGGCGAACTGTCAAGGGGTTCCCATTATAGCCCAACCGCGTAAGGAACGCAAAATCCGGGAACATAACACCGATATGACGGAAACTAGGGCGGCAAGAGTGGAACAAAACACTAGGCATAAGGCCGAGCCTTCCACCCTTTACCAAGTATATAGATGCATTAATTAAATAAGATATATAGTGATATCCCAACAAGTAAACATGTTCCAACAAGGAACGATCTCCATGTTCCAACAAGGAAAAAACTTCAATCTTCGCCTACAACTAACAACGCTATAAGAGGGGCTGAGCAAAGCGGTAATATAGCCAAACAATGGTTTGCTAGGACAAGGTGGGTTAGAAGCTTGGTCCAACAATATGGAGGCATGACAAGCAAGTGGTAGGTATTGCAGCATAGGCATAGCAAAAGAGCGAGCAACTAGCAGGCAAAGATAGTAGTGATTTCGAGGGTATGGTCATCTTGCCTGAAATCCCGCAAGGAAGAAGAACGAGTCCATGAAGAAGACAAACGAACATAGATGGACGAGTCCTCACAAACGCGACGTTACCGGATTACCGAGAAGAAGTACACCAGAAAGAAAGCAAACAACATAGTAAAAAATCATCACATAAGCATGGTACGATGCGCAAACAAGTATGATGCATGTCCGGTTTAAAGAGGCATGGCAAAATGCACAAACAACACTACAAGTTATGTGGAGCACAATATGCAACGAGTTGCATATCGACGGAACACCACATACCTTATTTAGTTCTCTCTCGTTTATGTACTCAACAAAATTAAATGTTGTGTAAACATGGCAAGAGGGTGAAGCAAAGTAAAACTACCTATCTAGTCATGTTTAAATGAGGCCGGAAGCAACGAACAACAATTCCGGAAACTCCTCATATGCATATATTAGGTTTGGTACTGTTCTGCCCTAAACATAATTTTAGAGTTGTTAAGCATGCAAAATGAAGCCACCATGTTAAACTAGGCATTTTTCTATCCCAATTACATATAAAGTTTATTAGAAACCGAGCTACGGTTGAAAAGTTATGAATTAAGTCATTTTAGCATGACGTAGGAGAAAATTTAAACAAACATCATTTTAGACATTTTAAACATGCATGAAAGTGACATATTATTAAACTAGACAAAATTCTGAGCAAGTTTCATATATAAATAATTTTAATCCGATGCACGGTTCATGAGTTATTAAATGCATGAACTCTAGGGATTTTTCTACAAAACAGGTCTCCTCTGGAAAAAAGAAAAACGCTGAAAGGAAAAAAAACAGAAGCAGGCCAAAATTGTTGGGCCCAAGGTGCACAGGAGAGGGGGCGGCTCAACCATGGGCCGTGCTAGATCTAGAAGGGAGCAGGTCACGCCTTAGGCACTGCGGCTGGAGAGGTAGGCCGGGGGGAGTGGGCCTGGGCGCTGGCAAGCCGTGTTGCGATCTGGCGCTGGGCCTCGCGCGACGGAGGGGAGCCGCTGGGCCGGAGCAAAGGTGGCCCAGGCACGGGCGCTAGTGGATCGAGCTCGTTCGACGCGGTCAACAGGCGAAGGTGAGGCAGCCCAGGTGCGTGCGGTCGGCGCAGAGGCCATGGTCGCGGGCACTCCAGCGAACTTGCCGGCAAGGAGGAGCAGAGAAGAATGTGGAGCGGCCGATCCGTGCAGGGATGGATGGATCCGGTGCAGAGGGGTCCGGATCCAGCCGGAGGAGGGGCGACGGCGACGTGGGGTGGCAGCGGCAAACTCCGGCGGTCCCCTGACGAACTGCAGATTGGGAGGCAGAGAGAGATTAGCTCGGGAGACCGAGAAGAAGGAAAAAGGAGAGGAGAAGGAGACGGCGATGGGGCACTGGCCTGGGGTTCGCCGGCGAGGGAACTCCGGTGGCCGGCGATGCAAGGCCGGCGTGCTGGATCTGATGCGCCGAAGGAGTCCGGCGGGGAGGCGTGGAGTGGAGGCGGGGAGCCTCAGGGGTGGGGCGTGGCTTTGGGCCCGGTTCGACCTTGAGCCGGTCGACCTAGGCCTAGGCGGGCCGCGGCGCGGGGTGTTGGGGCTGGCGACGTGGCACGTCGCGGTTGGAGGAAGCGGCGGCTCAGGTGGCGGCGCTGCCGGCTTCTGCGCGCCAAGTGGCGGTGGATATGGTGGCCGACGCGGAAAACGAGGCAGAGGAGGTGGGCAGCGGCTGGCTGATGATTGGGGGCAGAGAATTCGAGGAGGAGGAAGGAGAAGGCCCAAAATGGCATGGAGGGGGTCTATATAAGGTAAGGGGGGCTAGGGTTAGGGGGTTTGAGGCCGTTTCGGAGCCGTTCGATCTCGATAGTGGGCTGTGAAGAGAGGTTGGGTTGAGATGAGAGGAGAGGAGTGCAGCCCGGCAACTATTTCTGGAGACCGAAAATGTCCGACGTTTGCTCGGCTATAATGCCGCTATAGTTTAACGGTTGGGCTATCAAACGAACTTCGAATGCGATGAAACTTGACAGGCGGTCTATCTACACGATAACAAGACCACACGCCAACTTTCAACCCATTCCGAGAACATTTGTCGGCCACTTATAAAATACTAATTCGGAGGTGCCGCGGGCGCGTGCAAGTGTTTCTGGGCTCAGAAAAGACAACGGAAAGAATGGGGGAACCCGGACGGATGCAAGTTTTGAAAACATGATAATGCAATGCACATGATGACATGATAAGATGCAACACGCAAGCAAATGACAGGGCAACAACAACGAATAACTGGAGGGCACCTGGCACATCGGTCTCGGGGCGTCACAACACTCCACCACTACGAGAGGATCTCGTCCCAATATCTAGAATGGCACCAGAGGGACAACGGAAGAGAAAGAGAAGAGGTAAAACTAAGTTGCTTCTTTGACAAACGAGTGAAACCAAAGAACCTTGAAAAGGTTAAGCCATATCGAGAAAAGAATGCAACGGAGATGAAAGAAGTTGAAAACACTCCGTTAGAAAAGAGGAACAAGGGAGAACAACTTCGGGCAGCACTCCGATTTAAAAGAAAAGGAATTGAATAAGAACTTGGTAATATTAGAAGATACTTGATGAAATCACAACACACTGCCTCCGGAACTATTGAATGAATCGGACAAGGGGTGAGAAAGATCTCAGACAGCACTCCGGTTGAAACGAGATGCAAGGCTTGATAAGGCGAAAAGAACTTGAGCAAAAGGGCACAACACTCTGGTTAAATGGATAAGCACGAAAAGAAGATGATCTTTGACAAAACGAGATGATGGGTTGAAAAGAGCAACATGACAATGCCCCTGGAACAAAAGAATAGAAGATAGATAATTGAAATAAAAGAATGGAGAAGAAAATGCCAACTTCTGCCACAAAAGAGCTTGAAAAGGCATCTTTAGGAGAAGGGTTGAATGGAATTGTTGGAAAACCAACAACGAAAAGAGTAAGCCTGTAGTGGGCTTATAGAAAAACATCTCGAAACTAGAGGTGATAACCTGCCACTCACGGGAAAAGAATTGGATTGATATGAACAAGGAGACGCGAAACTATATCACCGGGAGGATAAATGAAGAACTTGGGTCATTTATAAGCACCATAGATAGCAACAAACCTTAGGGAAGGCTTTAGGTGAAATATAACCCAAGATAACTCCAAAGAATAGATTGGTGTATTTAAATACCTCATCTTGATAACTTGTGAAACACGAAGCATGAAGGGAAATTATCAAGAATGACATAACACCACCTCAAAAGATATGCATGAAAGAATTGCACTCCGGATTACAAGATGAAGAATGCTTGAGCTTCTGTGAAAAGAATCTTGATGAACGCTTCAAGAACAGATTAAGTCCTTAATGAACCATCATGTAGAACCTTCATGAAGAACTCCAGTAAACAAAAGATAACGAAAAGAAATAGGAGTAGAAAACACAAGGTGAAACCTTGTAATGATTTAGATGGAGCTTCACGACGAGATAATTGAGAGAGCTTGGATCTCCGGAAAAGAAAGATCAGACACCTGGAATCGAGAATTTGATTAACCTCCGGAATAAGGAATTGAATTCACTCGATGAAACAAGAATAAGAATTATGTTATGCTTATCCTTCACCAATTAAATTGATGACGAGCAAACGGATTGCATACAACTTATTCTTGAAGAAAGGATTTGGATAGATATGGCGCCAACTTGAGAAGGTCTTTAACGAACCACCGGTGGGATTGGAAAGAACGAATGAATTGATAACTAACCAAGGAAGAGAACTCTTGAACGAGCCACTGGTAAGAATTGAAAACGAACGAAGTAAAAGGGGTGAATCACCGGTAAGAATTAGCAAATGAACGAAGATACATGAGAGAGTTTAGATCCAAGAGAACGAAGGAATCACGACTGATTAGAGATCACTTGAACGATGCACCAGTAAGATTTGGAGAACCATAGCTAAAGGCCGAGAATGAATACTTCTAATATGATGGGCTCCGGATAAAACAAACTGAAATACTCTTGAAATGCTCCGGATAGGTGAAAGAATACTCACGATCAAAACAATTAGGAGAGGATGGCAACAAGCTAGAAACACAAATCTTGAAGAGAAAGGAGCAAGATTTAGAGGAAAATCTTTTTCTGTCTTCAAATGTTGAGAATGACGATGAGAACACCACCAAGAATTATTGAGGCACTCCGGAATGAAGAATGTAAAGGTTGAGCCAACGATGAAAATAATTTTAAAAGATCTTGGAGAAAGACATTTGACTGATGATAATTCATTCTTACGTCAAACTTTAGAAAAGAATTTGAGAATAACTCCGAAAAATTAGAAGAGTCAGGTAAGATCCTGGGAAAAGACTTGTGGGTTAGGGCCCACTCAAAATAAACACCGTTGGAATGATTACTTGAAAGATATTGCACCAGTTGAATTAAATGACTTGAATGAGATAACAAGCTCGAAAGATCTTGAATGAATGCAGAGTGGAAAACACGAATCTTCGAGATATCTTGAGCACTCCGGAACAAATGAATAGCGAGAAGTGGATGATTAAGAGGTGCACCGGCATGATAAGGTATTTGAAACAAGGAAAAAGGATATGATCAACACCAAAGCTTGACTTGAAACCACCGGAGAAGATAAAAGAAAGAAGAATGATGAACTAGAAGCTCCGTTAGTATCTTCATGAGAATCACCGGATAACAACATTGAAGGAAAAGAATGGAGAGGCTTCACATCAATAAGATGGATACTCGATTAAGAAATCTGAGTCCTTGAAGAAAAAGGGAGGGTGGGCGGGAAAACAAAGGCAAGTTGGAGACGAATGAAACAAACACCGTTGAGAAGAACTGATACTTGATCTTGCGGTTGTTGAAATGATCGGATCCACTTGAAGAGAAACACACCGGTGAAAAGGATTGACATGACAAACTCAATGATCGAGAAGGATTAGTATTCACATGGGAATATGAGAACACCATTTGGAAAAGGTATGGAATCAACACTTGACATTGAAGCAACTCGAATACCACAACTTAAAACAAAACAAAGGATTGTCTTGCAAAATAAGCCGGAACAAACATATGATAGACATTTCGTCCGAAGTTTTTGTGGTGGGGCCTACACGGGCTCGATCGTATAGCACCATCATGTACAAGGCAGTGCACATGACATACGAAGCGTCCCCGAGTCGGCATAGCCAAGGACTCTTTAAGACACAACGAGACCACTGTAAAACCGACCGTGAATAGGGGGACCACTAGACGTCGAACCCCAATTTCATATCATACATCCGTCGGAAAGATATCCTAAGAGCTACTTGATTCCCACCTATGAAACTCTCGAAATTTTCCGGTTATGCAATCAGGTGTTGGGGATACAGGGGAAGCATAATATCTCACCCAAACTAGCAAATCCTACATCCAGCTGTATCCATCCTTCAACACATAACCAAGAAACCTTCGGAAATCATCTACCTCAACCTTCGAAAAGCATCCGTTATACAAGTTATGGTGATACTCCCGAACTCCCGCCCCAGTACTGGGTGGCGTCGAGGTTATCTCACCAACGAACTGCATAAAAGAGATTTTCAATGTCGGCGTACTAAACTCAGGTATTCCAGAACTGCAATGATAAAATTATGACGACAACACCTCAGAGCTCAACTCCCCGGGACACTTCCACAAAACCCCTGACAGGAGGCACCAAGACAATGTTCTCGTCATAAAACCATCGGAACGATTCCAAGATACCCGCGTGATCCTAAAAAAATTTCTTTTAGTGAAATTTGAGAAGAGAAGAGTCAAAACTCTACGTCAGGATGCCTTACCAGAGCGATGAAGAGACTGGGAAGTAAAAAGAATTCCGAAACTCTCCGATATATAATTCCTAAATGACTCAAAACTTTTTTTCTAGACACAACTCGGCCACTAAAAACGATCAAGCAATGGGGCTCCTAAGGTCGGGGAAGGCTCTGATTACCAACTTGTAACGCCCTCGATGCGGCTATATCTCCCACGTGTCGAAGCACAACTTAGAGGCATAACCGCATTGAAAGCAATGTCGCAAGTGAGGTAATCTTCACACAACCCATGTAATACATAAGGGAAAGAGATACATAGTTGGCTTACAATCGCCACTTCACACAAATACATGAATAAAGCATTACATCATCCAAATACAATCAGGGCCCGACTATGGAGCCAAAATAAAAGAAGAACCCCAAATGCAACAAAGGTCCCCGATCGACCCCAACTGGGCTCCACTACTGATCAACTAGAACGAAACAACACAAAGGACAAGATCTTCATCGAGCTCCTCCTGAGCTTGGTTGCGTCACCTGGCATGGCATCATCGGCACCTGCAAACTGGTTTTGGAAGTATCTCTGAGCCACAGGGACTCAGCAATCTCACACCCTCGCGATCAAGACTATTTAAGCTTATGGGTAAGGTAAAAGGTATGGGGTGGAGCTGCAGCAAGCGACTAGCATATATGGTGGCTAACATACGCAAATGAGAGCGAGAAGAGAAGGAAAAGCACGGTCGATAAAAGTAATGATCAAGAAGTGATCCTAAACAACCTATGTCAAGCATAACTCCAACACCGTGTTCACTTCCCGAACTCCGCCGGAAAGAGACCATCACGGTAACACACGCGGTTGATTCATTTTAATTAAATTAAGGTTTAAGTTGTCTACAACCGGACATTAACAAATTCCCATCTGCCCATAACCGCGGGCACGGCTTTCGAAAGTTCAAAACCCTGGAGGGGTGTCCCAACTTAGCCCATCACAAGCTCTCATGGTCAATGAAGGAATAGACCTCCTCCCGAGACATTTCGATCAGACTCGGTATCCCGGTACAACAAGACATTTCGACAGGGTAAAACTAAACCAGCAACACCGCCCGAATGTACCGACAAATCCCGATAGGAGCTGCACATATCTCTTTCTCAGGGCACACTCAGATTGTCTTAGGTATGGGTAGGCCATCCCAGAGTTTCCCCTGGTGGTCACCGGTAGCTGACAGGTTGGACCAACACTCAGAGGAGCACTGGCCCGGGAGGGTAAAATAATGATGACCCTTGAGTCCGTGAAACCCAAGGGAAAAAAAAGGCTAGGTGGCGAATTGTAAAACCAATGTTGGGCATTGCTGGAAGAGCTTTACTTAAGGCGAACTGTCAAGGGGTTCCCATTATAGAGCAACCGCGTAAGGAACGCAAAATCCGGGAACATAACACCGATATGACGGAAACTAGGGCGGCAAGAGTGGAACAAAACACCAGGCATAAGGCCGAGCCTTCCACCCTTTACCAAGTATATAGATGCATTAATTAAATAAGATATATAGTGATATCCCAACAAGTAAACATGTTCCAACAAGGAACGATCTCCATGTTCCAACAAGGAACAAAACTTCAATCTTCACCTGCTACTAACAACGCTATAAGAGGGGCTGAGCAAAGCGGTAACATAGCCAAACAACATTTTGCTAGGACAAGGTGGGTTAGAGGCTTGGTCAAACAATATGGGAGGCATGACAAGAAAGTGGTAGGTATCGCAGGATGGCATAGCCAAAGAGCGAGCAACTAGCAGGCAAAGATAGTAGTGATTTCGAGGGTGTGGTCATCTTGCCTGAAATCCCGCAAGGAAGAAGAACGAGTCCATGAAGAAGACAAACGAACATAGACGGACAAGTCCTCACAAACGCGACGTTACCGGATTACCGAGAAGAAGTACACCTGAAAGAAAACAAACAACATAGTAAAAAATCATCACATAAGCATGGTATGATGCGCAAACAAGTATGATGCATGTCCGGTTAAAGAGGCATGGCAAAATGCACAAACAACACTACAAGTTAAGTGGAGCTCAATATGCAACGAGTTGCATATCGACGGAACACCACATGCCTTATTTAGTTCTCTCTCATTTATGTACTCAACAAAATTAAATGTTGTGTAAACATGGCAAGAGGGTGAAGCAAAGTAAAACTACCTATCTAGTCAAGTTTAAATGAGGTCGGAAGCAATGAACAACAATTCCGGAAACTCCTCATATGCATATATTAGGTTTGGTACTGTTCTGCCCTAAACATAATTTTAGAGTTGTTAAGCATGCAAAATGAAGCCACCATGTTAAACTAGGCATTTTTCTACCCCAATTACATATAAAGTTTATTAGAAACCGAGCTACGGTTGAAAAGTTATGAATTAAATCATTTTAGCATGACATAGGAGCAAATTTAAACAAACATCATTTTAGACATTTTAAACATGCATGAAAGTGACATATTATTAAACTAGACAAAATTTTGAGCAAGTTTCATATATAAATAATTTTAATCCGATGCACGTTTCATGAGTTATTAAATGCATGAACTCTTGGGACTTTTCTGCAAAACAGGTCTCCTCTAGAAAAAAAGAAAAACGCTGAAAGGAAAAGAAATAGAAGCAGGCCAAAATTGCTGGGCCCAAGGTGCACAGGAGAGGGGGCGGCTCACCCATGGGCCATTTTGGATCTGGAAGGGAGCAGGTCGGGCCTTAGGCGCTTCGGCCGGAGAGGTAGGCCGGGGGGAGTGGGCCTGGGCGCTGGCAGGCCGTGTTGCGATCTGGCGCTGGGCCTCATGCAACGGAGGGGAGCCGCTGGGCCGGAGCAGAGGTGGCCCAGGCGCGGGCGCTGGTGGATCGAGCTCGTTCGACGCGGTCAACAGGCGTAGGTGAGGCAGCCCGGGTGCGTGCGGTCGGCGCAGAGGCCATGGTCACGGGCACTCTGGCGAACTTGCCGGCAAGGAGGCACGGAGAAGAACGTGGAGCAGCGGATCCGTGCAGGGATGGATGGATCCGGTGCAGAGGGGTCCGGATCCAGCCGGAGGAGGGGCGACGGCGACTTGGGGTGGCAGCGGCGAACTCCGGCGGTCCCCTGACGAACTGCAGATTGGGAGGCAGAGAGAGATTAGCTCGGGAGAGCGAGAGGAAGGAAAAAGGGGAGGAGAAGGAGACGGCGATGGGGCACTGGCCTGGGGTTCACCGGCGAGGGCACTCCGGTGGCCGGCGATGCGAGGCCGGCGCGCTGGATCCGGTGGCCGGTGATGCGAGGCCGGCGGGGAGGCGTGGAGTGGAGGCGGGGAGCCTCGGGGGTGGGGCGCGGCTTCGGCTCGGTTTGACCCTGAGCCGGTCGACCTGGGCCTAGGCGGGCCGCGGCGCGGGGTGTTGGGGCTGGCGACATGGCACGTCGCGGTTCGAGGAAGCGGCGGCTCAGGTGGCGGCGCTGCCGGCTTCTGCACGCCAAGTGGCGGCGGATCTGGTGGCCGGCGCGGAAAACGAGGCAGAGGAGGTGGGAGGCGGCTGGCTGATGATTGGGGGCGCGGATTTCGAGGAGGAGGAAGGAGAAGGCCCAAAATGGCATGGAGGGGGTCTATATAAGGTAAGGGGGGCTAGGGTTAGGGGGTTTGAGGCCGTTTCGGAGTCGTTCGATCTCGATCGAACGACCCGGAGTGGAGGGGTTAGATAGGTGGGCTAGTGGGCTGTGAAGAGAGGTTGGGCTGAGATGAGAGGAGAGGAGTGCAGCCCGGCAACTGTTTCCGGAGACCGAAAACGTCCGACGTTTGCCCGGCTATAATGCCGCTATAGTTTAACGGTTGGGCTATCAAACGAACTCCGAATGCGATGAAACTTGACAGGAGGTCTATCTACACTATAACAAGACCACACGCCAACTTTCAACCCATTCCGAGAACATTTGTTGGACACTTATAAAATACTAATTCGCAAGTGCCGCGGGCGCGTGCAAGTGTTTCTAGGCTCAGAACGGACAACGGAAAGAACGGGGGAACCCGGACGGATGCAAGTTTTGAAAACATGATAATGCAATGCACATGATGACATGATAAGATGCAACATGCAAGCAAATGAAAGGGCAACAACAATGAATAACTGGAGGGCACCTGGCACACCGGTCTCGGGGCGTCACAACTACATGACTAGTTGTGAACCCAAAGTGGCAATAACGTACGGGGACTGGCATACATGAATCAACATCGAGCATGTCGGTCAACAGCGTATGAATCCGGGCTATAGCAACTGGGCTAACAGGACTCCGGGAACCCGGGCTGTAGCAGGCTAACAGGACTCCAGATGTCTCCGCGTGATATTTCACCGAAGTGACAAACACAAGAATGAAGTGAATCACATGCCGGCCAGTCTATGTGTTCCGGAGCAGTAGTGTTGGGCTAGCAGGACTCCGGTAACCCGGGCTGTATCGGACTACCAAGGCTCAGTGGAAGCACCAGATTACATTTCCCCATAAGAGAGGCTACCAAGGATAAACAACCAGATTGTCAGATCCCACACATACCAAGCATTTCAAACATACACACAATATGATCGATATGTGTAAATACAACATGGCATCACAACAAAACTCTACAACTCAAAGTACTTTATTTAGAAGGCTCCAGAGAGCCATACATAATATGTTCATACAGGTAGGGGTCACACGACCCAACACTCAAGTCATACAAACATACAAGCACATGCGGAAGAAAACTTGTCTGTGTACAGACAACTAGAAAGCAAGAAGGCTTGACAAAGCCTGTCTATCTACAAGTCCCTTCACGGCTCAGGATCACCACCTGGGTGGCAAGTCACTCGTCAACATCGAGATCTACATAGAACCCATCGGAGGGGGCGGTGTTCTCTTCGGCAATAGTAATTAAGCAAACATGAGTACAAAGGTACTCAACAAGTCTTACAACAGATCCTACTATACATGCAACATTCTCAAGAAGGATAGTGGGGTTATTGCAGCAAGCGAGCTTTTACTCTTGGCTAAGATGTCCTATGAGACAGCAACTTGTAAATGTTTTGTGCACACGAGTCCACTACTCACCACAACAATACACTACCATGGATCCTCCTCCGTCATCCTACGGAAGGGCCATCCACGGCACTCACACTTGTCTTCAGGCTTTTAGGAGTATCCATTTACTTGTCTATGAACTGCATAGACAACCAAGTAGTCCTTTACCGCGGACGCGGCTATTCGAATAGATGATGTTAACCCTGTAGGGCTGTACTTCTTCATACACGCTCTCACCACTTACCTCCATTTACACGACATGTACTCGGCAACCTTCAAGCGGAAGCCCAACAAGGGTGTCGGCCACGGCCTACCTAAACACTCAAGTCTCTAGTCCAGGTTTATCGCCTATCCAGGTTCCATCCGCAGGGAGTCCAGCCGAGGTTTCCACATACGGCCCCGAACGATGTGTACAGGGTAACAAGACACCAAACGGGCGCTCGGCATACCCGACCACGGTGTATCTACCGCATCATAGCCCATCCCTGGGGTCAGCGCTTTGCAAGGCCTCCAACACATATCCTATAAACACCAGAAACTAGTTGCAACTCCTGGACAGAGGACTAGGGTGGTTAAGAAGCCGTGAGGGTCAATTAAGGATCCCAATGCATGGTAGTAACTGATTCTTGAATCACACATATAGATCTCGGTGCTTAAGGATGGTTCTAATGAAACAACCCACAATGTACTCCTACATGGCCTATCATAGATACCTTTACCAAATCGTGTTCAACACATCACTCACATTACCGACATAATCATTTCACTCTAGCCCATCACCCAGATGAACCAGACCTGACACGACTCTAAGCATAGCAGGCATAGAAAGGTAGGAAACACATACATGGCTCAATCAACTCCTACACATGCTAGTGGGTTACATCTAGTTACTGTGGCAATTACAGGTCATGTAGAGGAAATGGGTTCAACTACCGCAACACACAGCAGTTTGAAATGTTGTTGTCTTAAATGCAGTAAATGAGAGCAGGAGCAAGAACATGGGATTGTATCGATATGATCAATCAGGCTGCTTGCCTGATGGAGTGGTAGTAGGATACTGCCCTTCAGTCGGATATTCGTAGGTATCCTTGGAGGCGGAACCTACCATGAAAGACACATCGGAACATAATCATCACATGGAAATATGCAACAATATGATGCATGCTATGACATGGCAATATGGGTGTGTTTTGGCTAGTGCATTCTAAAACAGGTTGGTTGGAGTCCATTTGAATCAAAGATTCAAATGAAAGCTCATGATATGTAGTCATATTAATGCATTAGCTTGTTTCACTTAAACAGCAAGGTTAAAGTGTTCTGACATGCATGAAACCATTACAGATGGACAGATTGGATTTTTCTGATCAATTTTCATATATAAATCATTGCATTTGGAGTTACAGATTAATTTCTATGAATTTTTGAAGTTTATAACATTTTCTGGAATTTCCTGTATAAGAATTAATCCTATAAATGATTTATTGTGTTAGCATTGCGTCAGGGTGACGTCATCTGTCAACAGGGACGGCCCAGGTCAAATCTGACCAGTGGGTCCCGCGTGTCAGTGTCATTAGACTAACTAATTTTAGTTAGTCCTAATCCTAGTAAATTAGCAGGGCAGGCCCACATGGTCAAATGGTCAAACCCACCGGCGACATGACGCCGGCGAGGCCAGACGCGGCAGAGCAGCACGGGATTTCTCCTCCAGCGACCAAATGGACGGCGGAGGGCACCTATGTGTAGCTGGGAGCGAACCGCGTCGGGTGGTGCTAGTGGTTGGGCTCGGGGTCACTGGAAACGATGCTAGCGACGAGTTTGGCGGCGGCCGGAGCTCGGACGAGCTCGGACTCGTTGCTAGGAGGCACGGCGAGGTGCATGGAGCAGGGCTACGGACTCCTGGGGATGCGGCGAGTGTCAAAACAGGCGGATATCGGGTAGGGGATCCCAAACTATGCTTCTAGGCCGGATGATAACAGGAGGCAGGGGACATGATGTTTTACCCAGGTTCGGGCCCTCTTGATGGTGGTAAAACCCTAAGTCCTGCTTGATTAATATTGATGATATGAGTAGTACAAGAGTAGATCTACCACGAGATCAGAGAGGCTAAACCCTAGAAGCTAGCCTATGGTATGATTGTATGTTGTGATTGTTGTCCTACAGACTAAAAACCCTTCGGTTTATATAGACACCGGAGAGGGTTAGGGTTACACAAGGTCGGTTACAAAGGAGGAGATATCCATATCCGTATTGCCTAGCTTGCCTTCCACGCCAAGTAGAGTCCCATCCGGACACGAGACGAAGTCTTCAATCTTGTACCTTCATAGTCTAACAGTCCGGCCAATGGAGATAGTCCGGCTGTCCGGAGACCCCCTAATCCAGGACTCCCTCAGTAGCCCCCGAACCAGGCTTCAATGACGATGAGTCCGGTGCGCAGTATTGTCTTCGGTATTGCTAGGCGGGTTCCTCTCCAAATTCTGTGTACCTGTCGAAATAGTGTCCAGTCTCTTGTGAATGATGCGCTCTTGACTTCCACACCTAATAATGGCCACTTTCCACGTGTCGAGCGAATGTGAAGAGCCAGGGCATTTTCACATTTACCCCCCTAGCTGTATGAATGAGCCGCCTATTAAAAAGACGAGGATTCAGATCCAAATCACACCATCCTCCTTCGGCGAGCCTTCATCGGAGCGCACCCGACAGAGATCCATTCCATCATGGCCGGTCGACACAGCTCCTCCTCTCGCCCCCTAGCTCCAAGCCTGGAGATTGGGAGAGATGTTCCGTCCCGCACAGCAAATTAGTGATGCTTCAGACCAAGGGATTTCTTCCCCCAGTGTACCTGGTCCCGGTTCGAGCCGGGCTTGCCACCTATAATGGCGGAGAGCAAGCGGAGAGCCTTCCCAATCCCTCCAAGGGAGAGCGGGTATGCCTTGTCCCTTATTTGGTAAGAGGGCTCGGATTCCCAATTCATCCGTTTCTCCGAGGGCTCCTGGGGTTCTACGGCCTCCAGTTGCACAACTTTTCGCCTGCCTCCCTGCTGCATATTGCGGGATTCGTCGCCCTCTGCGAGTTGTTTTTGGGCTGTGAGGCTCATTTTGCTTTGTGGAAGAAGTTGTTCTGGCTTGTGCCCCGTTCTCAGAAGGGGTCAATATATCAAGTGGGCGGAGCCGAAGTGTGGCGTATTGCCGAGACCGGATACCTGTCCGGGACCCCAAAGAAGACGTCCGAAGACTGGCCTTCAGAATGGTTTTATATAGAAGACGTCCCCCTCCCGGATCCTATTCGGATCGGCCTTCCTGAGTTCGACAACGCCCCTTTGAAGAAGCGCCGGAGCTGGCGTCCACGGAGCTCGCTGGAGGAAGATGATAGGGACATTCTTTACCTGATGAGCCGGATAAGTTTTTTAGCTCGATCCGGATTGACCATGATCGAGGTCATGGCCATATGCATCATGCGGGGGGTGCAGCCGCTCCAGTATAGAGGCCACCCCATGTGGGATTTCAACCGGGAGGACGACGCCACCCGCCACGGCCGCAAAGGGCTGGGATCGGCTGCTGATCTAATAAATATCTTGTCCACTTTGTATAAGGGAGAAGAGGAGGAATTCCTTCGTGTCAACCCGCAGGGCGAATTCTCTATGTACAATCCTCCGAGCTAGGTAAGCAGAGACTTTTTCTCGCCCATCCATTTCGTATTCCCGTAGTTAAGTATTCATTCTAGCGATTTCATCGCAGGAGCTGCGCCAGGCTGTAAAGGAGATAAATAGCCCTCCTCCACAACCCGAGGACCCTAGATGGTCCTTGGACATATCCTGGAGCTGATCGATGGGGTATTTTACCAATCGAGTAATGACAACGCCTTGGTGGCCATTAAGGCCGATTACCCTGGGCATGTTCCAGCATCACAGGTGACTGAGACCGAAGTCCCAGCACTTAAAAAGGGATTCGTCCTTGCGCTTTTTTGATTGTCGTATAACAGCCGTGCTTTGCAGGGAAGGTCCTCGGGGCAGAAGGCCGATCCTGTGGCAACTAGCCAACAAGGGGCCGCGAGGCCAGGCGGGCTGAAAAGAGCCACATTCCGAATTGAGACACCGGCGCAGCGGTACGACGCGCCGTCTTTATTGCAAGCCATTATTCTCAGAGGCATACTAACGCTCATGCCTTCTTTTCAGGAAAAAGAGCCCTCGCCAGACTATACCCAGAGAGGCTACCCATCGCGCCTCCACCAGCCAGGCTCCAAGGCCGGATTCGGGGGCGGGAACGAATATGAGGCGTGCGCCGGGCGCTCCTCCGATAGAGGATGTGGACAAACTGTCCGCCATCAATTCCGATGTGGAAAGTGCTATGAACCACAGGCGCCGCCGGACTGTTCTTCGTGACGCTTGTTTCTCCCCAGAGGCGTTGGATGCCTTCAACTCAGGAGACGCGCACCTCCGTGCCGCTCAATATGGTCTAGCCAGAGCCACGGAGCAGTATGTAAAAGACATGCGGGTGAGAAAATTTGATGATTATATATATCAGTAGACCCTAAGACTTGAAACAGTTAGGATAACTGATTTAAGGATCATTTGTTATGTAGGTTCTTACAGAAAAGAATACTCAACTGTCCTAGGAGCTGGAAGAGTGCAAAGACCAACTTCAGGCCGCACTGGCCGTAGCAGGGGATCCCAAAGAGACCCCCTCTGGTAACATATCCTTCGAATGATAAGTATCATATTAGAATGCGGCGTATATGCAGATCTGATGATAAAATTGCAGATGACGCTGGAGTAAATCCGGATAAGCAATAGCTCATACGCCAGCTGAAGGCCAGTGAGAGCGTGCTTACGAGGGTGAGGCAGGAGAAGAATGATCTCCTAGATGCCAACACCAAGCTGGGCGTGGAACTAAAAGATGTTCATGCCCAACTGTCGGACTCTGTTAAGGAGAATCGGTGGCTTCGACGCGGCATATTTAGTACGTGCTTGAACGAACTTTGAAAAAGAGTTCGGCGAGGAAGCTGGCCAACAGAGTTATGTCTGTAGGTATGCTAACAGGTCGTCCTTCCGAGGAGATGCCTGGTTCAATGGGTGATCTTCTTCCCGAGCTCTCACAGTTGCACGAACGAGTTCGACAGGTGATGCAAGGTGTCGCCCAGGCCTTGTGGCCTTCCGTCTCCATACCCGAAGGCCTTGGAGAGCTTGCAGAAAAGTTGAAGGGAGCACGGCGGTGCTTCCGATTAGGGAAGATATCGGCCTGCCGTCAGGGCGCCAGGGAAGCCTGGGCAATGGTGAAGACACGGTGCACAAAGGCTGACCCGAACCACATGGCCGAAGTCGGACCTATGGGGCCTGATGGGAAGGAGAACCCTGTGAGCTTAGTGTACGGCCAAGTAGAATTGGCCGCAAAGTATTCCCAACAGGACTGTAGACTAGACAACCTATTGGATGGCATTGAAGAGGAATTCAACCAGTCAAGTTGACTATATAATTTTAAAGTGACATGTATAATGCCTTCTAGCCGGACTGTAGATCGTTTGTCGTGGCAGACCTTTTCACTTCAACCTCGGGACCCAATAGTCCGGAGTGTATCCGAATACCCTCTCGGTTATGTAAGAACCGGGGCATGCGTGGAGACCAGGCGCATGTGTCATTAGTGCTTTATCAGACAAGTGCCCAACTAGTTATGTTATATTACATGGGTAGTAAGAAACATCTTCCAGAGAGAATAGTTCCGTTAAGGTTTCCTTTCCCTGGGTAAGCATGCCCTAAAGTGCATGTCCGGACTGCAACAAGAAGCGCAGAAAAAGCATCTGGGGGCAGATATGGAATTAAATAAATAAAAGTCATCTTTTGTTCACCGACCGAATATTCTCTTAAGAACGCTAGCTTTCGGCTTCACCCAGTATGAGGTACACGTCCGGCTGACCCGGCGGTAACAATCGCAGAGGTGCTCCCCTTATGCCCTAGCTGAACTAACGGGAACATAGGGCATAAATACAAGAGCCAGGCAACCCAGCTTGGCCAAAACTTAATTCATATCGATGCATATAATGGTGAAAAAAGGTACATGCGGAAGTATAACACATGTGTTGGGCGTGAGGCCCAGGTAAATAATTTATGCTTCTGTGAAAGAAGCCCCCAGGTATGAAGAGTGCGGCTAGCGCATCTGTGATGTATGAGTGAGGCACAAGGTGACCCTTGAAGGCCTAGAGAAATAAAAGAAAGAAATGGAAACAAGACAAATGATGCATATGCAGAAAATGGACAAAGGGAGGGGACTAACATAAAGTCCGGTGCTAGGCGTAGAATCTTCGGAGCCTGGCTATGTTCCATGGGTTCGGCTCGAGTCGACTAGTCGATGCATCCTGCAGTCGGTACACTCCACCGGTCAGAACATGGTCGATAATGAAGGGACCTTCCCATTTGGGCTCGAGCTTGTTCTTTTTCTTATCCGGCAGCTGTAGAACTAGTTCGCCAACGTTATAAGTTTTGGCCCGTACTTCTCTGCTTTGATATCTGCGAGCATGTTGCTGGTAAAATGCGCAATGGGCTTTGGCTACGCCGTGCTCTTCCTCCAAGGTGTCCCGACTGTCCTACCGATCGAGCTCGGATTCTCTTTCTTTGTACATGCGCACTCGAGGTGAGTCATGAATTATGTCACAGGGCAGGACTGCCTCTGCTCCGTACACCATAAAAAACGGTGTATATCCGGTACTACGATTCGGCGTGGTCCACAACCCCCAGAGTACGGAGTCGAGCTCCTCTACCCAGTGCGTGTCAGACTCCGTTAAGGAGCGCACTAATCTGGGTTTAATGCCGCTCATTATAAGACCATTTGCTCATTCGACTTGACCGTTGGTTTGTGGGTGATAGACTGAAGCATAATCGAGCTTGATGCCCATTTTGCTGCACCAGAGTTTTACCTCGTCGGGTGTGAAGTTCGTGCCGTTATCAGTGATGATGTTGTGGGGGACGCCGTAACGGTGTACAACTATCGGTGGGAACGACACCTATGGAATCACAAGAATCCCTACTACGATTGCGGGGCGCGGGGTCGTGAGAAGAGCGGATCAAACAGATAGCACACGGTTCGTTTATCCAGGTTCGGGCCGCGGAGATGCGTAAAACCCTACTCCTCCTTTGGTGGATTGTATACCTGTGTTCTTGAGCTAGCTATGGGGCGTGAGGAGCTCCAAAAAGCCGAATCCTCCTCCTGGTCGTCTTGGGCCTCCTTTTATAGGAAAGGGGTTGCCACACTGGCACATAGGAGGTGGAAAGGGTATAGTGATGTGAGGTTATCCCTCGCAGTACATGACAAGGCGTATTCAATGCGTCTTGCCCAGGTGTCCTTGCTTTATCGGGGACAGGGGAGAGCCCTATCTCGTCCGTCGCCGCTCCCTCTCGTGTCGACACGCGCCCCAGCCAGCGGCGCCCGTGGCATGCAGCTGAGGTGGCGCAGTGGTGGGTCTCCACGAAGATCCTCATGCCGCCACGCAGGTGCCTGCCCAGCTGGTTAGGTCGGCAGCTGCATGCGAATGGTGGTTGAGGTTTGACTGGCGTGGGCCTGATGGTGGCCCTACGGGTGTTCTTGGCAAGGGCCTTGCCGGGGCCCCGGCAAGGGTCTTGCCGTGGCGCCTGCTGTCATCCCCAGCAAGGCTCTTGTCGGGGGCCTTGTGGTCCTCCTTGGCTGGGATCCTGCCAAGGATCATCATCTTCTAAGGGGTGTATCTGATCTTGAATGTCTTCACAAAGATCTGCATGCCACCACGGGGATGTCTCCCGAATCCTTGCCCCATGGGGCCAGTGGACTCAAGGGTGACTCACTACGTAGGTGTGGGGCAAGCTGCCATGGCAAGGGTCTTGCCGGGTTTGCTAAAACCGCCTCCCGGCAAGGATCTTGCTGGGGGGTCCGCTTCGTCCCTTTCGCTCTTTGTGGTCTTGGTCTTGGCGTCGTTCTACTTCTCCTGAGCTACGGCCTTACCTTGGATCACCTCCCTTGCCTTGCTCAGTGTGGTGGTGCCTGTGGCTCAGACTGCCCGTGCATAGTTATAGGGGTACAAAAAGCATACCCCTCTTTTTGTACACCGACAGGAGCCCCCGGGCCTGGGCCACACGTAAGCTCAATCGCGTCGTTGGGCTAGGCCCAAAAACGGTGCGTGGGCAGGCGGGGCGGTTTTTTCCGCGGTAAGTTTCTTCGCGCGCTGCGCTTCCCATGCTTCCCGCGCGCGGCGCGGCGTGGGGAGGCGTGTGTGACGTGGGTGGCACGCGTGGGGTTGCTTCCCGCGGGCATCCGTCACATCACATTTAATGTGAAAGGAGGCGGCCCGCGTTTTCCCCCCATAAGAAGGAATAACCGTGGGCGCGCTGCTCACTTTCTCCTCTTCCCTTGTGCCTTTTCCAATCTCAGAGCCGCCGTTCCCTCTCTTCCTTCCTTCTAAAGCTTTCGCTGTCGCCCGCCACCGCTGCTTTGCCATCCCCCTTCCTCAGCCCTCTGAACTTCTTGGTCGCCATGGCTCCCAAATTCGCCAAGGGCAAGGGGGTGGCTAAGGGCGCCGGGACGGTGGAGCCGCCGGAGAGCGTGCTATCAGGGGACAGGACGAAGTCCGCCTTCTTCTTCCCCTCGACGGTTGATGTTCAAGAGCTCTAGGCCTCCTTCAATCCCCTATGGGGAGTGAAGACGGGGGAGAGGATTCAGGACACCCGGCGACGCGCGTCATTCCTGCCGCTTGCGCTGATCCTGCCCCAAATCGGTACCCCTTCTTCGTTGATTACTTTTCTTGCGGGTTATGCCCCCCTTTCTCCGATTTCTTCTGCGATGTTATGCGCACCTTCGGCTTTCTTCTATTGGATTTTACTCCGAATGCGGTGGCGTGCATGGCTTTCTTCGCGCATCTTTGCGAAGGCTTTGCTGGGGTGCAGCCCAACACGGCGCTCTTCCGCCATTACTTCTTCCCTCGAATCTAGCCGGGAGGAGCCGTCTCCGGTTGCATCACCTGGATCCCAAGATCCAAGGGGGCGTACCCGGACGGTGCCGTGAAGGAGAGGTGGGAGGAATGGCGTGGCCGGTGGTGCTGGGTTGAAGATGAAAACCCGCCGGAATTCTGCAAAGTCCGCCGAGTGCCGCCAGTCCGCGGCAGTGATTGGAGCGATGTCGACGCCGCTGATGGGAGGCTCATCGTCGCCACCACCAGGATTCTCCGGCTCACCCAGGCCGGACTCACCCTTGAGATGATCGGGGCGGACTTCATTCTCCGCCGGATCTCCCCGTTGCACGGCAAGGGGAGGCCAGCTTGGCTCTTTACGAACCCGGCTGACATTATGCGACTCCGCCCCGGCCTCGATCACAACTTCACAGTGCTGGTGCATGCCCACTTCTGCCAAAAGATTTTCCAGCTTGATGTGTGTCGCGATGGCGAGGTCAAGCGGACTGGCAAGGCCGCGAGGGCTGCTGCAAAGGTTGGCATGGCCGTCAAGGGGCCATTTTTCAAGCTGCCAACGGGGGTGGTCCCGTTGTGCAACAATTTGCGTCGGTCCGAGATCATCGCCATGATGCCGGACTGTAATGCGCACGGCCCTGTCCCGAGCTGGGAGGAGCTGAAGGACGAGGATGTGCAGCAATTTTCGACACCCTGATCGAGGTGTACATCAATGCCAACACCGAGCGGTGGCTTATCATGGACACCACCCAGGCAGAGCTGGACAACATCGCCACTAGGGCGAGGGAGGCACAGCTTGCCATGGAGGCCGGCAGCGCCGGGGGCATGGAGGACAATGCCACAACGGCGGCGGAGGAAAAGGAGCTCACCCGGTGGGCGGCGGCCTCCGGGGAGGTCGGCAGTGCCGACACTGGATCTCCACTCGTCGAAGACGCGGCCAACGAGTCGTCGGGGGAGGAGGAGGACGTGGCGGCAGGCTCGACGCCAACCAGGGGAAGAGGGCGAGTCCCGCTGCGGGCTGGCTCCGGTGAGCCAGTCCGGCCCGGCAGGGCTGCGTGGCCTCAATTGACCCTGGAGGGGTCTGGCCGCCACACGAGGGCCACGGCAGCCAAGAGGCTGACGAAGGCTCCTGAGAAGAAGAAGACAACAGCCCCTTCCTCATCCGGGCGCACACAAACCCCGCCACCTCCTTCGCCTCCTCCGGCAGGCGTCGACTCGAATGATGATGTGGAGCTCCCTTTTGATCTTGGGCCTCTCAGCCCGGAGAGGAAAAGGAAACTGGTGGAAGAGGAGGAGACGGATGACGAGTAAGTTCTCCGTTCCTTACTGTCATTTCCATTTCCTCTAATTGGGTCGCTTGTCTTGATCCATTTTTGCTTCCGTAGGGAAACAAAGACGTTGGCCCAGAGGGTGAAGAGGGCGAGGACCTCGGCGAGCAGCCAGCCCCCGACTGGGGCTTCGAAGACACCACTGGTGGTGCTGAGTAGCCCGGACAGCAGCCCCCGGCGCAACCCCTAGTGTAAGTTCGTCACCCTCTTCTTACTCAACATGTGGTAGGTGCTCGATGCTATGATGCTGACCTTGCCGGGTTTGCAGGAGGGGAGCGGCAGCAGGAGGAGCCACAGAGGGTTACTCCTAACACACCACCCCCATCGACTACGCCGCTGCGGGGGGCGTCCCTGGCAAGGGCATCATGCACGAAGCCCACACCCATGGAGGAAGAGGGGAACTTGGGCGCTAGTGGCTCTGCCACGGCGCCAAATGCTGGCGGAGAGGGGACTTCTGCTTCACAGCCTGGCACTAGTGAGTCGCCTGTCCTTCGTCTCTGTTTTTCCCTTATTCTTTTCTTGGCATCATTGCTCCCGTTGCTGCCCAGGCCCTCCTTCAACATGTATGGAGGACGTGGATACCGTTGCTGGGAACATTGCTAAGGAGGCCACCAAGGATGCTGCCGAGGACACTGCGGCAGGGGCCGCCAAGGCGACCGGCGAGGCTTCTGCCGAGGGCGCTAGCGGTGGACCTACCGGTGAGGCCGGCAAGGCCTCCGCCGAGGAAGAGGTGGTGGGTGACCAGCCTCCCTCCTCCTCAACCTCGGGCCCCGGCAGATATCTGAAGGTGGGCGACAATCTCTTCGTCCACCTCCCAAGGGCGTCAAGCCGGGCGCCCGCCGAAGGGGAAGTTTTCGACGGCGAGGTGCTTGCCGCCACCGGGCTCGAGGTGGTTGATGAGCCGGGCGTTGGTGGCGACGGTTCTCCAGAAGAGCAGCTTTTCCGTGCCACAGGGGCCAATTTCCGGAAGCTCCAAGTGCTCTACCGTGCTCGCCTGGACAAGGTCAAGTCCAGGATGGCAATGGTGGACAACGCGGAGGTGGACTTCAAGGCGCGCGTTGCCGAGACGCAGACCTGGTTCCACTAGGCTCGCGAGGAGCAAAGGGACTTTCAGGAGAAGTTGGCCGAGCGTGATTTGGAGCTCACCACGAAGATGGCAGACATCGAGAAGGCCCAGGAAAAGGCGGCGAACTTGGCTGCCGCGGCCGAGGCCGCCCGGAACCAGCATCAAGCCACCTTGGATTCCCAGGAAGAGGACCTCACCGCGCGTGAGGCGAAGCTTGCCGCAGCGCTCCGTGGCAAGGATGAGGAGCTCGAGGCCCTTGTCGCGCCGTGGACTCGCGAGCTGGAGAAGAGGCACAAGGAGGCACTCGATGCCCAGACTCTGGCCCATGCCAGCAAGGGAAGGGAGTTGGAGGTGGCGCAGGATGAGCTAAAGGAGTAGGCCCTCAAGCTGTCCAACGAGAAGAGCACGCTCAACAGCGCCTTGGTGGAGGCGCAAGGAGCGGTCATCAGCAGTGCTGGGAAGCTCTCCGAAGCGCAAAACTCCGTCAGAGACCTCAAGCTGAAGCTGGAGGATCTGGAGAAGATGCTGTTGGAGAGCAGGGCTCGGGAGGAGACCTTGACCAGGAGCCTGGAGGAGGAGAAGCAACTACGGGCAAACGAGGCCGCCTCCCACCAGGATTATGTGGCGGGCGAGAACAGATGGATCAACCGTCTGGAGGAGGTCGCCGGCAGGGTCACCTCGCAGTTGGCCACCATGGGGATGCCACACGTGAGGTATGCCCCTGAGCGCAGCGGGACCGTCAACACCAAGTTGACCCTGTTCTTCGAGGGCTTTCTCGGAGCCTTGGCTTATCTTCACTCCAACAGGACGGCCACGCTGGCCGAGGAGGCCCGGCGACTTTGCCGGAGGGTCGTGACCAAGGTCCTCACCAAGACGGCATACTGGAATCCTGATCTTGACTTCGCGGCTGCGATGAAGAGCTTGCCGGATGGTGCTGACCTCACGGTGCTCAAGGAGCGCATCAAGCCCATCATCGACTGCATCGACGAAATCAAGAGGGTGGAAGGCCAGCGCCGGGATTAGGCATCCCGTTCTTCTTTGCCGCTGCGGGTTCCCGACCAAGACAAATTTTATCTTTAGTTAGAACCGCAGCTAAGATGTGATGTAATATAACTTTGAAGTACTCTTAATTTTCATGCATGTTATTTCCCCGTTCGATTCCTCTTTGTATGCATGCCCTACGTCGATCGAGAAGGCTTGCCGGCGCGGAAGCCCCTACCGGCGTTTTGGGGACGGATCCCCATGGCCAGCCGGGTACGCGTGCTGCCGGACGAGCCACCTTTCCGTTCTGAACGCGGCCGCTTGAACTGTCGAGATTGACTTGAGTCAGAATCGGGGGCGTTGCTGATCGCGGAAGGCTACTTTGCCATTCTTGACGCAGCCGCTTGAGCTGTTGAGCGGACTCAAAACAGGGCAAGGGCGTTGCCAATCGTGGTAGAGCCCCCTGGCGTGCAGGTTTCTCATACAAAGCAAATATCTCTAGGGGGAATAACCTCAAATAAGAAGGGTAGCACAAATAAGGGTTCAGTGCAACTTACCTTCTGTTTGCGATCGCTTGAGTGTCGATCTTCTGGCCTACTTTCTTCTTCAAGGCTCACGAAGATGAAGGAGTGTCGGGCTAACTGCTAGAGCCGATTCTCACAACTGCGCCCCCTACCTGGCGAGCCGAAGATGTCGGTGGGAACGACACCTATGGGATCACAAGAATCCCTACTACGGTTGCGGGGCGCGGGGTCATGAGAATAGCGGATCAAATAGATAGCACACGGTTTGTTTATCCAGGTTCGGGCCGCGGGGATGCGTAAAACCCTACTCCTGCTTTGGTGGATTGTATACCTGTGTTCTTGAGCTAGCTATGGGGCGTGAGGAGCTCCAAAAAGCTGAATCCTCCTCCTGTTCGCCTCGGGCCTCCTTTGATAGGAAAGGGGTTGCCATAGTGGCACACAGGAGGTGGAAAGGGTACAGTGATGTGAGGTTATCCCTCGCAGTACAGGACAAGGCGCATTTAATGCATCTTGCCCAGGTGTCTTGCTTTATCGGGGACGGGGGAGAGCCCTGTCTCGTCCGTCGCCGCTCCCTCTCGTGCCGACACGCGCCCTGGCCAGCGGCGCCCGCGGTGCCATGTAGGCAGGCAGGCAGCTGAGGTGGCGCAGTGGTGGGTCTCCACGAAGATCTGTATGCCGCCACGCAGGTGCCTGCCCAGCTGGTTGGGTGGGCAGCTGCATGCGAACGGCGGTGGAGGTTTGACTGGCATGGGCCTGATGGTGGCCCTACGGGTGTTCTTGGCAAGGGCCTTGCCGGGGCCCCGGCAAGGGTCTTGCCGTGGCGCCTGCTGTCATCCCCGGCAAGGCTCTTGTCGGGGGCCTTGTGGTCCTCCTTGGCTGGGATCCCGCCAAGGATCATCATCTTCTAAAGGGTGTATCTGATCTTGAATGTCTTCACAAAGATCTGCATGCCCCCACGGGGATGTCTCCCGAATCCTTGCCCCATGGGGGCAGTGGACTCCAGGGTGACTCACTCCATAGGTGTGGGGCGAGCTGCCACGGCAAGGGTCTTGCCGGGTTTGCTAAAGCCGCCTCCCGGCAAGGATCTTGCCGGGGGGTCCGCTTCGTCCCCTTCGCTCTTTGTGGTCTTGGTATTGGCATCGTTCTGCTTCTCCTGAGCTTCGGCCTTACCTTGGCTCACCTCCCTTGCCTTGCTCAGTGTGGTGGTGCCTGTGGCTCAGACTGCCCGTGCACAGTTATAGGGGTACAAAAAGCGTACCCCTCTTTTTGTACACCGACAACAACCACGAATATGAAATCTATCACCGGTCCGGATTCAGCTGTTTTAACCGGTTTAGCCTCTATCCATTTGGTGAATTTATCCACCATGTCCAATAAGTATTTTTTTTCTTGTGGGTTCCCCCTTTAAGGGGTCCAACCATGTCAAGCCCCTAGACCGCGAAGGGCCATGTAATTGGGATTGTTTGGAGGGCAGTGGCTGGCATGTGGCTTTGATTTGCAAAGAGCTGGCAACCGGCGCAACGTTGGACCAACTCATGTGCATCTGCCCGGGCCGTTGGCCAATAGAATCCTATACGGAAGGCCTTGCTTACAAGAGCCCGGGCTGCAGCGCGATGACCACCGAGTCCGGCGTGAATTTCTGCCAAAAGGTTCCGCCCTTCCTCTTCGGAGATGCACCTTTGAAGGACTGCGGTAGCGCTTTTTTGTACAATTCTCCCTCATGGACCCTGTAGGCCTTGGATCCCCGCACTATGCAGCGTGCCTCATTTTGGTCCTCCGGAAGTTCCTGTCTAGTTAGGTAGGCTAGGAATGGTTCTGTCCACAGGGCAATAATGGCCATTATTTCGTGGGCTGATTGTGTTATTTCGGTGGCGAAGCCTCCGATTGTGTTAGAGAGTTCGGTATCGGGTATTTTGGCCGGGTCCGGACTGTTGTTACCGGTGTCCCCTTCCCATGCTACGGATGGCTTGAAAAGCCTTTCCAGAAATAGGTTGGGAGGGACCGCGTCGCGTTTTGCACCGATGCGGGCGAGGATATCCGCCTGATTGTTTTCTGAGCCGCATGGTGAAATTCGAGCCCCTCGAACCGATCTGACATTTTTAGGACGGCATTGCGATAAGCTGCCATTTTCGGATCCTTGGCATCAAAGTCTCCATTTATTTGGGATATCGCGAGGTTCGAATCCCTGCGCACCTCTAGGCGTTGAATGCCCATGGATACTGCCATCCGGAGACCATGTAGAAGGGCCTCATATTCGGCTGCGTTGTTGGAGTCAGTATACATTATCTGTAGTACGTATTGAACGGCGTCTCCTGTTGGGGACGTCAAAACGACGCCAGCCCCCAGCCCAGCCAACATTTTGGAGCCGTCGAAGTGCATGATCCAGTTTGAATATGTGCCGTACTCTTTAGGGAGTTCGCCTTCCGTCCATTCAGCGACGAAGTCGGCCAAAACTTGCAACTTGTCGTGGCTTGTAAGTTATGTCGAAAGGGAGGAGCTCAATGGCCCATTTGATAATCTGGCCCGTCGCATCGCGGTTGTTTATAATATCGTTAAGTGGTACTTCCGAGGCTACCGTTATCGAACACTCTTGAAAGTAGTGTCGCAGCTTCCGGGATGCCATAAATACCGCGTACGCTATCTTTTGATAATGCAGGTACCGTGATTTGCATGGAGTAAGGACAATGGACACATAGTAAACCGGCTTTTGAAGGGGGAATTTGTGTCCGTCCGCTTCTCGCTCGACGACGAGCACTGCGCTTACGACTTGATGAGTTTCCGCAATGTATAATAGCATTGGTTCGCCAGTGTTTGGCGCGGCCAGGACTGGGTTTGTTGCCAATATGGCTTTTATTTCGTTGAGTCCGGCCGTGGTGGCATCCGTCCACTCAAAGTGTTTGGTGCGCCAGAGGAGGCGATAAAGGGGTAATGCCTTTTCGCCCAAGCGGGAGATAAAGCGGCTTAGAGCCGCCACGCATCCAGTCAAGTTTTGTATTTGTTTGAGGTCTGTTGGGGTAGCCAACTGTGACAACGCTCGGATTTTGGCCGGATTAGCTTCAATACCTCTACTGGAGACAATGAATCCTAGGAGCTTTCTGGCTGGTACGCCGAAAATGCATTTTTTCGGATTGAGCTTGATGTCATATGTTCGGAGGTTGTCGAATGTGAGCCTCAAGTCATCTACTAGAGTTTCGACATGCTTGGTTTTAACGACCACGTCATCTACGTATGCCTCCACTATTTTGCCGATCTGGTTTGCCAGACATGTCTGAATCATGCGCTGATATGTTGCGCCAGTGTTTTTAGCCTGAAGGGCATTGTGTTGAAGCAGAATGGGCCGTATGGTGTGATGAATGCCATTGCGGCTTGGGCTAGCTCTGCCATTTTAATTTGATGGTAGCCGGAGTATGCGTCGAGGAAACACAATGAATCGTGTCCTGCGGTAGCATCGATGATTTGATCGATGCAGGGCAGGGGTAAGGGATCCTTTGGGCAGGCCTTGTTAAGGTCTTTAAAATCGACGCACTAGCGCCAGGATTTGTCCGTCTTTGGTACCATCACCAAGTTTGCTAGCCAGTCCGGATGTTTTATGTCTTTGATGAATCCGGCCTCCAATAGCTAGGCTAGTTCCTCTTCCATGGCTTGTCTTATAGGCTCGGAGAAACGTCGAAGAGCCTGCTTGACTGGCTTGAATCCTTTTAGGATATTTAGGCTATGCTTAGCCAACCTGCATGGGATTCCTGGCATGTCTGAAGGGGGCCAGGAAAAAATGCCCCAGTTCTCGCGTAGGAACTCTCGCAGTGTGGCGTCAACATCAGGGTTTAATTGTGCCCTGATGGAAGCTGTTTTTGTAGGGTCCGTTGGATGGACTTGGAATTTGACTATTTCGTCCGCCGGTTGAAAGGAGGTGGACTTGCATCTTTTATCAAGTATCACGTCGTCCCTGTTCACCGTGGAGCGCAGCGCAGTTAGTTCCTCGGCCGCTAGGGCTTCGGATAGTGCCTCAAGGGCCAGTGCAGCTGTCTTATTTTTGGCGCGGAGTGCTATGTCCGGATCACTAGCAAGAGTGATGATTCCGTTGGGCCCGGGCATTTTGAGCTTCATGTACCCGTAATGGGGTATGGCTCGGAAGATTGTAAACGCCTCCCGCCCTAATAGAGCGTGGTATCCGCTGCTGAACGGGGCCACTTGGAATGTAATTTCTTCGGACCTATAATTATCCGCGTGCCGAATACCACGTCTAGTGTGATTTTTCCAGCACAGCGTTCTTCCCCACTTGGGATGATTCCTCTAAAGGTTGTGCTACTTTGCTCAATGTGGCTCTAGTCTATTTCCATCTTTTGAAGAGTTTCCTCATAGATGAGGTTTAATCCGCTGCCGCCGTCCATGAGTACCTTGGTGAGTCGAAAGCCATCCAGGATTGGACTGAGGACCAGTGCGGTTGGTGCTCGGGCTGTTCGGAATTTAGGTTCGTCACTCGCATTGAAGGTAATAGTCGTGTCACTCCAAGGATTTATTTCTGCTATGTGGCAGATTTCGGCCATGCTGCGGAGTGTTCGCTTGCGTCTATTATTTGACGCGAAGGTCTCAAAGACCGTTAACACCGTATTGTTGTCCACGGGATGGTGCTCTGTGGTCTTTGGGAGGAGTAGATCCTCACCGCTTTTGGCCACCTGCCGGAGTATCCAACATGCTCTAAGGCTGTGCATTGGTATTGCATCTGCTGTACTATGAATTTTGCAAGGTCCGTTGAGCCATTCCTCCAGTACGGTTCCTTGCCCCGTAGAGGGCTTTAGCTTTTTGGTAGTTAACCCAGGTGTATTGTGATAATGCACCCTTTTATTTCGGAGTGGGTTTGTATTCAGGGCCGGATTATCCCAAAATTTTATTTCGGTTTTCCAGGCGCTTTCCATTGCACAATACTTTCGTACTATGGACACCAAGTCGGCAAAGCGTGTAATTTCGTGACGACTTATGGCGTTGAGGATTCCCTTGTCCGTGCAATTATTGCGGAAGAATGAAATTGTGTCTTCCTCGCGGCAGTCCTTTATCCTGTTCATGACCAGGAGGAATTTGGCCCAGTAATGGTGTACTGTTTCTTTGGGCTCTGCCTAATTTGGGATAGATCGCGTATGTTTGGGTGGGTGGGTGGAATTGAATCCAAATCCTCACCCAATCTAAGACTCAGGGGCCAAGGAGTTTCTGAACTCGGAAGTTTGGATTCTTGGATGTTTTTCGATAAATCTAGCCCGCTGCCTGATTCTAGGTTCAGGCCTTGAGTGACGTCCTCCCCTCCGCGGGTATCTGGCTTGGAGGGATCGGGAATCCGGACATAGCTAGTCCTTAAGATAGATGAAGGGTTGCCGCATTGTTCCTCCACCACTGCAACCTGATGGGTGACCTGGGGAGAGTTGATCTCTCTCAGATCGGGTTTAGGCCCAATATGATCGTAGTCTGTAGCGACTCCCATGGCGGCGATGCGATCCAAGAGCTCGTTCAGGGAAGAGAGCTCCGTTGGATCTAACTGCTCGGCGAGTTCTGAGTTGACGTGAACATTGCTTTCGATGACCCGAGAAGTCATCATCGCTGCAGCGGTCGAACAAGCGGTCATAAGAAAACCACCTAGCCGGAGAGTTTGGCCGATAGCCAAAGCTCCCTCAGCGATAGTGCCTTCTTTAAAGACGGGATGAGACATCCTTCCTGGTGGCGACGGCACAGTGGAACTCTCAATGAAAGCACCAATGTCGGTGTAAAAACTGGCAGATCTCGAGTAGGGGGTCTCGAACTATGCGTCTAGGCCAGATGGTAACAGGAGGCAGGGGACACGATGTTTTACCAAGGTTCGGGCCCTCTTGATGGAGGTAAACCCCTATGTCATGCTTGATTAATATTGATGATATGAGTAGTACAAGAGTAGATCTACCATGAGATCAGAGAGGCTAAACCCTAGAAGCTAGCCTATGGTATGATTGTATGTTGTGATTGTTGTCCTACGGACTAAAAACCCTTCGGTTTATATAGACACCGGAGAGGGTCAGGGTTACACAAGGTCGGTTACAAAGGAGGAGCTATCCATATCCGTATTGCCTAGCTTGCCTTCCACGCCAAGTAGAGTCCCATCCGGACACGAGACGATGTCTTCAGTCTTGTATCTTCATAGTCTAACAGTCCGCCCAATGGAGATAGTCCGGCTGTTCGGAGACCCCCTAATCCAGGACTCCCTCAGCGAGTGCGATGGCGTGCTCGGTTTCGAGTCAACGTGGCTATGGCCACGATGGCGACATGCAGAGGCGGCGACGGGTGCGGGTGAGCTTGGTGCAGTCGTTGTGGTGCACATCAGAGCGAATGGAGAGGATGGGGAGAGGCAGGAGCTCATGGGGAACAAGATGAGCTAGGCGGCATGGTCGTGGACGAGCTGGTGCAGCGGTGACAGCGAAGGGGATCTCCGGCGACGGGAGGTGAAGACGAGGTCGGTGCGGTAGCTTCAGGGCGAATGAGCGCTCGGGGCTTGGTTTGCTCGACGGAGAGGACGACGGCAAAGATCTTGGCATGGCGAAGCGACGAGGGGGTGACGGTGGCAGCGGGTTTCACGTCGGTGCAAGCATGGAAGAGTCGGCCATGGCGAGGAGAGGTGGGAGAGAGGAGCATGGGGGAGAGTGAGGTGTCGGGGCGGTCGAGAGGGCGACGTGGAGGTTGACCAGCACGTCCAGGGGCGAAGCGGCAAGTAGCTGGCGCTGTGGCGACCTCGGGTGCGCCGGCGTCACCTCCCTGCCTGCCTAGTGGGGAAGAAGCAGCTGGCTGGCACGGGCCAGCACAGTGCTGGGCCGCCGGGTGGGCTGGGTGGTGGGTTGTGGCTAGGTAAGTCATTTTCCTTTTATTTTCTGTTTTGTTTAATTTCTGCAAGTTTGTGGCATTTCTAAAAATACCTAGGAACTTTCAAAAATCTCCAAACTTCTCATGCCCACTGTATAGAATAAATCCAATAAGGAACATTTCAATTTAGGCTTATTTGAGCATTCAAAATATTTACTAGCATTTAAATGCCCAAATTCAAATAACTAATGATTTAAACCAGTGACCTTAGGATGACCTAGAAAATTCTTCACCATTTTTGTCAGAGGTTTAGGACCAAGGCAAAGATGATGAACATTTTAGAAGGGCATTTCAGGTTCATTGAAAATATTTTTAGTAAACCCTAGTTGGTTTCAGGGGGTGTTGGGGGTTCTGTCATCCCCTTTTCCAAGTTTTTGATAAATTAAACATGATGCAAGCACTCTAATGCATGAACTAGCTAGGGTGTGACACATGGTCCGCGAGACGTGCCTAGCGGATCACAAGACACTCCTGGATGCCAGAGAGCGGGAGATCTCTCTTCGGGAGGAGAAGCTCGAAGCCACCCTTTGCGGCAAGGATGACGAGCTGGAGGCCCTTGTGCAATAGCGTACCAAGGATATGGAGGACAAGCACGGGGTTAGCCTAGATGCCCTTGCCACTGGCTCTGCCGCCCAACTGAAGAAGCTCATGAAGACCTAGCCGCCGCATCTGCTGCCAAGACTGACCTTGACCGGCAGGTGGCTAAGATGACTGAGGACCTTGCTGAGAGCACCTAGGAAATGGGGGCCCTCAAAGAAGAAACACGGAAGTTCGAGGTTCTCCTAGCCGACGTGCAATCACAATCTTCTCCAAAGTCCAGACTCTTGAGGTCGCCAACGGCACTATCACGGATCTGAAAGCCAGGATTGGCACTTTGGAAAGCTCGGCAGAGTTCACTAAAGCCCAGTAGCAGCTGCTGACAAAGGACCTGGACACTGTTAAGCGTCTCTAGAAAGATGCAGAACACCGGATGGCGTCCCAATCCGAGCAGACCAATCTCTGGATCCAGAGCTTGATCGACATCGCCATGCGCCTCGCTGCCCTAATAGTGGCGATGGGCATAGACGACCCAACTTTCTCGATCAACAGGCAAGATGTCCCCAGCGCCAGGCTGGGAGTCTTCTTTAACGAGATGATCGACAAGCTGAAGGTCCACGAGGAGGGGAGAGCCAAGCGCTTCGAGGTCAAGTCTCAGAGGCTTTCCCACGACGCCCTCCTCATGGTCTTGAGCAACATCGCCTGTCGCCATCCGGTCCTCGACCTTGACGACAGGTTTAGGAAGCCGCCAGCGGGTGCTGACGTCGCAGCTGCCAAGGAGAAAGCCACCTCTCATGCTGCCAAGGTCCTTCAAATTCCAAAGGCTTACTAGAGCTGCCAGACCAGGTGACGAGTTGGTGTTTTCCTCGTGTTATCCTGTAACAAGACATGACATATGTTTCTTGTTCAGGCACCGTACTACCTATGTTTGTGTTAAACTGATGCCCTGTTGTAAAATGTGCGTTTATCCCTTTGAACTCATATGTTTGTGTTCGTACTATTAGTCCCTATATACGTTCTGGATGCTTGCAGGTATCATATTGCCACGATTGTCGTAAGGGTCTAGCCCTCAACATTCATCTAGGCATGGATGCATCTCGGCAAGTTATTCCTAGGTAGCCCTGGACGCAGCCTCTCGTTCTGTGAGCGTGGCTTGAGACAGAACGATGGTGCAGACAATGAAACTAGCCAAGGTTTCGTCACTTGAGGGTTTTAGTATGAACACTTACTAAAGTTAAGGGATAAATGATCATAAAAAATCTAAGATGCATCAACAAGAAATAATGGTGTGTACTTAGCTTTTGTTTGTGCTACTTTTTGTCCTTCCGGGTGCACCCATGATGTCCGAAAGGATGGGAACCAGATGAATGATTTTCTGGTCCCCAGCAGGGGTCAATACACGCCGTGTGCACTTGGCGGGCAGTGGGATATGGTGCTCGGCTTCTTCTGGTCCCACTCCCCTTCCCTCCCGCTTTTCGAGCGGCTTGGCGACAGCTGTCGCATGGACCATGCCAATGCAGACGGCCTTGCCAAAGCACGCTTGCCAAGGCATCGACCAATGGATTCATACCTGTGCTCCCTCAGGATTTCCCAACACAGGGTAAATGCTGAACCGAGTACCACATAAAAGTCATCTACATTGGTGACGTCGGGATCAAAGTGGCTCGGCTGCTGTCGAAGGGGGAGGATGGAGAAGAGGAACATTGCGCCCGCGTGTCTTGTCCCTTCTTCTGGATGGCGCCTCGAGCAACGGCCACGTTGCACGGGTCGCTGGGAGGAGTGAGCCCTCGCCAGCACGATCTCCACGTAGCTGTGGCCACGGTGGAATGTGGTAATGGATGAGGCGGGTGTGGGGGCGGCCCAGCTTGGTCTTCACACTTTTGCAAGCGCCGCCGATGCTAAATGCTTCGGGTGGGCTCCCATGGATAGGGCGTGCTGTTCACGCTTTCAGGTTCGCGCAACTGCTCCCCCTACCTGGCATGCGAAAGATGTCATGGGAAACCAAGATCACCTATGGGACAAAGGGCCCCTTGCTGGTTCCGCAGGGGGGTGTCATGTTGCACAAAGAGCAGAAGAGCGTGGGGCAGCACGGTAGAGATCACAAGAGAAACTTTCCAAGGTTCGGGCTGCCGTGAGGCGTAAAACCCTACCCCTGCTTTGGTGGATTGATGGTGGAAAGGATGGTGGTGGTCGTTGTGCGTTTGTCTGGCAGGGTTGCCGCGGGGAAAATGGCTACAAGCGTATGAAATATCAGGGGGATGGATTTGCTAATCCAATCTCCAACCCTCTTCTAATGTTGCCATGGGCCTTCTCTTATAGGCTAAGGGGTCACCACAGTGGCAAATCGGTCATTACACACTGATAAGATAGCAAATAGTGCTACCATACCTACCTCTACAAGCTGACAGAGCACATTATATGTGCCGCTCAACATCACATTATTGCTTTCCTGTTAAGTCTTGCCGGGCTATCTCGCTAGCCTCGCGCCTACTTGCTTGACATGCCGCAAGACGGGTGTCATCTGTAGGTATCTTTTGTAGGAAGAGGCCGCCATGTGGCAAATGGTTGCCACTTAATCACTTTGTGGCTTGACACCGCATTGATTGACGTTGTGCGTCGTGGTGGAGTGGGTTAGAGTTGTGGTTGTGTCTCCATGAGCCCGACAGGCCCTGCCGGGGTGTCTTGGAGGTCTTCTTCTGGGGGTGGCCCCGACCTTGCCGGGCTCGCCTGCCTGGCAAGGGAGGGTTTTGTCTTGTTGGTTTCTTGCTTCCCTGGCTTGGTCTTGGTCCTCTTGATCTACATATTAGCCTTCGAAGAACCTTGATTTCTTTTACATGACGTGTGTCCTTTCTGGTCTATGCACGAGTAAGAGGAAAATACTTGCCCTTGTTTTTTTCCTTGACAATGGGTGCATAACACTCAAAGAGTTTGAAAATTTCGAAAAAGTGAAATTTTCTTTCTGAGAATGAATATATTAACGAAGAACTAGATTAACTGGGTGCCACCATAATTGTGCGACACTTGGTGTCATATAGTTCTTATACGGTGGGTCACGCCACCACAATTTTCTTTCATTGAATTTCTTTTCGATTGAAATGTTTTGTGTTTGTCTAATTGCATTTCTCTCATAGCTACTCTTTCGGGTGTTTGTGTTTATCTGTCAGAGTGAAATGCCTAGGACCCTATTTTCTCTCTATTCTATCTCTTCCAGTCTATGCTATTCCATTACAAATGCTCAATTCCATCTGGAATGAAACTTTATCTGGTGTCCTTGACCACGATTAAGATTCAGTCCGAACATTAATCTATTTTGGCGAAAGCTATCCAAATTTTGGGGTTTCCTGCCCAAGTCAGGACCATGATCTTTTACGATGGTTGCCATGTGCAATCCATCAACTTCCATTCCACCCTGTTCGTTGAATCGCAATAGTCTCTGAATAGAGGCCATTCGATTAGATTCACCATGTGTGGGTATTCCATTCGCATATAAAAAGCGCACCGCCCCCTTCTTCTAGTTCACTTCTCTTTCTCCTCGCCTCCGTCTCCTCCAAAACCCTCGCTGCAGTGCTCCACCTTGAGCTCGAAGCCGATGACCTCTTCGCCACTTCACTGCCGGAAAGTGGTTACCAGAGTCTTTGCTCGCCACTGTGGGACATTGTCAGATTCAGGGTTCCGCGGACCCAAGAGAGGTCCAAAGTCAGGGGCGTGTGCGAAGAACTCAACCTCCACAGCGAGCCAACTCGTCGCTCTCACAGCCTAGCTCAACAAACACGGAAGGAAAGGAACCCGACCGTTTTACCAAGGTTCGGGCCACCTTGCGGTGTAAAACCCTACTCCTGCTCTGTGGCGGATTAGCCTTGAAGTGGGGCTGAGGATGAACTGGTACAAGGACAAACAGCCTCGTGAGGTTTTCTTGGAGGTGAATGTGAGCTCAAGGGATTCGACCCCTTGCTATGGTGGTGGGTAACCTATATTTATAGTGGCCTAAGTTCTCTTCCGTCGAAAAATAAGGCGGGAAAGGATCCCACAATAGCCAATTTGAAAGGGGACAAGAAGTACATCAAATCCTGACGAAAGGTGGTCTTTGCCTAAAAAGCTTCTAGCCGTGACGTCGTGGTGGGCTCGACAATGACCTCTGTCCTACCGTCCTGGTGGTCCTGGTCTTGTTCCACTGAAACGGAAATCTTTGGCTGATTCCTTGGGACTCCGCGCCTGCGCTTGCTTCCTTTGCCCGCTGGCCCCCGCCTGGCCTTGGTTGTCATGGCTTGCGTCATCCGAACCTCACGAGGAGGGGCCTTGCATAGGAATCACTGTTCCTTAGGAGCTAGCATAGGAGGACGCTCCTTCCGAAGATCTTGGCGTCGTCCGCCTCGCGGGGCTTGGCCCCTCCACTACAAAAAAAGACACTTCCGTGATGATATGTGTTTGTCACAGTAGGTCACGTTTTCTTTCATGCATGTACATCCATGACAAATTTATGACAGAATCAAGATAGTCATACTTGTTGAGGGACTCCTGGATTAGTGGGTGTTCGGATAGCCGGACTACACCTTCAGCTGGACTCCTAGACTATGAAGATGCAAGATTGAAGACTCCGTCCCGTGTCCGGAAGGGACTTTCCTTGGCGTGGAAGGCAAGCTTGGGGATACGGATATGAAGATCTCCTACCATTGTAACCGACTTTGTGTAACCCTAACCCTCTCCGGTGTCTATATAAACCGGAGGGTTTTTAGTCCGTAGGACAACGTACACATCAACGATCATACCATATGCTAGCTTCTAGGGTTTAGCCTCTTCGATCTCATGGTAGATCTACTCTTGTACTACCCATATCATCAATATTAATCAAGTAGGACGTAGGGTTTTACCTCCATCGAGAGGGCCCGAACCTGGGTAAAACTTCGTGTCCCCTGCCTCCTGTTACCATCCGGCCTAGACGCACAGTTCGGGACCCCCTACCCGAGATCCGCCGGTTTTGACACCGACATTGGTGCTTTCATTGAGAGTTCCTCTGTGTCGTCGCCGTCAGGCTCGATGGCTCCTACGATCATCAATAGCGATGCAGTCCCGGGTGAGAGCTTCCCCCCCGGACAGATCTTCGTCTTTGGCGGCTTCGCACTACGGGCCAATTCACTTGGCCATCTGGAGCAGATCGAAAGCTACACCCCTAGCCGGCAGGTCAGATTTGGAAGTTTAAACTACACGGTTGACGTCCGCGGGGACTTGATCTTCGATGGATTCGAGCCATTGCCGAGCGCGCCGCGTTGTCACGATGAGCATGATCTAGCTCTGCCGCCGAACAGTGCCCTGAAGGCCGCACCCGCACCAACTTCGACTCTTAATTCGGAGCCAACTGCACCGATCGAGGATGGGCGGTTGGACGCCACCTCGGGGGCTGCGACCCCAATGGTGATTGAGCCGAACACCAGCCCCGTACTCTGCGAGACTCATGACTCCAAGTAGCCGGACTCCTCTCCGGACTCCGAACCCTCTGTGCCCCTGCCGATCGAATCCGATTGGGCGCCGATCATGGAGTTCACTGCCATGGACATCTTTCAGCACTCGCCTTTCGGCGATATCCTGAAGTCACTGAAGTCTCTCTCTTTATCAGGAGAGCCCTGCCGGACTACGGTCAGCAAGGTTGGGGTACGGACGATGAAGAAATTCAAAGCCCACCCACCACCCACTTTGTAGCCACTATCGATGACTTAACCGACATGCTCGACTTCGACTCTGAAGACATCGACGGTATGGACGCCGATGAAGGAGATGATGAAGAACCAGCGCCTACTAGGCCCTGGAAAGCCACCTCGTCATATGACATATACATGGTGGACACCCCAAAAGAGGGAGATGGCGATGGAACAGCGGAGGATGACCCTCCAAGAAACAGCCTAAGCGCCGGCGTCAGCGGCGCCGCTCAAAATCCCGCCAAAACAAATACAGTGATTCCAGCACGGGAGATAATAATACTCCAGAAAGCGCCGAAGAAACCCCCCCCCCAGAAAGATTTCGCACAGGAGGATGGAGAAACCAGCCCTCATGAGAGAGCGGTAGACAGAGAGGTCGAGGACGATAATTATATGCCTCCCTCCGAAGACGAGGCAAGCCTCAACGACGACGAATTCGTCGTGCCAGAGGATCCCATCAAGCAAGAGCGTTTTCAACGCAGGCTTATGGCCACGGCAAGAAGCCTCAAGAAAAACAGCAACAGCTTAGAGCTGATCAAGATTTGGTAGTCGACAGATGGACTAAAGTCCTTGCGGTCGAAGAGCATAAACTCGAACGCCCCTCCAAGAGCTACCCACAGCGCAGGTTGCTACCCCGATTAGAGGAGGAAGCACTTGATGCGGCCGACTGGCCACCTCGTGGCCGCGACAGAGAGGCCTCTCGGCCCTCCACTCAAGCCGCACCCCGTACCAAGGCACGAGAATATGCACCGGACTTACGAGACATGTTGGAGGACAAGGAAAGGCAAACAAGATCGATCTACGGATCACGTGGGCGCCCCACGGCTCGAGATGGTAACCCTTGCGCCGGCCACAAATTCGGCAGGGCCGAACACAGTAGACAAGGCTCATTGGAGCTATGTCATGATATAGCCCAGTACAGAGGCGCCGCACACCAACTATGCTTTACAAACGAAATAATGGATCATCAAATCCCCGAGGGTTTCAAACTCGTAAACATCGAGTCGTATGATGGCACAACAGATCCTGCGGTATGGATCGAGGATTATCTCCTTCATATCCACATGGCCTGCGGCGATGATTTCCACGCCATCAAATACCTCCCACTCAAGCTTAAAGGACCAGCTCGGCATTGGCTTAACAGCTTGCCAACAGGATCAATCAGTTGTTGGGAGGACCTGGAAGCCGCATTCCTCGACAATTTCCAGGGCACTTATGTGCGACCCCTAGATGCCGATGACCTAAGTCACGTAATTCAGCAGCCAGAGGAATCGGCCAGGCAATTCTGGACACGGTTCCTAACAAAGAAAAATCAAATAGTCGACTGTCCGGACGCTCAGGCCTTAGCAGCCTTCAAGCACAATATCCATGACGAGTGGCTGGCCCGGCACCTTGGACAGGAAAAGCCGAAATCTATGGCAGCACTCATGACACTCATGACCCGCTTTTACGCGGGAGAAGACAGCTGGCTTGCTGTAGCAACAATATGACCAAGAACCCTGGTAATTCAGACACCAGGGACAGTAGTGGCAGGTCGCGTCGCAACAAGCAGAAGCGCCGCATTAATGGCGACAATGCTGAGGATACGGTAGTTAATGCCGGATTCAGAGGCTCTAAATCCGGTTAGCGGAGAAAGCCATTCAAAAGGAATCCTAGGGGGCCGTCCAGTTTGGACCGAATACTCGACCGCTTGTGCCAGATACATGGCACCCCCGAAAAGCTGGCCAATCACACCAACAGGGATTGTTGGGTGTTCAAGCAGGCAGGCAAGTTAAAAGCCGAAAATGAAGACAAGGGGCTGCATAGCGATGAAGACGAGGAGCCCCGGCCTCCGAACAACAGTGGACATAAGGGTTTTCCCCACAAGTGCGGACGGTGAACATGATATACGCAACCCACGTCCCCAAAAGGGAGCGGAAGCGCGCGTTAAGGGACGTATACGCGGTAGAGCCAGTCGCCCCAAAGTTCAACCCATGGTCCTCCTGCCCGATCACCTTTGATCGAAGGGACCATCCCACTATCATCCATCATGGCGGATTCGCCGCATTGGTTCTAGACCCAATTATTGACGGATTTCATCTCACTAGAGCCCTTATGGACGGCAGCAGCAGCCTGAACCTGCTTTACCAGGATACAGTGCGGGAAATGGGCATAGATCCCTCGAGGATTAAGCCCACCAAAATGACCTTTAAAGGCGTCATACCAGGTGTAGAGGCCAACTGTACAGGCTCAGTCACACTTGAAGTGGTCTTCAGATCTCCGGATAATTTCCAAAGCGAGGAGTTAATCTTTGACATAGTCCCGTTTCGCAGTGGTTATCACGCACTGCTCGGGCAAACCGCATTCGCTCAGTTTAATGCAGTACCGCATTACGCATACCTTAAGCTCAAGATGCCAGGCCATGGTGGAGTAATTACGGTCAATGGAAACACCGAACACTCCATCCGAACAAAGGAGCACACGGCGGCCCTTGCAGCGGAAGTACAAAGTAGCCTCTCCAGGCAGTTCTCCAGTCCGGCCACTAAACGACCGGACATCGTCAAGCGCGCCCGGAGTAACCTACAACAAGACCGCCTGACACGATCTGAGCAGGCGTAGCAATGCGGCCCCAACACCAACCCTCGCAAAAATGCGACGCCAGTACTTCGCGTACATAACTACGCTCTCGAGATACCATGGGTACAGGGGGAGGGGCACCATCACGGCACGCCCAAAACACGGCTTAAACCATACCAGGGGCTGCCGATTTTTTAATTTTCTCTTACTTTCAGGACTCCATCCTTCGGAAGGCCTGTTCGGCAGTTCAATTGCCGCACAAACGATGCAAGAACCAGGGAAGCAGACAAGCCACGCCGCAGTACGGAACTCCCAGGTGGTCTTTATCACGAACAGTATACCTGTTCCGCATACTATTCCGCAGCTTGCCCCTGGAACGGACATGTTAACTAGTCCAACCTTCCACTTATCACATTATTTGTATCGTTCTGCTTTGATCGCAGCCCTTTTTAATAAACAATGCATAGCTTTCGTCTATTTTTGCATTACCTTTTTTCTTTATATATGTTCCGTAACGACATATTGCACCCGTACACGTTGGTACGGCCAAAACACGCCAGGGGCTTTAGTACCCCTCAATATGGTGTGAGAAGTCCGAACACTTTAACAAGTGCGGCACCCCGAACTTATAGCATTATATGCATCGGCTCCGAATCATGTCTTGGGTGAATAGTTGGGTTTGCCCGACTCCTATGTTTTGGTGCCTTACGTTCCACTATATCGGCTAAGGTAGCACTAGGAGAACCACTGCGATTGTGCCCCAGTTGAGCTGGGTCGAGCACCTCAGTGGAGAAAGCTAAAACTGACTGTCATGATGAAGCGAGAGCTGGTCGCTGTTCGAGAGGTTTTTCGAGTCCCTAAAGACTTATGCCGCTTAGCGCGAGGAGCTGGCTCTGTCCAGCCAAGGCGTGGATAGCGCCCCGAACTCGGTCTTCCGAATACCAGGGGCTTCACCGAAATTTAAAATTATAGAATTCTATGGCTAAGTGAGAGTGTTCACGCATTATAGTCCGATTGCCTTGTTCGTTGGGCTGAGCGCCTCCCTCGAAGGACCCAAACATGGGAAAAAGAGCGCTCAGGTTTATCCCCGAACACCCCAGCACTATCGACACGAGGGCAGAAGCCGACGACTCGCCATCTCTCAGAATTGATAAACAGCTGCACAGAAGGTAATATTTTAAATTCCAACAGCATTGCTTAGCGCATACAAACAAGTTTTCAGCACACAGGACAAAACGAGCAAGTTTCACTCAAAAATTACATCCCTAGAACATTCATCCGCCACAAGGCAGGCACCCTTCAGAACATCCTTATAGTAATGCTCGGGCTTGCGATGCTCTTTCCCCGGCGGTGGCCCGTCCTTCACTAGCTTGTCAGCATCCAGCTCGACCCAGTGCACCTTAGCACGGGCAAGGGCCCTACGGGCACCTTCAATGCAGACGGAGCGCTTGATGACTTCGAGCCTTGGACAGGCCTCCACCAACCGCCGCACCAGCCCGAAGTAGCTCCCAGGCAGAACCCCTCCAGGCCACAGCCGAACAATGAGGCCCTTCATGGCCTGTTCGGCCGCCTTGTGGAGCTCGACCAGTTGCTTCAGCTGGTCGCTAAGGGGCACGGGGTGTCCGGCCTTGGCATACTAAGACCAGAACACCTTCTCTGTCGAGCTGCCCTCCTCGGCTCGATAGAATGCGGCGGCATCGGACACACTCCGGGGAAGATCTGCGAACGCTCCTGGAGAGCTCCAGATTCGGGTAAGTAACAAGTAACTCACGTTTATGTGTTTGCTTTGCATAAATAATGCCATACCCGCCACTATCTTCTTCACCTCATCCAACTCCTGGAGGGTCTTCTAGGATTCGGCCTTGGCAGACTTGGCATTTTCAATAGCCACCGCGAGCTCGAACTCTCACGTCTTTGAGTCAAGCTCCAAACTCTCATGTTTTTCCATGAGAGCCTGGAGCTCTTGCCGCACCTTGCCAACCTTGGCCTCATACTTCTCCCACTCGGTGCGCTCCGAGGCCGCCCTCTTCTCGGCCTCGACCAGCGCTTGCTTAAGGGTCGCCACTTCAGACGTGGTCCCTAAAAATAGCCATGATAATCATGTCATTCTTTGCAATTGCACCTTTTTATATATATTTAAAAACAAGGTATTTCTTACCTTCATTGTCCTCGAGCTGCTTCTTGGCATGCCCGAGCTCTTGCTCGGACCGCTCGAGGTTCGGCTTTAGCGTGTCCACTTCCGCAGTCAGTGCGGCGGACGCAAGCAGGGAAGCCTGCATATGCATATTGACTCATTTTTGTTAGACTCCTACGAATTCCTCTATTAGGCTTTTCTTCCTGAACGCCAAATAGAGCATCAGGGGCTACTGTCTATGCGGTACTATTATTTACACATTCTTTACTTACCTCAAAGCCTGTCAAAAGGCTAGTACAAGCTTCAGTCAGTCCGCTCTTGGCGGACTGAACCGTCTGGACCACCGCACTCATAATAGTGCGGTGCTCCTCGTCGGTGGAGGCGCCTTGGAGCGCCTCCAACATATTGCCCGGTGCCTCCGGTTGGATGGGGGCCGCCGGCACGGTGGACTTGCTCCTCTTGGAAGGAGGTCCCCCGCCGGACTCTGGAACCTTTGAAGGTTCCGGAGTGGTGTCCGGCCTAGAGACGGACTTGGAGCCTTGGGGGGTTTCATCGCCTTTACTCCTGGAGTCCGGGAGGTCGCCTTGCGGCGCCTCCAGGACCACCTCCTCCCGGTTTGGAACCTGTTGGGACAACACTTCAGTGTCGTCCGTAGGGCGGGGGGAGGAAGCCGTCGGAAGCAAGTTCACATCCGACGAGTCCAGTGATCCGCTCGACGACGCGTCGAGCCGGTCTTTGGGTGGGCTGCATAAACATATTCGACGTAAGGGAAAGCTGCGCAATAAACGAATACTATGAATTACTCTGGCATCCGGATACTTACGATTTTGCCAGGGGCTTGGCCCTGGGTTGCCACTCCTCTCCACCGTCGTCGGAGTCGGTGGAGTAGTCCGGAGGAAGGGTTTTCCCCTTCTTGGACCCTCCGGCCTCCCCAGAGAGGGCGGCCTTCCTTTTCTTATCTCCTCCCACTGGAGGGGGAGAGTTCTCTTCTTCTTCCTCCTCGTCTTCACGGGAGGAATGCGCCTTGGAACCATCGGATGATGGATCCGACACCTCCTGGCGTCGGGCACTCTTTCGAGTCCCTGCGTCCTTTTTCGCGGCCTTATTCTCCGGCACCACATAGGGTGCCGGAACCAGCAGCTTCGCCAAGCGAGCGTCCGCTGGGCCTTCGGGCAAAGGAGCCGGACAGTTGATCTGTCCGGAAGTCACCTGCCAATCCTGTCAAAGGTAAGGGAGCTTAGATCCCGCATGGAGTCAAACTATGAAAAACTGATACCCTGTAAAAGAAAAAAAACGGCTTACCGCGAGAGCGTGATGCTGCGCACTGAATCCGCGATCCTCGGTAGCGGATGCGGGGGCCTCGGCGCCTTTGAAAAGCACCTTCAAGGCATCTTCGTACGTCGTGTTGAAGAGCCTGCTCAGAGTTTGGTGCCGCGCCGGGTCGAACTCCCACAAGTTGAAAGCCCGTTGTTCACATGGGAGGATCAGATGGATGAGCATAACCTGGACTATGTTGACAAGTTTGAGCTTCTTGTCCGCCAGGGTTTGGATGCATGTTTGGAGTCCGATCAGCTCTCCTTTTTTACCCCAAGACAGGCCCGTCTCCTTCCAGGAGGTGAGCCGTGTAGGGGTTCCAGATCGAAACTCGGGGGTGCGACCCATTCGGCATCACGCGGCTCGGTGATATAAAACCACCCCGATTGCCACCCCTTTAGGGTCTCCACAAAGGAGCCCTCGAGCCATAGGACGTTGGCCATGTTGCCCACCATGGCGCCTCCGCACTCCGCCTGGTTGCCGCGCACCACCTTCGGCTTGACGTTGAAAGTCTTGAGCCATAGGCCGAAATGGGGGCGGATGCGGAGGAAGGCCTCGCACACGACGATAAACGCCGAGATGTTGAGGACGAAGTTCGGGGCCAGATCGTGGAAATCCAGGCCGTAGTAAAACATGAGCCCCCGGACAAATGGGTGGAGAGGGAAGGCCAGTCCGCGGAGGAAATGGGGGAGGAACACCACCCTCTCATGGGGCCTAGGGGTGGGATGAGCTGCCCCTTTTCGGGAAGCCGATACGCGATGTCGTTAGACAGGTATCCGGCCTTCCTCAGCTTTTTGATGTGTCCCTCCGTGACGGAGGAGACCATCCACTTGCCTCCCACTCCGGACATGGCTGGAGAAGGTTGAGGTGGGGAGTGCGGACTCGGGCGCTGGAGCTCGAGTGCGCAAGAATGGATAGGCGAAGGAGGAAGAAGGCGTAGGTGAAAAGGTGAATCCTTATCCCCTTATATGGGCAGACGCAACTACATGTCCCCACCAGCCTGGTAAAACTCGCTTATCTCCAAGCGCCGTAATCAATGGCGCGGTTGGGTTACCCACGCCCGTATTGATGAGAATCCCGGGATAGGGGGACACGATCTCTGTTTTAACAGGACGTGCCAAGGAAACCGCCTCGCATGACCCGCTGAGGTGGGATAATGAAACGAATCGGATAAAGGCTTGGCCGTGGTGTGTCACGCTATCTTTGTGTAAATATTATTCTCTCTATGGCAATATGTAGAAACTTACTTTGCAAAGCCGGACACTATCTTTGTGTTCAAAATCTTCTATGAAGAACTTGGAGGAGGAACCCGCCTTGCAATGCCGAAGACAATCCGCGCGCCGGACTCGTCGTCATTGAAGCCTGGTTCAGGGGCTACTGAGGGAGTCCTGGATTAGGGGGTGTTCAGATAGCCGAACTATACCTTCAGCTGGACTCCTGGACTATGAAGATGCAAGATTGAAGACTCCGTCCCGTGTCCGGAAGGGACTTTCCTCGGCGTGGAAGGCAAGGTTGGCGATATGGATATGAAGATCTCCTACCATTGTAACCGACTTTGTGTAACCCTAACCCTCTCCGGTGTCTATATAAACCGGAGGGTTTTTAGTCTGTAGGACAACGTACACATCAACAATCATACCATAGGCTAGCTTCTAGAGTTTAGCCTCTTCAATCTCGTGGTAGATCTACTCTTGTACTACCCATATCATCAATATTAATCAAGCAGGATGTAGGGTTTTACCTCCATCGAGAGGGCCCGAACCTGGGTAAAACTTCGTGTCCCCTGCCTCCTATTACCATCCGGCCTAGACGCACAGTTCGGGACGCCCTACCCGAGATCCGCTGGTTTTGACACCGACACCTGTGTTGTCATAGATGTGTTCCATGACATTACCAAAATAATCATCACGGAAGTGTCCACTTCCATGACGATAAATCTCGCATCATAGAAGTGCTTTTGTCAAGGGTGACCGACACATGGCATCCACCGTAACAGGACGCCGTTAAGCTATCGGGTCCGGTTTTGGATTCGATAACCCGTAAAATGCCCGGACCAATGGGGATTTTCCACGTGTACAATTCTCATTGGCCGACGGAACCACGTGTTAGCTCCTCGTTGGGACAGATGTCATCCACTCATTGGACAGGACGTGCCTATGATACGTCGACACGTGGCATGGCCCAATAGAGGCCCATTCCGGTGAAAAGGCCGGCCCAGCTAAAGGCCCACCATGTTTTTAAGACACTAGTCGGCTGGCCCGTTAATAGCCTGCCATGTCTTGGGTCAAATTGAGGCCCATATCAGATCAGGCCCGTTCACAACCTGCCGAGTTTTGGGCCAAATTACGGCCCATATCAGATCAGGCCCGTTAACAGGCCATTGTACCTTTGGGCCCATTCTAAGACAGGTTTGTATTTCATCTTGTTAAATGCCCCTTTACCAGTTCGTCCCGATAATAGTTTCGGCCTGTTAGCGGCCCGTGGAGTATTTGGGATGTTGTCGGCCAGGTTTAACTTTCGGCCATTTAACGGCCCACGCAGAAACTGGGCTATTTCTTGTCTAAAGTAACTTTAGGCCTCTTAATGGCCCGTAGTCTTCATGGACAAATTTCAGCCCAACTGGCCTATCGGCCTGTTAATGGCACGTGTAACAGTTGGGCCTAATTACACCCCGCGTTGAATCCGGCCTACTTATAGCCCATCTGATAATGGCTCGTGACACTTTTGGGCCTATGGCCCATGTGGATATCGGCCTGCTTAAAGTCCATAATTTTATTGGGCCAAATAGGCCCGAGATATATTTTGGCCTGTTAACTACTCATCCTATTTGGGCCCAACATGGGCCTTAGGCAGTTTTTTCCTTTATTGGCCTGTGAATTTTTTGGCACAATGCTAGCCCAGTGTAGGTTTTAGCCTATTAAAAGCCCATGGTATTCTCTGGCCTAGCTGCCCAGAACTTTACTCGGCCTGTTAAAGGCGGGAAACTACTATAGGTTTAGACCTGCTAATGGCCCAAGATGATTATAGGCCCACGTTTTGGCCCATATGAGTACCGGGCCGGCCTCAAGACCGACAACACTGAGATCCACTAAACCTTCCAGCATAAATTACAGCATACCGACCAAAGAATAAACTTAGACTATACAATAAAGAAATTATGGCATATTACATCCAATGGGAATCAAAGTTCTCTACCGGTGATAATAAAGCGCAACATGACCGCAGATTACATACACTGGGCATCGATGGTCGCCAGCAGTGCATATAAATGCACGGACAAAAGAATATAAAAAAGTGAGAGCACTTCAGAAGGCACATGGCCTGGCAAGGTCGGGCCCTGCAAGCAGCCGAATAAGCTGATGAGACCTCAGTTGTGTCAACAATAGATGCTTCATCCCTACCTGTATGGCACCATAGTGCGCATGGCAGTCCCCTGACATCTTCATTATATCTTTGAATTCAAGTCGGAGCTGAGCTGATGCAAGCCTTTCTGCTTTAAGTTGAGACTGAAGAAGTCGAACCGATTGAGGCAGCGACTGCACAGAGGTTGTCTCACACCTACTAGTGAGTAACTTCAACTCACTGTCTTCATCAAGACAGGACCTTGGGGTCATCTCGCTGTCCTCAAGATGGTTTGCTCAATATCTTCCCTAAAGTTCTGCCTAGCATAAGAGATACGACTCTCAAATAGAAATAAGGAGACACGTAACAGGTTTCACAATTATATAAGAAAATAAATAGATCTGTTCTGCATAAGGAACATATTTTTACAACTACAATTTAAAAATGGTAGTTGTTGCAAACATCCAATCAGATGTAAACAGCAAAGTAAACAGTAGTGGAGGAAATGATGCCTATCCAAATCTATACTAGAACAAAGTTTGAAGGCTTGGGAAGGATCAAGTTACATTACATGTTAACACGGGCTGGACAAAGCCCTTCTCCATGTTGATGGAAGGTTAATTCAATAAATTCCCCAAAGAAAATTTTTATAAGAGTTGCCATTATTCTACATTTTGCCAAGAGTAAATATAGATCAAATAATATTGGAAGAAACAGATGATAATGAAGCTCAGGTACAGACTGATGATACAAATCAAATAGCAATTAATTAAGTACAGCGTTACAAGGCAAAAGGTACTGACAAGAGGAATGCATACATCAACGTGTGAAGTGGCATTGGCTTTCTTCAACATTTTGGTAAGAGTAAATGCAGATATGATAATTTGGAGAAAGTGGAGGGAAGGGCAGATAAGATGTAGAGTAATGCTAGACAATCAACTCTTGCGATGCAAGTACAGTAATACCACCACCGTCCATTATTACTTGTCGCTCAACTGGATGTATCTAGCACTATTAAGTTCTAAATACATCCAATTAATCAACAATTAATTCAATACAGAGGGAGTACATAACAACAGGTACTTACATGAGCAATCCAAAACTTCATAGCCATTGTGTTAATTCTACATTTATCTAAGAGTAAATATAGATCTTATAATTTCAAGCAAAGGGAGGATAAAGAAGCGAGCATTTACCATGATGCTACATAATCAAATAGCAATGAGTGTAAGTACGCTGACAAAGGGCAAGAGGTACTGGCAAGAGCAATGCAGAGCCCAGTATTGTCATGAGATCCTATGATCCTTTGAGCAAGGAGATTCATCTGAAATTAGTTTTCATACAAGAGAGAAGGTAAGGCACATGTAGAAATTTAGGACTTCAAATTTGAATTGATATCATAGACAGTACCTGACGCTGGGCTCTCAATAGTTCTAATAGGGGTTTGGCCACTGGACTAGGGGTAAAGTGTGGTACAGTTGGGCCTGTGTTTTTTCTGCTGTTGATCTATGTGATTTAACAGGTATCACTACCTTTTCCAAATACCTAGTTTGTACTCCTTGAGGATCTGCACTCACCCTCTTCCTTTTGGACATCTATTATGAAAGAACAACATTTGACTGGAAAAACATAGTATGACGACACATGGAATAGGTACAGAAAATGGATAGGTATGGCATATACTCATATATGATGCTTCAACTAAGCAGATGGTGTAACAAAGTAGAAGTAATGCAAGAGGTCAGATGTAAAATATGTGCAACCAATACAACCTTGCCAAGTTAGAGCAAGCATCTTGATGGGTGAATAAGATGGGCGATCCTTCACCATGCCAAGTTTGTTAGCCAGTGCATTATTCCGAAATATTCCTCTCGTGCGCCCATTCTCATATTCATTTTGCTAATGTTCAATACCTGACATGCAGGAAAACATAAAAATAAGTGAGATTATCTTTGTAATGCAGAAGTGATTCTAATCCAATACTTCCTCCCTTTAAAACAACTTTGTGCTATCTCTACAATTCTACTAAGAGGTGCCATGCATGCTGTAATTTGGTGTGTGCATTAATATAATGTGTCCTACTACTGAAAATATGATCGCTCCAGAAGTGATGATACTTCGCAGATGACAGGTTCAACATATAGTTAAGAAGAACAAGTCGACCTGACCTGACAGATTCAAAATATACTAAGGGAGAATACCTCGACCTGACCAGTCAATCGCAAGAGAAGAGGATCATCTTAAAGAAGAGCAGAAGAGCAAGCAGATTGAAGATATTACAAGTCTTTCTATACAATGTTGGTTGGCCACCCATGATGAACCAAAGCACACAGAGAAATACTATTCCTTCCGGCCTCTCCATATGTGGCTCACATGCATTCTGAAACTAAAGTAGGAACATTTAGCTGACCAATTAAACATCTCTCAGTTTTACTAATATCAGCATAATATCAGATTTGAATTTGTACAACTAAGCTTGTTTAGCCCGATGGGTGGAGCAGTGCTATTACAACACGAACCACGTAGGTTGATCGTGGTCATCATAAAATGGGGAAACCGTAAGCATGATGAGTATAGTGTTGACCATGGCAGTGGGATGGCAGATCTGAAGCTGCAAACCGCGCAAAAGGGTAGTTAGCAACCGATGTTTGCTTTGAAATAACAACTAAGATTTGGTATGTATAAGAAAGTATAGTCGACAAGTGACAAAGAAATGCAATTCTGCTGTCTCTCTATGTCACAGCCCTAGAATATTGTTTGTAAATAGTTGCATCTTCATCCAGGCATCATATTTAAATTTCTGAAACATGAATTGAGGATTGTTGAAGCCTCAAAACTTTAATTAAAAGCAGGGCAAAAGAACCTTGTAAATTGCATTCAGTGTTTCCAAAATGGCCTTAATAATGTTGGTTATATTTGGCAAAGGTTTTTGCACCAAACCAAAAATAATGAGCATTTTGAGGAATATTTTGGGCACTGAATTTAAATCATTATTTTATTTGCATTTGGAATTATATTCATAACTTGTATAGAATATATTTCCAAATACCCTGAAACATTTTATGTGCTTTTGGAAAAGTCCATCAAGCAACATAAAAATATTCAGAGGAGTTACTGACATTGTTTGAATTATTTTAAAATTCAAACAGTGGCAAAACAAATTTAGCAAAATAAAACAGAACAGAAATAAAAGAGAGAGAGAGAAGGAAGTTACCTGGCGCCCACTTACCTGGCCCAACACGGCCCAACCCATCTCCACTCCCCCCCTGTCGTCTTCCTCTGCCAGTAGGCAGAGGCGAGGTGTGGCGCGCGCCCGAGAGGCCTCGGCCACCTCCTGCTTCCCCTGGCCACCTCCTGCTTCCTCTCGTCGCCCTGGACCCCGTCCGCGACGCCATGCACCCTCCCAGGCCTCGCACTCTCCCCGTGCCTTCTCCCCCCTTCTCTGGCTCCCTCTCTCTTCCACCGAGCGGAGCCCCGTCGCCACCGACGCCGTTCGCCGCGGCCACAACCACCGCCTCGCCTCCCCGACGCCTCCCAAAGCTCCGCCGGTCCTCCCTCTTCCTCCTCACCAAGACGGAAGGCGCCGGAAGCCCTGGACGGGGCCAGCTTCGCCGTTCCCCTCCTCGGCCACCGCGGATCACCGCCGTCAAATCCGTCCCCGTCCGGCCTCCCTCAAGCTCGCCGTCCACCTCTACAGGGTCTACGTGAGCTCCCCGTCCGTTTCCCCCCTCTCTGTTTCGTCGTTCGCGCGCCGTAGCTAGGTTATCCACCAAGACCGAAACCCCATCGCCGCCGGCCATGGCGCCGCCGTGGCCAGGGCCACCGCAGCCCGCGCCTGAGCACGTCACCGTGCTCGGTGAACCCCCAGGAGCACGTAGCCCTCCTCGTTTTCTCCTCTAGTGCGTCGTAGCTTCGCCACCGTTCGCGCCCGAACTCCGGCCACCGCGGAAGTGCTCGCCGCCGTCGTCTCCGGCCACCCCGCGGCCCCTCGTGCAGCCAGCTAGGTGCGGCCGTGTACGGGCTACCTTCTGGTGGCCTTCGCGCGTCCAGCCGCCGCCCGTAGCGCAACCCCGGTGAACTTCCGCCGCGTTTTGGGTCGCCGCCGGCCGAACTCCGGTGGCCAGTGACGTGGCGCTGTCATTAGCCACTAATGACGCACTAACCAACCCCCTAGGCCACTGACTGTGGGCCCCACCCCTGGTCAAACCCAAGTCAGCGCTGGGTTTAACCGGGATTAGGTCCTGTGTCACTGACGTGTGGCCCCCACACGTCAGGTTTGACCCGAGCCAGCCCAGTTGACCCTGCTGACGTCACCGTGACGTGGTGCTGACGCCATAATTCATTTCTGGATTTATTATTATTCAGGAAATTTCAGAAAATGCCCTAAACTTCAATAAATCATAGAAAATTAACCGTAACTCCAAATTAAATAATTTATATATGGAAAATTATCAGAAAAATTCAAGGAATCCATCTGTACCACTTTCATGCATGTTAGAACAACTTATAGCTGCTGTTTAGCACAAATCAATTAAATGGCATTTGAATAATCACATATGGAGTTGAATTTGAATCTTGTATTCAAACCAACTTCATTTAATCTGTTGCTAGTTGCATTAGCCCAAAACACATTCATTTTGCCATGTCATGATCATGCATCATATTGTGCATTGCATTGATTGTGTTCCCTTCTGTGTTGCCGGTATTTGTCCCCTCTCGATAGACGTGATACCGATGATGTGATCGTTGACACTGATGAACACTCAATGTTATCTTCAGAAGTGCCAGGCAAGCAAAACCCCCTTGTTCATTCCGATAAAATCCCACTCTCTCGCTCCTGCTCTCTTTTACTGCATTAGGACAACACCGATTCATCTGTTACTTGCTGCCCTTTATCCTTTGCATGACCTGTCATTGCCACAGTAAATAGATGAAACCCACTAGCATGAGTAGGAGTTGTTTGAGCCCTGTTGTGCCTACTCATTCATGCTTGTTTGTCATGCCTGCTACTGCTTAGAGTTGAGTCAGGTCTGATTCATCGGGGATAAATCAGAGGCATGTGAACATGTCCTACTGTGTGTGAGCTAAGTGTGTGAACACGATTTGGTAAAGGTAGCGGTGAGAGGCCATGTAGGAGTACATGGTGGGTTGTCTCATTGCAGCCGTCCTCAGGAACTGAGTTCTGTGTTTGTGATCCATGATTCAGCTACTACCACGCATTGGGCCCAAAACCAATGGACCCTCTCGGCTTCTTAATCACCCTTGTCCTCTGTCCAGGAGTTGCAAGTAGTTTCTGGTGTTTGTAGTATGCTGGAGGCCATGCGCAGCGCTGACCGTAGGGGTGGGCTGTGATGCGGTAGGCACGTGGCCGGGTAAACCGGGCGCCCGTTTGGTGTCACGGAACCCTGTTCACATCGTTTGGGGCTGTGAGCGAAACTCCGGCCGGATCTCCTCATGGATGGAACCCGAATAGGCGATAAACCTGGACTAGAGACTTGAGTGTTTAGGCAGGCCGTGGCCGACACCCACGTTGGGCTTCCGCTTGAAGGTTGCCGAGTACATGTCGTGTAAACGGCGGTAAGTGGTGAGAGCGTGTGTGAAGAAGTACACCCCTGCAGGGTTAACATCATCTATTCGAATAGCCGTGTCCACGGTAAAGGACTTCTGGGTTGCGTATATCAGTTCATAGACAAGTGAAAGTGGATACTCTAAAATACGCAAGATAAGCGTGAGTGTTATGGATGGCGTTCTCGTAGGGAGACGGGAGCGGATCCATAGTGGTGTATTGATATGGTGAATATGTGGACTCGTGTGCGCCACCTCAAAAGAGTTACTCGAAGTCGTAGTTTAGGATAGCCACCGAGTCAAAGCTGGCTTGCTGCAGTTAAACCCCACCATCCCCTTTGTTGATAATGATGCATATGTAGTTAGTTCTGATGTAAGTCTTGCTGGGTACAGTTGTACTCACGTTTGCCTATTTTATGTTTTTTGCAGAGAGACTTCGGTCTCGCTAGTAGTTCCGCGTGGACTTCGACGTTTAGCTTGTTACCTCAGCTACGATCTTGTGCCCTCGGCAGGATCTGATAGATAGTCAGGCTTCTCAGCCTTTTTCATTTCTAGATGTCTGTACTCAGACATGTTAAGCTTCCGCATGTGCTTTGACCTGTATGCTCTGATTGTTGGGTCATGAGACCCATGTTTGTAATATCTCGCTCCTCGGAGCCTATTGATAAATTACTTGAGTCATAGAGTCATGTTGTGATGCCATGTTGTATTTGCACATATCGAGCATATTGTGTGTATGTTTGAAATGCTTGGTATGTGTGGGATCTGACCATCTAGTTGTTTATCTTTGGTAGCCTCTCTTACCGGGAAATGTCTCCTAGTGTTTCCACCGAACCATGGTAGCTTGCTACTGCTCCGAAACACTTAGGCTGGCCGGCATGTGTCCTTCTTCGTTCCTGTGTCTGTCCCTTTGGGGAAATGTCACGCATTGAGTACCGGAGCCCTGTTAGCCCGCTACAGCCCGGTTTACCGGAGTCCTGCTAGCCCAGTGCTACAGCCCAGACCCACTTGCTGATGACCGACACGTTCGATGCTGGGTCATGGATGCCTGTCCCTGTAAGTCTGTGCCACTTTGGGTTTACGACTAGTCATGTCAGCCCGGGCTCTTTATCATATGGATGCTAGCGACATCATCATATACGTGAGCCAAAAGGCGCAAATGGTCCCGGGCAAAGGTAAAGCGACACCCGTGGGAATACCGTGCATGAGGCCGCAAAGTGATATGAGGTGTTACATGCTAGATCGATGTGGCATTGAGTCGGGGTCCTAACAGCGTTGGTATCAGAGCTTGACTGCCTGTAGGATTACCAAGCCAAACTGGTCGATGTTGAGTCTAGAAATTCTTTAGTTATATGTAGGGGAATTGATTGTGGGATGGAACGTAAGGCTCTTTTTACTCCTTATACCTCATGGCCTTCTGATCTGAGTCATCATCTTCTCTTCTACGGGGATTAAGAACTAGGCTATCTCTTCTTTCTATTAGGATCACGTGTTTCTAATCAGTAGACTTATAAGATTGTTGGATTAAGCCTCAGTTCAGTTTCTACCTCTGTATGTTAATTATTGATCTCGAGACCTTGATATTGTGCTTCTGAGTGGTTATGCCACCATTTTTGTGAATGTCTCAAGTCTTTTCTGAGTATTTACAGCCGTTATGCTGTCCAAGTCATCCCAGGTTTCTAAATAGTTTGAAGCAATTTGCAAATTCCTTCCTCCCGCTTCGATGTTCCTTTGGGCCAGATTAACCACACTAATCGGTGTGTTGAGGTAATTATTGCCTCGACATATATGTTGGAATTATTATTATGACCCTAAGTGCTTAGGGGATCATCTAGTGGTCTAGCCATGATCTGTGTTCCCAGTGTGATGATTCTGGCCTTTATTCTCGGAAGCATCCCGTGATGCTACTTAGTAGTAGGTATTCTATTTCTGGTTTTTGAACCCGAGATTCACTCTACCTACTTCATGTTGATAGTAATTGCTAGTGCCTTTAGGATATTAGTAACTTTTAGATAGTCCTCGAGGTCCGTGGTATTTCCTTCTTCCAAATGCTATGGACCACTTATGGCAGATGTTTATTGGATCAAAAGATCACAATTAGAGTACTCTTGAGGAGATCTCCATTCATAAATCGTGACTCTGCCAGTCCTACCTCTCTGCATGGGTTATCTGGAAGAAATGTTGATCTCGCTCGACATACTAATCTATGCATCCACAACTCAGAAAATTATATGTTCCTTTGAGTTGTCCCTCTTTAGTTGTCTACTGACCTTCGTCTATCAATTGATAGTCAAGGGTATGCATGCATTCGTTTATCGATGCCTATTACCCTTGTGGTCCGTCAAGCCATTCTGTCCTGAATGACTTGGAGAAACAAACTCCAGTACCTCATCCATATCTAGGATTGGGTCAAAGTAGTTGTATTCCGCAGATCAAATGCCAATCCAGCTTTTGGTTCTGTTCTACTTTCGAGTATTACCCCCTTTATGTCAGAATTGTCATGAGAACTGCACCAACTCTCATGAATTTTGACGTAGTGATACTTCTCACCATCATTAGTCATTCCTCGGCCCTCGTGTTGATGCAACCGGAATACCGACAAATGAATTGTGATGTGTGAAATCAATACTCCCAGCAACCTCGTTGCTTGGTAGTTAAAGGTTAATAATTTCATTCTTAGCATGTTGGTTTTTGAATCATCCTTCTAAGACTGATCGTGCTACCTAGTCCTTATTTCGGTGCACCCTTCGATTGATGAGTTAGGATCTTGTCAAGTCCTCACTCATTTGATCATATCGTCTTGCCCTCAAAAGCGAGATTGTTCTCGAGCTTAGTAACATACCGGTGGTTCGTGATTTTCCGAATATCTTCTCGGAAGTATTACCAGGTTGTCCCCTGACTGTTATGTTGAGCTCGTGATCAAGTTGGTTTCTTGTGAGCCACCCTTTCTCCAAGAATCTGTGTTGGATAACCCTGAGCTAGTTGGTTAAGCTAGACAACAACTTGGAGAGTTGGAAGATAAAAGCTTGCCTGACTTAGTCCGTTCCAAAGGGATATTCTTGTGTAGTGTGTGTTGAAGAAAGGTGATATCTTCATCGATTGGTCCCTGTGATCGATTGTTGGATCTATTATCTTACCCGAACCCTTGATTGAGTACGGGCTATCGTCAAATCAAATCAGAACCAACGATATTCGTAATGTTGTCTTACTCGTGGTTGATCCCTCAAGCATACACCATTATATCCTTTGGGTCTGACCAATGCTATCACTTGTTCACTTAACTATGGAATTCCTTTTAAAAGGAAACCCAGATGAATAGTTGTTGAGCCCATTGACAACATCCTTATCTCCTCCATGATTTTGTTGGAAAATAAGTTAGTGTTGGAAACTTTTGAAGCATTTGTTCATGCTAGCTCATGAAGCATATGTTCGGATGTAAGAAGTGACTTCCTCTAGTCATGTGCATTTGATGCAAGTTGCCGCCGTGTACTCGAGAAAGTCAATGTTGCTTCCTCTGGAATCATCGCAAATCAGTCATGCACACGTGCGAAGTATTCTGTGGTCTGGAGACTTGCAACCTTCATTCCATATGTGTATCCTAGCACACCAAGCCACTGACTGATTTGTTCAAGGAGAAGGAGTATCTTCATAAGAGCTAATCCGGACTTATGAAAGAACTTCGATATCCTCGCTGATGGTTCCCAACCAGAACTCGGTAGTGTTTTATTGTAAGACTACCATGTGGGCATGCTTGTCTGGGACAACGTGTTCACATGTTTGTAGCAGAACCAGATCATGTTTTGGAGCTTGCTATCATAGTTCATTCCCCGAGAATCTCGCAACGTCATCTCGTCGATTCGTGTTGCAAACTTCCGTTTTTCTTCCTGGACTCGATGAGTCTGGAATATCCTGACACCAACCAGATCTGAATCTCAGGCAGATATGATGGTTGGAATATTTCCCAAGAATTATAATATTGGTCGCGCGATAACCGGTAAAGTGGATGTCGTGGCCAACACACCCAGCCGGAAGACCTGTTATTATAATATCTTGATTGATGAAGTTGGCCACCCCCCCATAGGGATTTCGTAGGATTTACTCCCTAGTTGCCCCTATGGATTTCTGAGATCCCGAAGTCCGACCTTTTTACTTGATGTTCTAGATATCAAACCATATCTATGAATGGGTTACACTAGCACATCAAGGAGAACATTAGAAGCGGAGTGCTAAATGTCTCTCGGTCGATCATCTAGATTTTATTTCCTTGGCCCCGCCAAGGGTGAAATCTGAGAAGGTGTTATCTTCCTTGCATCTGCATCCTCCATCACCCTTCATCATGGTAGTAAGTTGTGTTACCGGACCCTTGACACGGATGTTGGTAAAACCTTGATGATTATGGAATTGCTCAAGTTCTTGAGAGCACGCGCAAGTGCTAGGTTTGATCGTCGGCATTAACTGTATAGCGCTCTCAGTTTCCTCGGTTATGCTATAACCATTCCAATAGTGGAATAACTCTCTATTGTTGAGCCTCTCCCCAGTTACCAGAATCATTCCCAGCATTTGCATTTTGTTCCCAGTTTGCACCGCCAATGTGCCATTCTACCTTGGGTCTCTTCCATTTCCGGTGATAAGCAAATTTATCCATTACGTTGTCTTCAACAAGGTAATCCACATCAGCCAAGTCCGAGTATGCCATTCTACCAACCCCCTCCAAACGATCGCTCGAGAATTGCCTTAGGCTGGTTTAAAGAGTTTCAATGATCTCTGAATCAAAGGTAATTCTTCTTGCCACTTAAGGGGATATATCTACGAGTCACCATCCCTAAGATGCCTCGTTGTGGTATCATGGCAACTCAACTCCTCGCTACGTTGACAATCGATTACCACCTTCTTAAGCGTGAAATTGTTGTCTACCTAGTGGACCTTCGTCATCTGCTTCACTCCATTCCTATGGATGTGTGCCTCGCCTCTCAGCTCGAGAGATGTTGCTATGTCTCATTCCGTGAGTTAATCCTGAGTTGTTCGACCTTCGAGAAGAACCATCCTTTTAGGGTCTTTCCTTTCCTCTCGTTGTCATGTTAGTTGGAGTTCTTAGAGCAAGACTTCGAGACAATAATGGTGAACGAATCAACGTTCAATTGGAGCGCAACTGGATCGTGAAGATTATACTAGTTTGCGTTTCCCCTTCACCTTACCCTACACTTGAATCTCGGGTCGAGATTCTTGTTTAGTGGGGGTGAGTTGTCACAGCCCTAGAATATTGTTTGTAAATAGTTGCATCTTCATCCAGGCATCATATTTAAATTTCTGAAACATGAATTGAGGATTGTTGAAGCCTCAAAACTTTAATTAAAAGCAGGGCAAAAGAACCCTGGAAATTGCATTCAGTGTTTCCAAAATGGCCTTAATAATGTTGGTTATATTTGGCAAAGGTTTTTGCACCAAACCAAAAATAATGAGCATTTTGAGGAATATTTTGGGCACTGAATTTAAATCATTATTTTATTTGCATTTGGAATTATATTCATAACTTGTATAGAATATATTTCCAAATACCCTGAAACATTTTATGTGCTTT
>NC_041390.1:238365405-238427487 GCF_002162155.2 Triticum dicoccoides | reverse complement strand
GCGGAGCCCCGTCGCCACCGACGCCGTTCGCCGCGGCCACAACCACCGCCTCGCCTCCCCGACGCCTCCCAAAGCTCCGCCGGTCCTCCCTCTTCCTCCTCACCAAGACGGAAGGCGCCGGAAGCCCTGGATGGGGCTAGCTTCGCCGTTCCCCTCCTCGGCCACCGCGGATCGCCGCCGTCAAATCCGTCCCCGTCCGGCCTCCCTCAAGCTCGCCGTGCACCTCTACAGGGTCTACGTGAGCTCTCCGTCCGTTTCCCCCCTCTCTGTTTCGTTGTTCGCGCGCCGTAGCTAGGTTATCCACCAAGACCGAAACCCCATCGCCGCCGGCCATGGCGCCGCCGTGGCCAGGGCCACCGCAGCCCGCGCCTGAGCACGTCACCGTGCTCGGTGAACCCCCAGGAGCACGTAGCCCTCCTCGTTTTCTCCTCTAGTGCGCCGTAGCTTCGCCACCGTTCGCGCCCGAACTCCGGCCACCGTGGAAGTGCTCGCCGCCATCGTCTCCGGCCACCCCGCGGCCCCTCGTGCAGCCAGCTAGGTGCGGCCGTGTACGGGCTACCTTCTGGTGGCCTTCGCGCGTCCAGCCGCCGCCCGTAGCGCAACCCCGGTGAACTTCCGCCGCGTTTCGGGTCGCCGCCGGCCGAACTCCGGTGGCCAGTGACGTGGCGCTGTCATTAGCCACTAATGACGCACTAACCAACCCCCTAGGCCACTGACTGTGGGCCCCACCCCTGGTCAAACCCCAGTTAGCGCTGGGTTTGACCGGGATTAGGTCCTGTGTCACTGACGTGTGGCCCCCACACGTCAGGTTTGACCCGAGCCAGCCCAGTTGACCCTGCTGACGTCACCGTGACGTGGTGCTGACGCCATAATTCATTTCTGGATTTATTATTATTCAGGAAATTTCAGAAAATGCCCTAAACTTCAATAAATCATAGAAAATTAACTGTAACTCCAAATTAAATAATTTATATATGGAAAATTATCAGAAAAATTCAAGGAATCCATCTGTACCACTTTCATGCATGTTAGAACAACTTATAGCTGCTGTTTAGCACAAATCAATTAAATGGCATTTGAATAATCACATATGGAGTTGAATTTGAATCTTGTATTCAAACCAACTTCATTTAATCTGTTGCTAGTTGCATTAGCCCAAAACACATTCATTTTGCCATGTCATGATCATGCATCATATTGTGCATTGCATTGATTGTGTTCCCTTCTGTGTTGCCGGTATTTGTCCCCTCTTGATAGACGTGATACCGATGATGTGATCGTTGACACTGATGAACACTGAATGTTATCTTCAGAAGTGCCAGGCAAGCAAAACCCCCTTGTTCATTCCGATAAAATCCCACTCTCTCGCTCCTGCTCTCTTTTACTGCATTAGGACAACACCGATTCATCTGTTACTTGCTGCGGTAGCTGAACCCCTTTATCCTTTGCATGACCTGTCATTGCCACAGTAAATAGATGAAACCCACTAGCATGAGTAGGAGTTGTTTGAGCCCTGTTGTGCCTACTCATTCATGCTTGTTTGTCATGCCTGCTACTGCTTAGAGTTGAGTCAGGTTTGATTCATCGGGGATAAATCAGAGGCGTGTGAACATGTCCTACTGTGTGTGAGCTAACTGTGTGAACACGATTTGGTAAAGGTAGCGGTGAGAGGCCATGTAGGAGTACATGGTGGGTTGTCTCATTGCAGCCGTCCTCAGGAACTGAGTTCTGTGTTTGTGATCCATGATTCAGCTACTACCACGCATTGGGCCCGAAACCAATGGACCCTCTTGGCTTCTTAATAACCCTTGTCTTTTGTCCAGGAGTTGCAAGTAGTTTCTGGTGTTTGTAGTATGCTGGAGGCTATGCGCAGCGCTGACCGTAGGGGTGGGCTGTGATGCGGTAGGCACGTGGCCGGGTAAACCGGGCGCCCGTTTGGTGTCACGGAACCCTGTTCACATCGTTTGGGGCTGTGAGCGAAACTCCGGCCGGATCTCCTCATGGATGGAACCCGAATAGGCGATAAACCTGGACTAGAGACTTGAGTGTTTAGGCAGGCCGTGACCGACACCCACGTTGGGCTTCCGCTTGAAGGTTGCCGAGTACATGTCGTGTAAACGGCGGTAAGTGGTGAGAGCGTGTGTGAAGAAGTACACCCCTGCAGGGTTAACATCATCTATTCGAATAGCCGTGTCCGCGGTAAAGGACTTCTGGGTTGCGTATATCAGTTCATAGACAAGTGAAAGTGGATACTCTAAAATACGCAAGATAAGCGTGAGTGCTATGGATGGCGTTCTCATAGGGAGACGAGAGCGGATCCATAGTGGTGTATTGATATGGTGAATATGTGGACTCGTGTGCGCCACCTCAAAAGAGTTACTCGCAGTCGTAGTTTAGGATAGCCACCGAGTCAAAGCTGGCTTGCTGCAGTTAAACCCCACCATCCCCTTTGTTGATAATGATGCATACGTAGTTAGTTCTGATGTAAGTCTTGCTAGGTACAGTTGTACTCACGTTTGCCTATTTTATGTTTTTACAGAGAGACTTCGGTCTCGCTAGTAGTTCCGCGTGGACTTCGACATTTTGCTTGTTACCTCAGCTACGATCTTGTGCCCTCGGCAGGATCTGATAGATAGTCAGGCTTCTCAGCCTTTTTCATTTCTAGATGTCTTTACTCAGACATGTTAAGCTTCCGCATGTGCTTTGACCTGTATGCTCTGATTGTTGGGTCATGAGACCCATGTTTGTAATATCTCGCTCCTCGGAGCCTATTGTTAAATTACTTGAGTCATAGAGTCATGTTGTGATGCCATGTTGTATTTGCACATATCGAGCATATTGTGTGTATGTTTGAAATGCTTGGTATGTGTGGGATCTGACCATCTAGTTGTTTATCTTTGGTAGCCTCTCTTACCGGGAAATGTCTCCTAGTGTTTCCACCGAGCCATGGTAGCTTGCTACTGCTCCGAAACACTTAGGCTGGCCGGCATGTGTCCTTCTTCGTTCCTGTGTCTGTCCCTTTGGGGAAATGTCACGCATTATGTACCGGAGCCCTGTTAGCCCGCTACAGCCCGGTTTACCGGAGTCCTGCTAGCCCAGTGCTATAGCCCGGACCCACTTGCTGATGACCGACACGTTCGATGCTGGGTCATGGATGCCTGTCCCTGTAAGTCTGTGCCACTTTGGGTTTACGACTAGGCATGTCAGCCCGGGCTCTTTATCATATGGATGCTAGCGACATCATCATATACGTGAGCCAAAAGGCGCAAACGGTCCCGGGCAAAGGTAAAGCGACACCCGTGGGAATACCGTGCATGAGGCCGCAAAGTGATATGAGGTGTTACATGCTAGATCGATGTGGCATTGAGTCGGGGTCCTGACACTCTATATGTCGCGACATGCATTTGGAAACTCAAGTGGGACCTTTAGCTAACTAATTAAATGTGTCTGTTAACTAATATCAGTATCATATCACAATCATATTTGAACAACTAAGCTTTGGAATTTTGAGTGTTGTGTTGTTTAGCTTGAAGGGTGGAGTAATGCTAGTACGACAGAAAGCACCTACGCAGATCATAGTAGAGTAGATAAAAGGGGAAAACCCTAAGCATCAAGAGTAAAATCAGGAAAGTGGAACTAGCTGGACCAGTGGGTAGCGCACATGCGTTTCGAGACGAATATAGGAACATTAGGTGACCAATTAACGTTCTCTATTTTAGTAATATGAGCATCATATCAGATTCGTATTTCAACATATAAGCTTTGGAATTATGAGTGGCATGTTGTTTCGCTTGAGCGGTTGAGGTCTCGAGGAGCAGTGCTAGCTCGACATGAAGCAGTGAAGCACCTACAATGATGGTAGTGAATATAAAGGGGGGAAACCATAAGCTTTACGAGTATAGTGACCGTGCCATGGTGGATCTGAAGGTGCAAACCGGACAAAGCTACTTCGCAACCAATGTTTGCTTTCAACTAGCCACTACGATTTGGTATGGACAAGAAAAGTATAGTAAACAATTTACGATCTATTTTCCGGGTGAGATCAATAACTTAAGAACATATGGAAGAGTACCACCTGTTTTGCGACGCCGTGTAGGCCCCTGCTGATTCGTTGATGGTGCTGCAGGTGTGATGGCTATCGGCAGCGGGGAAGAAGACTTTAGACGGAAGATGGCCGGGTCGGGGGATAAATCATGTTGCCGTGGACGAGGCGGCCGTAGGAGCAACAATGACAAGGTGGATGTTGGCGCCGATGAAGCAAGACGACGCGATCAAAGGATCCTGGTCCAGCGTCGTGGATGAGAGACATCCATCTCTTGAAGTGGAAGACGGGGTAGGGGTAGCGGCTCCGGCAAGGTGGAGGATGGGGTGGCAGACGGAGGAGGCTGGCCGTAGTGGGGAGGTTCTCGTGGCGCCAGCGGTGTATGAATGGGGAAATGGAGGGGGACGGGTGATTTCGAACTTTGGGACATGCTTGTCTGAAATGTGGTAAAGTTACGAACTTATCCCCCATTTAAAATTTTGGACATCACGTCGGTTGGGGATAGGACGATAATCTCGCATCTCCCAAATATTTGCCGGTAACCATTTTAGGTGAGGAGAAGGTGTTTTGCCGCCCATGGTTGGCGCGCATGGTGTATGAACGGGGCTGACTGGTAGGGTGGTTGTGTCACGTCTGAGGAAAGTTACACATCTGCCCCTGTTTAAAATATTAGCCTACAATGATTTCGGACGAGGAGAGCTTGTTTTGTCGCCCATTGTGGATGAATGGGAAATGGAGGGAGAGACACATGTCTTTCGGATGAGCTTGAATCAAATGTGTTTTGCCACCCATGTTTGGCGCCCACCGTGTCTTAATGGGCTCAGAGGCCGTCGTGTCACGTCTGATTGAAGTTACTAGTCTACCCCTATCGACAATAGTGTAAATCCGGTCGATAAGGATGTCAGGTGTCAGGGGTAGACAGTAATTTCCATGTCGCAAACACTTGCTTCGGGGAGCCCACAAATGGTAGTGGGTGTTTAGCCGCTTCATTCAAAACTTGGGAGAATTAGCATTCACGTTTGCCCTGGGCCCTGAAAACTAAATCCAAATCCAATTTTTATTCAATTGTGAATATCCACAGATAATTCTACATTTTTTATTTATTTCTTCAAAACCACAACAAAGATTTATTCCACATTTATATATGATTATGATTTCTAAATGCCATGATCTTCGAATTCAGTAGGTTGGATACACTTTGAGTCAAACAGTTATTTCATCCAATACACTATGCTCACATGAAAAACAGTTCGCCTTATGTCAATCATACAAGTACCGAGGATTACCTTGCCTAAAAAATTCGGTGCATTACAACTCATGGACAACATATGGGGTCTTACAACATAATCCATTCAGAGACATGACACAACATGCAAGTAGAATAATCTAATGACAATTTCATCTGATATCTAAAGAAGAACCGGGATTAACCTAGGCTTCAGATAGCAGAAGCAGCAGGACCTCCTCCGTCTTCAAATGCAACATTCTTACTTGCTCCAATTCTTGGGTTGCTTGCATAATGCGTGCAACTAATTACATGATTTCCAGCTTCAAGATCAATATTACCTCATTCATGGCAGCCACACCATCTCTTTCCGCCTCTATTAGAGCCTCAAGAACTATAATATATGTGCTCAGACTACTCTCCAGCAGTGTTGCCTCTGAACTGCTACCATCTGGTAACATGGATGGCGCACTGCTTCCACAAATAGATTCTGGGGTTGTACATTGTGTCCCAGTGTGAATGGCATCCTGGAAGGTTTCCACTGGACATAAGTAAGAAATGGTTATCGCATGATACAGACAGTAAGTTTACATGGTAAGCGACGTACGAATTATTACCGAGTATGGCAAGCTATATTTAAATGGTTCGTACCAGCATCACCCGAACAGAAATTAAAATGGTAAGATGAAACTGGGGATGTAAGTGGCAAATAAATGACATCCGCCAGTCCCATCTAGTTACCTTTTGCTAGCTCGCTAGTTCATTTTCCTCAAAAAATAAAAACTCTTTTGAACTATCATACCACTAGTGGACTTTAATCGGGATTAAATGGGACCTAGTTGAAAGGGAGTGTACTACCGCTATATTTAAGTTGCCAAGGCATCGAAGCAATTGAAATAATCTGAGAAAACACTTAACAGTGTGGCCACATATAAACTACAAGGACAGTCTTGTGATGATGTTCAGAGGAAAAGTTAAGGACTGAAATGAACTAGGCATGCATTTATTTATGATAGTACAGCATGCACTGCTGACATATTAGCCAACTCAGGTATAGCGTAACAAGTAACAAACAAGCATTCAAATCAAGCAATATAGTATAGCAGACAACAGAACTATTTGTAGTTCTGTAGGATTACAGGTTGAGGGCACAAGCCAAGAAAGCAGCAAACTCGCATTACATTTCACATGTACTAAAACACACTGGCGTACCATATGTTGCTGTGAAGCCTCGCTGCTGTTGCGATGTTCCTTGAAGATATCGTCAGCATCCCGTGGTTGCAAATCTAGTTGTTGTAGTTTATTCTGCACCCTCTATTTAGGTAAAATTAATTTTAGTCGCATGCACTGGTTCGAATTGATCATGCATGGTTCATCTAAACTAATGAAAGAAGGGTGTGTGCATACACGACAATATATCTGCTTCTGTCGGTGTACAAAAAGAGGGGTACACTTTTTGTACCCCTATAACTGTGCACAGGCAGTCTGAGCCACGGGCACCACCACACCAAGCAAGGCAAGGGAGGTGAGCCAGGGTAATACCGAAGCTCGAGAGAACTAGAACGACTCCAAGGCCAAGACCACGAAGGGCAAAGGGGACGAAGCGGACTCCCCGGGCAAGATCCTTGCTGGGAGATAGTTCTAGCAGCCCCGGCAAGACCCTTGCCGCGGCGACTCATCCCGCGCCTACGGAGCAAACCACCCTTGAGTCCACTGCCCCCAAAGGGCAAGGATTCGGGAGACATCCCCGTGACGGCATGAAGATCTTTGTAAAGATATTCAAGATCAGATACGCACTAAGGAGACGACAACCCTTGGCGGGATCCCAGCCGAGGAAGACCACAAGGCCCCCGGCAAGCACCTTGCCGGGGATGACAACAGGCGCCTCGGCAAGACCCTTGCCAGGGGCCCGGCAAGGCCCTTACCGAGGACACCCGCGGGGCCACCATTAGGCCCACGCCGACTAAACCTCCACCACCGCATGCATGCAGCTGCCGACCCAACTAGCTGGGCAGGCACCTGCGTGGCGGCATGCAGATCTTCGTGAAGACCCACCACTGCGCCACCTCAGCTGCCTACCTACCTACGTGGCATCGCAGGCGTCGCTGGGCAGGGCGCGTGTCGACACAAGAAGGAGCGGCGACGGACGAGACAGGTTTCTCCCCCGTCCCCGATAAAGCAAGGAAACCTAAGCAAGACGCATTAAATGCGCCTTGTCATGTAATGCGAGGGATAACCTCACATCACTTTACCCTTTCCACCTCCTGTGTGCCACTGTGGCAACCCCTTTTTCTATAAAAGGAGGCCCGAGGCGACCAGAGGAAGGATTCGGCTTTTTGGAGCTCCTCACGCCCCATAGCTAGCTCAAGAACACAGATATACAATCCACCAAAGCAGGAGTAGGGTTTTACGCATCCTCGCAGCCCGAACCTGGATAAACGAACCGTGTGCTACTTGTTAGATCCGCTCTTCTCACGACCCCGCGCCCCTCTAACCATATTAGGGATTCTTGTGATCCCATAGGTGTCGTTCCCACCGACAGCTTCCCTCTATTTTTATGCTTGTTCGAGGTGCCAGCCCTAAAAGAACAATATTTTGCTAGATGGGGTTGGCAGCTCCATAATTAATAGAAGCATCAAATTAGTCATGCAACTTGGGAAGATCAAGAACACACAAAAAAGTAATGAACAAAGGCTCGGAGCATGTAATAGCTAGCATCAGAAAATGTAGGGTAAAACAAACAAAAAGCAGCAGAACCACATGCTAGTTTGCTTATGTGAAATTAAGCATAGAGAACATGAAACAGTATGATGGAACCAACAGGTGGCATCAGAACAACACCATTATCAAAAATATATCATGCAAGAAGTAAAATAGTAGGAAGTGATAACTAGGAAGTACATTAATACTTAGGACAAAACTAAAGCATATTAACTATATGCGCACTGGTATATAATTTAGCACATGTAACATGTTCACTGCCAGAACTATGGCCCTACAAGGGCAAGCAGAATAACGCGTCTCATGAAAAATTGAATGATGTCCTGAAGAAATTCAAAGGTGCGGTCCTTATGCTAAGAAAGTGAACATAGGCACCGGCCACTAGATAATAGTACCTGATTCTCGACGGCGTATGGGTATGATTGTCATACTTGATAGCTAAGGATCGTCGATGGTGCTCGTGTTGCGGTTGAGTTTGGGCTGGCTGTCAACGTCGCTCAAGCGGCTCCGGTGCTTCGGTTGCCGCGCCTATCGACATGCAAGAAAGCTCATATATGGTAAGTAAATAGTTGCACTGTGGCACCCCAGCTCAGAGGAACCGTTTACCATGCAATGCCAACCCAGAGACCATGTCTTCTGGCAACACACAATGTCTTGGTACAGAAAACAACTGCTTTATTGATGCTAGCGGATCAAAGTTTACATTGCAGAAGGTAGCAAGGCCAAGCGGCACACACGGTGCGGCTGAACAATATGTACATTATTTAGTGAACATAAAGGCCTCGATCATAACAACTATGCGGCAGCGGAACAATGTCGTAGCGGAAGCTCCATAACACAGGGACACCGATGTGGACACAATCTAGACTCGGACAACATTCCTCTCCAACAAGGCTTTTCCTGAAAGCTGGCATGACATGCCAGGTCAGTACATTGAATGTACTTGCAATCTCACAACAGACATAAACATAATGACAAACAATATCATGATATTTAACCAGTTATTAATAATGCAAAAATATATTCAACATGCTGTGATCATATCCTTGTGTGGACAAATTCCTCTTACCAACGGTGATCACTTCTTGGATCACCACCGTACCAACCTCAAAATCTTAACCATGAAATATCTCGTGATCCTTCCGCCGATCACAACCTCGACCCATACTAGGTCTAAAACAATGATCCTTTCGGCGATTACAACCACAACCAACACTTGATCCTGTCCAACCCGATGGCCTTCCCGCCATCATCAACAGTGCAGAGTTCATAACTTAGTGTGCAGGTTTTATTGAATGTTGACCCATGGTGTGACCTACTTTTGAGCATGTCCATTACCGTGACTCAGCTATCGATACATTAATACACTCTGCAGAGGTAGCGCACTGTACCCACACCACGGAACCCATGGCCTCGTACTCCCATTCGGGTGGACCAACGGCATTCCGATGAAACCACTCCATTGCCATGACACTCTCTCGCCACTCCGACCCACTCCCAACTGGGCTAGTCCTGGGTGGCCCCATGTCTATGAAATACACAACGACCACCGTCGTGGCCAAAATGTCCCTCACGGGGACCATCCCGCTCGGGGACCGGTACCAAAAATCTCAACAATGGGCACACAAGGTTATGTCTACTTACCGGGCCAGGGTACCGCACGCCCATAACCTTCCCTAGTTGGAGGCACCGACCAGAGGCATGACAATGGACCGAATAAAGGCCTTCCCATACAGGCAAATGTGGTTGCACTGGGAAAAACTCGATTCAGTGGCACCATGACCCGGTAAACGACATATTCAAGTTGTATTATTATCAGGTTCAACTTAAATTGAAACTAACCGGTGTCATAGTATGCCATGAAGTGCAACAATAACATATGCATCACATATTAACGGAAAAGACTGAGTGAACTATATCCACACTAAGCATAACCATCACCAACTCTTGACACTCCTTTGGTCAAGATTAAACCTCACATTAAACAAAATATTTTCTAACAAGTTTTATCATTTTTCTCATGCAAGAAAAATAACTTCAATTAATTACTTATATCCATAACCATATTATTTCTACCATAGAAAAAATTAATTCTAGTCACTTTATCAACTTAGCTAGCTCTAAACTTTCTGTAACATAACCATATTAACTTGAACAAGCACTTAACAGAATATGAATAACGCAACAATGATCTATATCCATGGATTAAATCATTCATTCAAGTAGGAAAATCCTAAATATTGAAGTGGCACTGAGGGAGTCCTGGATTAGGGTGTCTCCAGACAGTCGGACTATATCCTTTGGCCGGACTGTTGGAGTATGAAGATACAAGATTGAAGACTTCGTCCCGTGTCCGGATGGGACTCTCCTTAGCGTGGAAGGCAAGCTAGGCAATACAGATATGTGGATCTCCTCCCTTGTAACCGACTCTGTGTAACCCTAGCCCCCTCCGGTGTCTATATAAACCGGAGGCTTTAGTTTGTAGGACAACACACAATCATACCATAGGCTAGCTTCTAGGGCTTAGCCTCTACGATCTCGTGGTAGATCAACTCTTGTATACTCATATCATCAAGAACAATCAAGCAGGAGGTAGGGTATTACCTCCATCAAGAGGACCCGAACCTGGGTAAACATCGTGTCCCCTGCCTCCTGTTACCATCCGCCTTAGACGCACAGTTCGGGACCCCCTACCCGAGATCCGCTGGTTTTGACACCGACATTGGTGCTTTCATTGAGAGTTCCACTGTGTTGTCACCGTAAGGCTTGATGGCTCTTTCGATCATCGATAGCGATGCGGTCCAGGGTGAGGTTTTCCTCCCCGGACAGATCTTTGTATTCGGTGGCTTCGCACCGCTGTCCAATTCGCTTGGCCATCTGGAGCAGACCGAGAGCTACGTCCTTGGCCATCAGGTCAGATTCGGAAAGTTAAACTACACCTCCCATCTCCGCGGAGACATTATCTTCGATGGATTCGAGCCTGTGTCAGGTGCGCCGCACAGTCAGGACGAGCACGATATAACTCTGCCGTCGGACAGTGTTCGGGAGATCGCATCTGCAACTACTCCGGCTTTCAATCCGGAGCAAATTGCACCATCCAAGGACGGAGGGATAGACCCCGCCGTGGAGGCCTCACTTTCAGTGGCGATGGAGCCAGATACTGATTTCACCCCTCACGAGAGCCATGTCGCCGAACCACTGGATTCTTTTGCGGCCACAGACTCCGAGCCACCTACATCCGTGCCCATCGAATCCGACTGGGTGCCGATCATGGAGTTCACCTCCGCGGATATCTTCCAGCACTCGCCTTTCAGCGATGTGCTAAATTCGTTTAGGTCTCTCTCCTTGTCGGGAGAGCCTTGGCCGAACTATGTCCGACTAGAATGGGATGCGGACGACAAAGAAATTCACTGCCCACCCACCACCCACTTAGTAGCCACTATCGACGATTTAACCAACATGCTCGACTTTGACTCCGAAGACATCAATGGTATGGACGACGATGCAGGAGACGAACAGGAACCACCGCCCGCAGGGCGGTGGACCGCCACCTCATCATATGATATATACATGGTGTACACTCCCAAAGAATGCAATGATGACGAGACAGCGGAGGATGACCCCTACAAGAAGCAACCCAAGCGCCGATGTCAGCGGCGCCGCTCTAAGTCCTGCCATAGCAAAAGTAGTGATACCGGCACAGGAAATAATAAAACTTCGGATAGTGCCAAAGACAACAATAATCCCCTCCAGCCTGATTTAGAGCAGCAAGGTGAACAAGCTAGCCCTCCAGAGCGGGCAGCAGATGGAGAATCGGAGGAGGACAATTACATGCCTCTCTCCTAAGACGAGGTGAGCCTTGGCGACAAAGAATTTATCGTGCCTGAGGATCCCGTCGAGAAGGAGCGCTTCAAGCGCTGGCTTATGGCCACAGCAAATAGCCCGAAGAAAAAGCAACAACAGCTTCAAGCTGATCAAGATCTGCTAGCAGACAGATGGACTGAAGTCCTTGCGGCTGAGGAATATGAACTCGAGCGCCCCTCCAAGAATTACTCAAAGCGCAGGTTGCTAACCAACTTCGAGGAGGAAGCATTGAAACCTACATCACCAGTGTATGATGGGGCTCACCGGCCACCTCGTGGCCGAGCCAGAGAGGCGTTTCGGCCTGAAGTTCAGCCTGCACCCCGCCGCCACTCAAACAAAAATACCAAGGCCCGGGGGAATACACGGGACCTGCGAGACATATTGGAAAACAAGGCAAAACATGCAATACGGATCTACGGATCAAGGGGGCACGCACCAATACGCGACGATGATCGTCACGCCGGATACACTAAAAGCAAATCTGGCCGAGCCGGACACGGCAGACAAGACTCGTATGAACCGCGTCGCGATATAGCTCGGCACAGAGGCGCTGCACACCCCTTATGCTTTACTGATGAAGTAATGGATCACGAATTCCCAGAAGGGTTTAAACCCATTAACATTGAATCATACGATGGTACTACAGACCCCGCGGTATGGATAGAAGACTTCTTCCTCCACATTCATATGTCCCGCGGGGATGACTTACATGCCATCAAGTACCTCCCGCTCAAACTCAAAGGGCAGGCCCGGCATTGGCTCAATAGCTTGCCGGCAAACTCCATAGGAAGTTGGGAGAACCTGGCAGAGGCATTCCTAGACAATTTCCAGGGCACTTACATGTGACCGCCGGACGCTGACGACTTAAGTCATATAACTCAGCAGCCAGGGGAATCGGCCAGGAAATTTTGGACCTAGTTCCTAACCAAGAAGAACCAAATTGTCGACTGTCCGGATGCAGAGGCCTTAGCGGCATTTAAGAATAATATCTGTGACGAATGGCTCGCCCGGCACTTCGGCCAAGAGAAGCCAAAATCCATGGCAGCCCTCACGACACTTATGACCCACTTTTGTGCGGGTGAAGATAGCTGGTTGGCTCGTAGTACCAACACATCAAGCAAACCTGGCATATCACAAGTCAGTGATGGCAACGGCAAACCACGATGCAACAAACACAAGCGCGGTAAATATGGTGAAAATGCCAAAAATACGGTAGTTAATGCCGGGTTCAGGGGCTCAATGTCCAGTCAGCAGAAAGGGCCGCCCAAAAATACAAATCCGAGTCCATCCAGTCTAGACCGCATACTCGCTCGCCAATGCCAAATTCATGGCACCCCAGAAACGCCAGCCACCCATACCAACAGAGAATGCTGGGTCTTCAAACAAGCCGGCAAGGCAGGCCCCAAAAACGAAGAGGGGTCTCAAAGCGACGATAGCGACAAAGAGCCCAGATCGCCGAACACAGGATGGCAAAAGAAATCCCCCCCCATATTCAATCGGTGAATGTGGTAAATACCACCCAAATTGCCCACTTGGACCAGAGATGCACCCTTAGGGACGGCGGCTCAATGAAACTCGCCATCCCACAATATAAGCTAGGGCCGGTCACCTTCAACCACACAGATCATCCGGTTAACGCCAATCGGGGCAATCCAGTCACACTTATCCTCAACCTAATAGTAGACGGGTTCCACCTCACTCGAGTCCTTATGGACGGAGGTAGCAGTTTAAATCTACTTTACCAGGACAAAGTGCGCAAGATGGGCATCGATCATTCAGCGATCAAGCCTACGAAAGCCACTTTTAGAGGCATCATGCTAGTTATGGAGGTTAGCTGTACAGGCTCCATTTCCCTCAAGGTAATCTTCGGATCACCAGAAAATTACCGTATTGAAGAGTTAATCTTCGAAATCACCCCTTTCCGCAGTGACTATCAAGCACTGCTCGGCCGAACCGCGTTCGCTCGATTCAACACGGTGCCACATTATGCCTACCGTAAGCTCAAAATGCCCGGTCCACGCGGTGTCATCACGGTTCATGGCAAGGCCGAACCTGGTTCGGCACCAACAAATACATCACTACCTTAGCAGCATGAACGACGAGCAGCACCTTGCAGCCGGACCTCGATTCGACGCCTAGGCTCCCGGACACCGTCAAGGGGCTCCGAACTACTTCGCGGAAGGATACCCCGGTCGTACAGAGCTCAACTAAACACTCCCGCGAAGGCAATGACAGGCCGAACTCAGCGGTTCAACCGCCTTCGAGCACGCAAACATTTCTTATATTTCCTTCGCAGGTTCACCTTTGCACCGACCTAGACGGACTCCACAGAGGCAGCTTGAACATGCCTTAAATATGCCAGGGGCTTTGTTTTCCCCGTAACATAGCAATAAAAGTCTGAACACCTTCGTGGAAGTTCGGCACCCCGAACTTATAGCATTATATGCATCAGCTCTGAGTCATGTCTTGGGTCAATAGTTGGGTTTGCCCGGCTCCCATGTTTTGGTACCTTACATTCTGCTATATCGACTAAGGTAGCACTGGGAGAACTACTGCGATTGTATCCCGGTTCTTCTGGATGAGCACCTCAGTAGAGAAAGCCGAAAACTGACTGTCATGATACAGCGAGAGCTGGTCAGCTGTTCGAGCGGTCACAAAATCTTTAAGGATTTCTTCTGCATGATGCCATAACCAATGCAGCGTGCGATGGATTAGCTTTTTCTCCGATCAGGCGCTTATGGCGCCCCTAGTATGGTCTTCCGAACACAAGGGGCTGCGCCGACCATACTAAAGCTCCTATGGTTAAGTGAGAGTGATAAAGCCCTATAGTCCGATTGCCTGGTTCGTTGTGCTGAGCACCTCTCTCGGAGGACCCAAGACTGGGATAAAGAGTGCTCAGGTTTATCCCGAGCACCCCCATACTTCTTACGTGGGGGCAGAAGTCGATGACTGGCCAACTCTCAGCCTTAACATATAAACGGCCGCATAGGAGGGTAAACTTTTACCTAACTGGCGACATATAAACGACCTTGTCCAAACATTACAAAGGACAACATGATCGGCATTCATGGAAATATGATGTCCTTGGTACATAGCTCCGCTGCAAGGTAGGATCCTTTCAGGACACTCTTATAATACAATTCGGGCTTGCGGTGCTCCTTCCCCTCTGGCGGTCCCTTGATCACTAGCTTTTCGGCATCCATCTTCCCCCAGTGCACCTTTGCAAGGGCGAAGGCCATTCGCGCTCCTTCTATACAGACCGACCGCTTGATGACGTCAAGTCGAGGGCAAGCGCTTACAAGCAGCCTCACGAGCCCGAAGTAGCTGCTTGGAATCGGCTCGGCAGGCCGTAGCCGGATAACCATATCTTTCATGGCTAGTATGCAGTTCGATCAGCTGTTTCAGTTGATCGGCAAAAGGCACCGGATAATTCGTTGCCAAATACTACGACCAAAAGAGCTTATCAGCGGTGTTTCTTCCTTCGGCTCGGTAGAATTGAGCGGCATCTAATATACTGTGAGGTAGCTTGACAAATACACCTAAGAAGTCCGGATTCAAAATCAGAAACATAGTTTTCCCTTCTAATACTTGCTTTACATGGGAAAAGCCTTACCAGCCGCAATCTTCCTCGCCTCTTAGATCCCCTGCAGGGCGCTTTGGGTTTCCCCCCGAGCGTCGCTCCTAGCTTGACGCATCTTGGTGAGTTTGGACTCTTTCTCCGTTAAACTCTGCTCCAAGGCCTCGCATTTGCTCACGGCCTCTTGCAGCCCTCCTCAGCTTTAATAACTCTGGCTTCGTGTTTCTCACAAAGAGTATGCTCCAAGGCCGCCTTTTTCTTGGCCTCGGTAACGGCCCTTTTGGGGGCCTCGACTTCGGTCATAACCCCTAGCACAAATTATGCGGCTTATTTCCTACTGAACATTTATTTCACAATAAGCGCGCGCAACACCTGTGCATACCTTGTTTATCCCTCAACTGCATTTTTAATTGGCCAATTTCATCTATGGCCCAGTCCAGACTTTGATTCAGTCCGGAGTCTCTGCAGTACGAGAGGCAGCAGCCGATACAGGTATCTGCTTTGAACATAAGAGAAATCAATATCACTCAATGAGTCTTCCTGTGATCATCAATGCGATCCCATGTCCGGTTCCTTCTTTCACCGAACAGGGTATCATGGGCTACTATCTATACTATGACACTCTTCGGAACTTATAAAACATACCTCAAAGCCTCTTATAAGGCTGATACAGGCTTCATCCAGTCTACTCTTGGTTGAGTGAATCTTCTCAATCACCGCACCCATAAGGGCACGGTGTTCATCAACAATGGAGGCATCTCGTAACGCCACCAACAAAGCATCCGACAGCTCTGGATGGACAGAGGTAGCTGGCGGAACAGGCACGTTCCCTCCAGTTGAAGGAGGGTGCCTTCTTGATTCTGGAGCCGTATAAACCTCTAGAATCGCATCCGATGAGGAGCCGAACTCAAGGCCGCCCCCGCCGTCAGACCCTATGGGAATCTTTTCCCCCACGTGTCCGGCCCCTGCGGTTTGACCTCCAGGCGCCGCCTTCACGGCTTCTTCCTTTCCTCCTTGGCCGGGGTCCTCCTGGGACGAAGCCTCGGTGTTATGCAGCTATTTGGAGGAAGGGACCTTTTGGGGCGTCCCACTCTCCATACATTCGAGCTCAGCAGGTCCTCTGATGAGGATTGTTTGGTACGACACCTCACCGGACTACCAAAAAATATGGCTTAAGGTTAAAATACTAAGCCACGATGAGTCCAGACGCTTAAAACATACTCGGATTTTATATATTTATGAGTTGACCAGGGGCTGGCCCCTGGGATCCCATGCCAGGCCGTTGTCGGTGGCAGCAGTGGACTCCTATGGAGGAGAAGCCCTTCCCCTTTTGGGCAGTTCGGCCTCCATGGGTGCGGCGGTCGTCCTCTGCCTCCTTCCCCCCGCAGGCGATACATCTTCCTCCTCCTTTCTATCCTCTTCGGAGGCGGAATGAGCATCAGAGCTTTCGGCTATTATGTCCGAAGTGCCGCGATGACGAAGGCCGCCCCGAGTCTTTTTGGCCTCCTTTTCGGCCATCTTCTTCGGCACCTTGTAGGGCGCCGGGACCAGCATCTTCATCAGAAGTGGGATGGCCGTGTCTTCGGGCAGCGGGGCCGGACAATGGATACGCTCCGCCTTCTTCGTCCAGCTCTGGGGGAGTTGAATAAACATGCGTTAAGCGCTTCCTTTGGGTCATGCGGATATAAAAGTTTGATAAACTCACCAAACTTGCAGGGCGGGACAGTTCGTACCCGCGGTCTTCGGCAGAGTCCGGCCATGATTCGCTGGACATGAAAAGAACCTTCCAAATGTCCTCGTTCGAGGTGCCTGGCCGGATCGAAATCGCATAGATTGCAAGTCCGGTGTTGACAAGGCAGTATTCGGCGGACTAACATCACCTGGACTACCTTGACAAGTTAAATGCTCTTATATCCCATATCTTTAACGCGCGTCTGAAGCACTGACAGTTCGTCGTACGAGGACCAGTCCAGGCCTTTCTTGACCCAGGATGTAAGCCGCAGAGGGGCACTAGATCAAAACTCGGGAGAGGCGGCCCATTCCTTGCCGCACGGCTCAGTGATGTAAAACCACTGCTGTTGCCACTCCTTGACATAATCATTAAAGGTTCCTGTTGGCCATATGACGTTGGGCATCTTGCTCACCATAGCGCCCCCGCACTCGGCGTGCTCGCTGCCCACCACCTTGGGCTTCACATTAAAAACCTTCAGCCATAAACCGAAGTGCGGCGAAATGAGGAAAGCCTCGTGCATGATGATAAATTTCGATATATTGAGGAAGGAATTAGGGGACAGATCGTGAAGATCGATCCCATAATAGCACATGATGCCGCGAATGAACGGTTGGAGGGGAAACCCTAGCCTGCGGACAAAATAAGGGAGGAATTCAACCCTCTCGTGGGGTTCCGGTGTAGGGACGATCTGTCCCGCCGTAGGAAGACGGTGGCTGATTTTTCTTGGCCAGATACCTGGCTTCCCGAAGCTTTTTGATATCCTTCTCTCGGACGGTAGAGGCCATCCATTTGCCTCCGGCTCCGGATCCAGGCATCTTTGGAAGGCCTTTTGTGGGCAGAGAAGATGAACGCTTGGGCGCTGGAGCCTGAGCAGAAGGGAATGAATCGGGAAGAAGGCGTGGGTGAAAAGAGTGAATCCTTGTCCTTTTATATGGGCGAAAGAGGCGGTGTGCCTCCCTACTCACCTCGTAAGACCTCTTATTCCCCAAGCGCCGAAATTGATGGCGCGGTTGGGTTACCCACGTCTGTATTGATGAGAATCCTGTAATAAAGGGGACACGATCTTTTCTTCGACAAGACATGTCAAGAAAACCGCACCATGTTATGTGCGGTGCTGGTTGAGAAAAACGGTTCGAATAATGACCGGGCCATGATGTGATGTCATGCTGTCAAACGTGTCAGCAGATTGGATTTGTGGAAATATTATTCTCTCTACGGTAGTATGTGGAACTTGTTTTGCAGAGCCAGACACTATTCTTGTGTTCAAAATCTTCTATGGAGTATTTGGAGGAGGAACCCACCTTGCAATGCCGAAGACAAAACTACGCGTCGGACTCATCATCATCGAAGCCTGGTTCAGGGGCTACTGAGGGAGTCCTGGATTAGGTGGTCTCCTGACAGCCGGACTATATCCTTTGGCCGGACTTTTGGACTATCAAGATACAAGATTGAAGACTTTGTCCCGTGTCCGGATGGGACTCTCCTTGGCGTGGAAGGCAAGCTAGGCAATACAGATATGTGAATCTCCTCCCTTGTAACTATCTCTGTGTAACCCTAGCCCCTCCGGTGTCTATATAAACCCGACGGTTTAGTCCGTAGGACAACACACAATCATACCATAGGCTAGCTTCTAGGGTTTAGCCTCTATTATCTCGTGGTAGATCAACTCTTGTAATACTCATATCATCAAGGACAATCAAGCAGGACGTAGGGTATTACCTCCATCAAGAGGGCCCAAACCTGGGTAAACATCGTGTCCCCTGCCTCATGTTACCATCCGCCTTAGACGCACAGTTTGGGACCCCCTACCCGAGTTCTACCATTTTTGACAACAACAGGCACCATGAAAATGTTGTTGTGGCTTGCCTTAGTGCAGATGAGGTTCACAAACCTCCTGGTGATCCTCAAGACAAGCTTCACTGCTCTGAAAACAATTACAAACACAAAAAGAAATCATAAAGAACCCTTCTGAAAATCACCATAAAATCTAGACAGCAGGGAAACATCCCATTTTTGGTGAGCTACTAGATTTCTTTGCAAAGAACACAATGCAAAAAGAATGAATTCATTTGGACTTATGGTTGAAAAGTTATAGCTGTTTGAAGCTCTCTGGATAAATATGAATTTGAATTTAAATAAACAAACTGGAGGGGGGTGACGTCGAAGGAGTAACGCCTCGAGGCGCCACCACTCGTACCGCTTCGCGCGTACTGAGTGGCTGACTAGCGGGCCCCGCTAGTCAGATGAGGGGGAGAGGGGAAACGAGACAGGGGGCGGCCCGGCTTCGCCAGAGCAAATGCTGGCGACAAGGGCTCCTTGGCCAAAACGAGAGGGAGGGATCGAGAGAGGAGACTGAGGCGCACCTGCACCTGATCCTTTGAGAAATCTGAAGTCTGTCCTGCTACCACATTCTTGGCACGTTTCTACAGAATGGTGCCATCTGGCAGTGCCTTGCGGATCTCTTCCTCAAGGGTGGGGGCGACTTCCAAAATATTAGCAAGGCCAGCATCAACTATGACCAGGTTGAGCTGAGAAATCTCCTGTTGAAGTTCAGGAGGCAAGGATTCCAATATGACATTCAGGTTGACAGGCTTTCGACTGAGTGCATCGGCGACCACGTTGGCCTTACCCGGGTGGTAATTTATTCCAAGATCATAATCCTTGACTAACTCAAGCCACCTTCATTGATGAAGATTTAAATCTGGCTGAGTAAATATATACTTGAGAATTTTGTGATCGGTAAAAATTTGGCACCTCTTCCCGATGAGATAGTGTCTCCAAATTTTTAGAGCATGAACCACCGCTGCTAATTCCAGATCATGAGTGGTATAATTTCCCTCACGGGGTCGTAGCTGTCATGATGCACAGGCTACTACCTTGCCCTTTTGCATAAGTAGGCATCCAAGTCCTTGTTTGTAGGCATCGCAGTACACATCAAAACTACGGCAGATATCTGGAAGGGTTAACACTGGTGCGGTCGTCAGCCGTATCTTTAGCTCATTAAAACTTTTCTCACAGTCCTTAGTCCATTCAAACTTCTTATCCTTTTTGAGCAGCTCCGTCATGGGTTTATCAATCTTGGAAAACCCTTCAATGAAACAACGGTAATACCCGGCTAATCCAAGAAAACTCCTAATCTGTGATACAGTTGTGGGTGGCAACCAACCGAGCACATCCTTTACTTTGCTTGGGTCCACAACTATACCTTCAGCGGATACCACATGTCCAAGGAATACAACCTGCTTGAGCCAAAATTCGCATTTACTGAATTTGGCGTATATCTAATGGTCGCGGAGTCATTGTAACACTGCTCGAAGGTGTTCCTTGTGATCTTCTTCACTCCTCGAGTAAATAAGTATGTCATTGATGAAGACTACCATGAATTTATCGAGGAAGTCCATGAATACCTTGTTCATCATATGCATGAAGAAATCAGGGGCATTGGTGATACCAAAGGACATAACTGTATATTCATAAAGACCGTACTGAGTGGTAAAGGCGGTCTTATGAATATCCTCCTTTTTAATCTTGAGCTGATGATATCGAGTCCGTAAATCAACCTTGGAGAATACTTTGGCCCCACTGAGTTGATCAAACAAGTCATCAATCCTTGGCAGCGGATATTTAGTTTTGATGGTGACATCGTTCAAATGACGGTAATCCACACACATGCAGAGGCTGCCATCCTTTTTGTCCACGAAGATAGCAAGTGATCCCCATGGTGAAGAGCTGGGATAGATATATCCTTTTTGGAGCATTCCATCAAGCTGTTTCATTAGCTCCACTAATTCTGATGAGGGCATCCAGTAATACTTCTTGTATAACATTGCGGTTCTAGGCACAAGATCTATTGCGAACCCAAGCTCTCGATCTAGTGGCATGCCTGGTAGCTCTTCTAGAAATAGATCAGGAAACTCACTGACCATAGGAATTAATTCCAATTCAGCCACAGCGGTGAAGGCCATTTCTTTCTTGGGTATGCTTCTGCGAGCATAGAATCTGGTAGTCTGCCCCTTTTGACTGGTCAAAGTGACTTCTCGAGTCGCGCAATTTATGCATACTTGGTATTGAGTCAGCCAATTCATACCCAAGATAACGTCTAGTTTAGCAGACTCAATAATTATCAAAGAAGTTGAAAAGCAGACTTCGTTGACATTGATTTCCAGATTACGACAGACCAGATTGCTCTTGATTAAGGATCCCGTGGTTTATACCAGCATATTCTCGCCCAATAGCAAACAAGGAAATTTGTTTTGGGCAACAAAACTCCGGGGGATAAAAGAGTGGGAAGCCCCAGAGTCAAATAAAATTACTGCAGGTATGTTGTTAACAGGAAACATACCAATGACGACTTCGGGGTTTTCTTGGGCTTCATCTACGGAGAGGTGATGAACGTGCCCAGTGATGCGGTGCTGGTCTAGGAATGATTCCATAAAGTTGACTTGTGGCTTGAATAGAGCATTTGCCTTGCTGTTCTTGGGACACTGTCTGGCATAACATCCGGTTTTCCCACAATGGAAGCAAGCATTTATGTGCTGGCACTACTCATGCACTGGGTTGGGCACGGCATTCTTGACTTGGGTGGTGGTCTTGTTAACATTTTGTTGCCAATTGGGCTTGTATTCCACCTGAGTCTGCTGCCAGGTACGAGCCTTTTGCACGAGTTGCCTTTGGCTCAAACTTGCGCTTGTGGTCATTATTGACAGGCCTGTTGTCTGACACGAGCTTGTGCTCCCTTTCCGCAATGAAAGTTTTGTTCACCAGAGTTTGAAAATCTGGGAAATCAAACATGCTGAGAGTACACCGGAGTTGCGGGTTTAATCCACCAAGAAATCTGTCAATCTTTCTTTCTTCAGTGGCCACGTCGTGAAGGGAGTAACGTGACAAATGATTGAATTTTTGCAAATATTCACCCACAGACTGATTTCCTTGGATGAGCGCGAGAAATGCTTGCTGCTTAGTCTTCATAATTCCAGTAGGGATATGATATTTCCGGAACTGATCCGTGAATTTCGACCAGGTGATTTCCTCATCAGCAGGCCACATGGATTTTATATTTTCCCACCATATGGCAACATCGCCTTCAAGATAATGAGTTACAAATGGAACTTTATCACCTTCTTCAGTACGAGCAATATCAAGTTCCTCTCAATGGTTCACAGCCAATTGTCTGCTTCCAAGGGGTCAATAACCTGACTGAAACTGGGAGGCTTGGTCCTCTGAAAATCTGACAGCTTTGTGTGATGACCGTTCTAATTCCCATTCTACCCAACCATAGCTTGCACACTTTTTAAAATTTCAATCAGATAATTATTCCGTCTGTCCTCAAACATACGTAGCAGTTGCTCGATGGAGGGCGGATGTGGCGGTGGAGGCGGTGGTGGAACGTACGGCTCGGGGGAGTGTCCTGCCTATCATGCGTAACGGCGAACAGGAGTACCCTCGCGAACGTTGCTATTGCTGCCTCCCCGCGGCATCCTATTGTGATTTTTCCCAAGACAACACAACCGAGATGAGAAGCATTCAAAATAAATTGAGGAAAGGCTAGCAACAAAAGCCCGAGAAAAACCGAGATGACGAATAAAACACGGCGAAAGAAATAGAGTTCCAACATAAGTATACATAGACTCATACTTGAAAGATACATAACATGCCAGGTTCAACTACCCTCATACATGAAAGGAAACCTCATGACTCGTACGACTACACTCGAACATCATCGGGACGACTACAAATACTCAGAAGCTCTACTGCTCTGCTAGGGCTGCGGGATCCTCTCCTGACTCGGATCCTGAACTGACGTGGTTAACTGAGACATCTGGGTTCAAGGTAACACGGTGACGTTGCCTTGAGGGCGCTCCCTCAGGGGCAGGTGCAGGGTGAAGCATCGGGGCTATAGGAGTAGTGAGAAGTGGAACCCACTCAGCAGGGGCACTGAGAGGATTCACGGTCGAGGTGCCCGAGCTACTCGAAGGAGTAACCGGTGAAACAAGGGAACTAGAACTGACTGGAATATAAGGAGTAAATCCAAGGGAGGATGGAGTAGTGGCAGATCTAGTAGAGACTAGAGCAGATGCTAAAGCAGTACGGGCACGAGTCAGCTCTCGAGCCAGCTCGTGGATCAAAAGATAGCTAGCGGTGATGTAACGAGCAATATGGCTAGCAATACTATCAGACTCTGGATCAATGATAGGGAAGCGGACACGACCTTTGTCGTGCAGAGAAGGATAGTAGTAGAAGCTTGGGTGGTTCTGCATCCGGACCTCGTTGTAACGAAGCTCAACAAGGACCTCGAATGTAGCAAACTGGACAGCCTAGGATGCGGTAGAAGCGTAACCGCTCCGAGAGGTACGAGTGTAAGTGCTGGAGTCGGAACTGGTGCGCAGAGTAACCACTACGTGATACTCATACACCGAGTCAGCTAGACACTCCCAGTACACACGATAAACTGGATCGTCACCGAGGGGGTACAGCTGACGCCACACGTTACGAAGAACATGCGGCGATGTGTACGGCATCAGCTGCAACTAGCACGGATACGACACTGGAGCCATCTACACTCACAACCATTAGTAGGTTAGCATAAAAATAAGACAAGTATATGCAATGCAACAACCAGCTAGCAATGCTACCGGTAATCAACATAAACTCATATATACCGTCAAGTCAACACGTCATAGAATAGCATGGCCTACAGTCAGCCCGGCTCTAATACCAAGCATTGTGGCACCCCGGCTCAGAGCAACCGGTTTACCATGCATTGCCAGCCCAGAGACCATATCTTCTGGCAACACACAACATCTTGGTACCGAAAACAACCGCTTTATTGATGCTAGCGGATCAAAGTTTACATTACAACATCTAGGCAAGGCCAGGAAGCACAAACGATGCAGCTGGACAATATGTACATTATTTAGTGAACATAAAGGCCTCGATAATAACAACTACGCGGCAGCGGAACAACGTCATAGCGGAAGCTCCATAGCACAGGGACACCGATGTGGACACAATCTAGACTCGGACAACATTGCTCTCCAACAAGGCTTTTCCTGAAAGCTGGCATGACACGCCAGGTCAGTACATTGAATGTACTTGCAAGCTCACAACAGACATAAACATAATGACAAACAATATCATGATATTTAACCAATTATTAATAATGCAACAATATATTCAACATGTTGTGATCATATCCTTGCGAGGAAAAATTCCTCTTACCAATGGTGATCACTTCTTGGATCACCACCATACCAACCTCAAAATCATAACCGTGAATATCTCGTGATCCTTCCGGCGATCACAACCTCGACCCATACTAGGTCTAAAACAATGATCCTTCCGGTGATTACAACCACGACCAACACTTGGTCTTGTCCAACCCGATGGCCTTCCTGCCATCATCAACAGTGCAGAGTTCATAACTTAGTGTGCAAGTTTTATTAAATGTTGACCCATGGTGTGACCTACTTTTGATCGAGTCCGTAACCGTGGAGTCGGCTATCGATAGATTAATACACTCTGCGGAGGTAGCGCACTGTACCCACACCATGGAACCCATGGCCTCGTACTCCCAGTCGGGTGCACCAACGGCATTCTGACGAAACCACTCCATTGCCATGACACTTTCTTGGCCACTCCGACCCACTCCCAACTGGGCTAGTCCTGGGTGGCCCCGTGTCTACCAAAGACACAACGACCACCGTCATGGCTAAAACGTCCCTCGCAGGGACCATTACCAAAAATCTCAACAACGGGCACACAAGGTTATGTCTGCTTACCGGGCCAGGGTACCGCACGCCCATAACCTTCCCTAGTTGGAGGCACCGACCAGAGGCATGACAACGGACCGAATAAAGGCCTTCCCATATAGGCAAATGTGGTTGCACTCGGAAAAACTCGATTCAGTGGCACCATGACCCAGTAAATGACATATTCAAGTTGTATTATTTTCAGGTTTAACTTAAATTGAAACTAACCGGTGTCATAGTATGCCATGAAGTGTAATAATTACATATGCATCACATATTAACAAAAAAGACCGAGTCAACAATATCCACACTAAGCATAACCATCAACAACTCTTGACACTCCTCTAGTCAAGATTAAACCTCACATTAAACAGAATCTTTTCTAACAAGTTTTATCATTTTTCTCATGCAAGAAAAATTAACTTCAATTAATTACTTATATCCATAACCATATTATTTCTACCATAGCAAAAATTAATTCTAGTCTCTTTATCAACTTAGTTAGCTCTAAACTTTTTGTAACACAAGCATATTAACTTGAACAAGCACTTAATAGAATATGAATAACACAACAATGATCTATATGCATGGATTAAATCATTCATTCAAGTAGGAAAATCATAAATATTGCAGTGGCACCATGAAAATGTTGTTGTGGCTTGCCTTAGTGCAGATGAGGTTCACAAACCTCCTGGTGATCCTCAAGACAAGCTTCACTACTCTGAAAAAAATTACAAACACAAAAAGAAATCATCAAGAACCCTTCTTAAAATCACCATAAAATCTAGACAGCAGGGAAAAATCCCATTTTCGGTGAGCTCTAGATTTCTTTGCAAAGAACATAATGCAAAAAGAATCAATTCATTTGGACTTATGGTTGAAAAGTTATAGCTGTTTGAAGCTCTCTGGATAAATATGAATTTCAATTTAAATAAATAGACTGGAGGGGGGGTGACATCGAAGGCATAAAGCCTCGGGGCGCAACCACTCGTACCACTTCGCGCGCGTACTGAGTGGATAACTAGCGGGCCCCGCTAGTCAGATGATGGGGAGAGGGGAAACGAGACAGGGGGCGGTGCGACTTCGCCGGAGATAAAATATTACAAAAAGTCATGCAATATTTTTTCTCAGGAAAGTGCCCTAGGGTTCCAAGAATATTTGTGAATTTTCTCAGATTTTTGTGGGCAAGAAAAATTGGGGTTGCTTTGGAGCACATTGATCTAGCTAGGGTTTAAGGGAGGGAAATGAATATTTTTCATTAAGGAAAAATATTCCAAATATTATTTTGAGATGAACTAGAGGGGGGATGATGGTTAGAGAGGGAAATGGGACACTTTGGTGAAATCCAAGGGGTACCCAAGTGTTTAAGTCCATATGAAAGGATTCAAAAACTCCAAATTTCGAAATCAATCCACTGAAAATTAGGCAAATAAAGGAGGGCAAAAACCAGGTTGTCACATGCACGATCAAGAAGAGAAAAAAACTAAGGAGTAAAAATCGAAATAACCTGATGAGGCTGCGGTGTCAATAAAGCAGGGCCGGTGGAGTTGAATATGGCATCCGTGGAGCGGGTCCGGTGGAGTGGACGAAGGCTTCGGCGGGCACAGTGTATAGTGCTTTCGGTGAGGTGGATGTGTTGCGGCAGATGAGGGCTTGTATGAAGGGCCAGCAATGGGGCAGACGAGGGAGTCAGTGAAGGGCCTACACTGTGGTGGACAAGGGCGCTGGTTAAGCAGATCCGGTGCGGTGGACCATGATGGCGGTCAAGGAGGTCTGGAGTAGTGGACAAGCCAGTCGCTGAAGCGGCTCCGGTGAAGTGGTGAGTTTGCAGTTGGGGGTTCCAAGGTGCTGAAGGTAGATCCGCTAGGGTGTGAGGTCCACCGCTGCGGCGGAGGACTAGATTCGGCACCTTGCCGTGGTTGGGGGGTCAGGGAGGGGAAGGGGTGGGGCTCTGGGGAAGAATGTTGGGGGCAAAGAGGGGAAAACAGTGGAGTTACCAAAGCATCCCTTTTCTGTTCATGTGGCAGGGGTAAAACATGAATATTGCAGGGCTAAACTTTCGGGCGCGAGATATTTCGATGTGAGCGGGAAGTTTCAAAGCTTTTGGCGCCTGAAATTATAAGTGTTCTGCTCTTGTACGGCCGACTATGATATCATGGCCGAGAATTTATTTGTTTTGCACGCAAAAAAGTGCAAGGTTTGAAAATCAATGTCTCCAACTCGAAACTTAGATTGTCCATTCAATTCAAATATGGATCGTTGAGCTAGTACAAGAAAATACCATCATACTGTCCAGTTCAGATGAAATTCCAAATGTGTTTATCCTAAATATGATGACAAAAGCAAAAATGTGTATGTGTATGAATAAAGTGGATGATTATAAAGTTTGAACATGCCCGTATGTGTATATCTCTAGGTTTGATATATGAATTTGAAATCACGAAATCCAGGCTTAAAAAATGTACCTTCCTTTAAATGATTTACAAAAGCTAATGATGGAGTCGAATTCCAAAATTCCAATCTTAGGTTTGTAATTCTGGTACATCAAGGTATATCACGCATGTCCAAAAGTATCCTTATCTCATAGTCCAAACTCTAAAACAAATTGATCAACCATGAGTGCACACACTATTGACCATATATATCTCAATTACGCTAAAGTCCCTCAAATATAGACACCTCACTCTTTATCTGAAGCAAACTCCCCCCCTCACACAAGTCGTTCTCTCCCCCAGACACGAACACACGAGCACATTAACACCCCCTCTCTTCTAAAGTCCGGACCCCAATATAGGTCTCTATCACTTTGTCTCTCGAGCATGCACACATCTCTTACCCCACTCTCTAGATCTCCCGGCATCTCTCTTTGCCAAGCACACACACACTATGTAGAGTGTATCTTTCCCATACACACAAAACGTCGCCCCCAAACGTTTATCTCCCTAGTTATGTGGTTCTCGCACACTCACCTCACACACCACCCCCACTACAAACAAGCACACTTTGTCTCCTTGTGCACCACTCTCCTCTTCCTATCTCTCCCACATGCGGACCTGCCCCATCTCCTTCCCTGTATACATATATGCCATGACTCTTTCCATAGCTCCATAATATATCATCGTTCTCAATCTCACATGTTGTTCTCTACACCGTCTATTCTAGATCTCTCATGAAGTCCCTATCACACACACGATGACTCGCTTCCCTTGCATCTCCGTACATAGGCCAATTTTGAACAACATCAACATTGTCTCCCTATCTATACGCCATTTATGGACACAAACAACCCTTGTCTCCCTTCTCTTTCTCTCTCTCTTCGTCTCTCTCTCTATCTCTCTCTCTCTCGCTCTCACACCCCTCTCCCATACACACTCGATGTCTCTTTGAAATAGTCTGCTCCCCAGCCGCACCCATGCTATCCCGCTACTACACATGCCTTTGTCTCTCTATGACACACATGTCACACCATTCCCCCTTCCCTTATACTAGGTTTACATCATTAGTGGTCTCTCTACTCCACATACACCACTTCCTCTCACACACAAACACGCACACAAACACACACAAACACGCACAAACACCCATTTATCTGGATCCTCATCTCTCCCCATGTATGCATGTGTATCTCACACACTCACTCTCTGATTATGTCTATGTGTCTCCATGTTACACAACACAAAGCCCCATGCACATGTCTCTCTCAATCCTCCACACACATAGACACAAAGAATCTTTTATCATTGCCTCAGTCTCTAGACATATCACACGAGCACACTGTCTATCTATCTCGCAAACACGCCCAACAAGGGTTTCCCCATGAATAACTTACCGTCTATTCATCAACAGTCGTGACAGTACGGCGAACACGAGACGTGAAAAAGAATAAATCTACACGTGCGTAGACCACCTAGAATGACTACTAGGACTAGAGCAAGCCAAAAAACGCGCCGCCGTCACCCCCTCCTTATCAACGACGGGAAAAACTTTGTTTTACACAGTCGAGAAGTCATTATGCTAAGGCCCCACATGCTAAAGCGTTGAATAGAATGCTACAGTTGGTGATGATGGTTTGTATCTCAATACTTATACTTCTTATCTTATAAAAAACCGAGTTGGCGATGATGGTACGCATGCCATCTTACAATATAGACCATCCGATCTATATCTGACTGATGGAAATTAAACTAAACGATACCCGCACCTCTCTCCACACTTGCAGACAAGGCCTTACCTCGTTCCTCCTTATCTCCAACAACCTCATTGTTGAGCAATTAAAAAAGGAAGCCTTTGGAACAAACTGGCCTAGCGGCCTCTGTCGGTGTCATCCATCCCCATGCCTCCGCTCAGTCCGACCACCAATCACCACCACGCCCCACTCCTCTTCACCTTATCTCCTATTTCTCGAGATATCATTAGTTTTTACACATGGGTCAATCACAACAAGTATTTTATAAAAAATGCATCTTGATGTTCCGTGCAATGCACGGACATCTTGCTGGTACTCCTACAAAAGACTAAGTTGGTGATGATGTTGTGTCTGCCATCCGTCATTTCTGACCATTCGATCTACATATAACGACTGTGAGGTAAGTTGTTGCCTTTTCTCACCAACATCCCACTTCTCTACCAATTTGCAGAAAAACCGATAACTGGTATCCTAAAACCAACGACATCCCTCCCTCACCACACCAAAATATCCCAAGGAATATATTCTGATTGAAACATAATATATCTCTAGTGATATATGTATATCAAAATTAGAGTGTTTTGTATCAAGTTTGTGAATAAGTATTATTCTAATTATGATCCGTTGCAACGCACGTGAACATTGCTAGTATTTCCAACCATGCAAAAAATGCTAGTATCTCCATAGTTTCGAGTTTTCCATCAAGATATTAGTCACTCATGGTTGATATTTACTTTCAATCACGTAAACATATGACTATGTAACTAGCCTTGCTTATTAGCTTCCAAAGCTTAACTTTCACTCCTACTTACAATATGTAGAGTATTTAACAAAAAACTACCACTTTCAACAAGCCCTAGGAAGAAACTATTGTACAAAAAATAGCAAAAACATACCCAAAATTTCTTAATACGCGCCAAAAACTACTACCTAGTGCCGATTAGGCTCGTTCAAACCCGTTTATGACAGGGTTGGCCCACATGTCCGTGCTGATGAGGTAGCTTAAACCAACACATTTTGTTTGACTGTTGACATAAGGGACCCACATTTGACCTTCTATCCTGTTATTCCCCCTCAAATCATTATTTTTCCTGAACATTACTCCGAACAGTACTGATGTGTGCTCGTCGGTGGCGCCGGTTATGAGCGAGTTGGCCGCCGCTCCGCTGAACGGGCCGGATGCCGCTCTGGCCTTCGCAAGGGTTGGCAAGCTGGCCCGAGCGTGACTCACAAGCGAGCAAGCCGCCGCGCTGGCCTTCGCTCGAGCCAGGTGGCTGGCCTTACCGCGGCACGCGCGATCAAGCCGCCGCGCTGTCATGCCAACCTAGCTAGCAAACCTTGCAGACAAGAAGCTGGATGGAGCTATCTTGGCTAGCTAGCAGCCGCGAGCGCCGGACAGAGCTGGCATCTGGGCTTCCTGTAATGCCCTCGATGCGGCTATATCTCCCACGTGTCGAAGCACGACTTAGAGGCATAACCGCATTGAAAGCAATGTCGCAAGCGAGGTAATCTTCACACAACCCATGTAATACATAAGGGAAAGAGATACATAGTTGGCTTACAATCGCCACTTCACACAATACATGAATAAAGCATTACATCATCCAAATACAATCAAGGTTCGACTACGGAACCAAAATAAAAGAAGAACCCCAAATACGACAAAGGTCCCCGATCAACCCCAACTAGGCTCCACTACTGATCAACTAGAACGAAACAACATAAAGGACAAGATCTTCAACGAGCTCCTCCTTGAGCTTGGTTGTGTCATCTGCACGGACTCACCGGCACCTGCAAGCTGGTTTTGGAAGTATCTGTGAGCCACGGGGACTCAGCAATCTCGCACCCTCGCGATCAAGACTATTTAAGCTTATGGGTAAGATAAATGTATGAGGTGGAGCTGCAGCAAGTGACTAGCATATATGGTGGCTAACATACGCAAATGAGAGCGATAAGAGAAGTCAAAGCACGGTCGATAAAAGTATGATCAAGAAGTGATCCTATAGCAACCTACGTCAAGCATAACTCCAACACTGTGTTCACCTCCCGGACTCCGCCGAAAAGAGACCATCACAGTTACACACACGGTTGATGCATTTTAATTAAGGTCAACTTCAGGTTTTCTACAACCGGACATTAACAAATTCCCATCTGCCCATAACCGCGGGCACGGCTTTCGAAAGTTCAATCCCTACAGGGGTGTCCCAACTTAGCCCATCACAAGCTCTCACGGTTAATGAAGGATATTCCTTCTAGCGGGAAGACCCGGTCAGACTTGGAATCCCGGTTACAAGACATCCTCGACAATGGTAAAACAAGTCCAGCAAGACCGCCCGATGCGCCGACATCCTGATGGGAGCTGCACATATCTCGTTCTCAGGGCAACACCGGATGAACACTACGTACAGCTAAAACCAGCCCTCATGTTTCCCCGAGGTGGCGCCGCAAGTGTCTCTTTTTCGGACCAACACTTAGACAAGCACTGGCCCGGGGGGGGGGTTAAAATAAAGATGACCCTTGGGCTGGCCTAACCCAAGGGAAAAAGGCTAGGTGGCAAACGGTAAAACCAAGGTTGGGCCTTGCTGGAGGAGTTTTATTCAAAGCGAACTGTCAAGGGGTTCCCATTATAACCCAACCGCGTAAGGAACGCAAAATCCGGGAACATAACACCGATATGACGGAAACTAGGGCGGCAAGAGTGGAACAAAACACCAGGCATAAGGCCGAGCCTTCCACCCTTTACCAAGTATATAGATGCATTAATTAAATAAGATATATTGTGATATCCCAACAAGTAAACATGTTCCAACAAGGAACAACATCTCCATGTTCCAACAAGGAACAAACTTCAATCTTCACCTGCAACTAACAACGCTATAAGAGGGGCTGAGCAAAGCGGTAACATAGCCAAACAATGGTTTGCAAGGACAAGGTGGTTAGAGGCTTGGCTTAACAATATGGGAGGCATGATAAGCAAGTGGTGGGTATCGCAGCCTAGGCATAGCAGAAGAGCGAGCATCTAGCAAGCAAAGATAGAAGTGATTTCGAGGGTATGGTCATCTTGCCTGAAATCCCGCAAGGAAGAAGAACGAGTCCATGAAGAAGACAAATGGACGTAGACGAACGGTTCCTCATAATCACGACGTTATCGGAACCAACCCGAAGAAGCAACACCGGAAATAAGCAAACAACATAGTAAAACATCCACCACAATAAACATGACATGATGCACAACCAAGTATGATGCATGTCCGGTTTAATGAAGCATGGCATGGCAAAATGCACAAACAATGCTACAAATTAAGTGGAGCTCAACATGCAACGGTTTGCATATTGACAGAACACCACATCAATTATATAGTTCTCTCTCGGTTATGTACTCACCAATATTCAATGTTGTTAAACATGGCAAGAAGTGAGGCATAACAAAACTATATCATCTAAACAATTTAAATGGGGCCGGACATAACAAATAACAAATCTGGTAAATCCCCATATGCCTTAGTAATTTAATGCAACAACAATTTAAACATTTTAATTGTTGTTATCATGATGCGGATGACATGAACAAGTATATGCAATTTTTATTAAAACTTGACAAGAGCATTATTATGAAGCATTTGACATCGTGGTGGAAAGGAAAAGGGTTCCACGACGACGAATCCGAAAATGATGCCATGACAACATATCGGTTCCGGTAGCTCACAGGGATACCGGTGCAAAAGGAAGTGGGAGTGAGTGTCATGCAAGATGATGGGGTGATCCCGGTTGCCGGGTTCCCACGGGTGGACGGCATGGCAACGAGGAGGATTGAGCAAGTGACAACTCGGACACAGTGCAAACATAGGGTGCAACTTGTACATCGCAAGCATTCATTCACGGACGTTGTCTCGAGGTTATACCTTCTAAGCGTGCAAACAGGATGGATCAAGTTCATAGAGGGAAGTAGACGTTCTTGCAACGGCGGTAGTGGAAGTAGTTGTTCACGCGGCGGTAGTCGAACTTGACGATACCGTTACACAGGTCTTCGACAATGGTAGTGATACCCATTTTGTAGTCGGCACATTCCGTAGATGTTCGAGGTCACGGCGAGGATCTTGACGTCCACGGAGTCTTCGAGGGTCGACGGTAGTGGTACTCGCATCATCAGGGTACTTGTCAGATCCAAAAGGTACTTGGTGAAAGATCTCGGAGACGATGTTTGACGGTCCATGTACAAGTCTTGGCGGCTTGAGCAGGGACCACCCGAACTCGGCAGGGGGCAGCAGGTCTCGACGGAGTGATGGACGTCCGAACAGGTCCAAGCGGTGGAGTCGAGCAGGACGACGACACAGCGCTCACCGGTAAGGGTCCGGTTGCCGGGTCATAGGGGATGGGAGACTGATGCCTCAGAAGCTCGCAGGATTTACGGTCAACGGCGCTTGAGTTCCTGTTGTGGTGGCGGTCATGGTTCCGGCGGAACTTGGTGCGGAGGAAAGGGTCAGATGGGGGGTCCGGGACTCGGATGCCGGTTGCAGGGATGCTCGAGGCAGGGGAAGCAGCGACCAAGGGGACCGGGAGGAGCTCAGCTCCCCTCGGACATTGCAGGCTGCTAGTGGAGGAGACGGTGGCACGGGCGCGGATGACGACGGATGCAGGCGCTCGAGGTGGCACTAGGAGTGTGGCTTTGGCGATGCCGCTCGCTGGTGGCGACCAGAGACGGAGGCAGGGTCTCAGCGAGGTTGGCGAGGCACGATGCCATGGCGAGGCGACGACGCAGGAGATGGCGCGACTGGTGGCGACCATTGCCAGAGGCGGGGAGGCCAGCAGCGATGGTGGGTCGCGAGATGGAAGGCGCCAGGAGGAAGGAGGGAATCGGCCAGGCGCGGCTGTGAGGGCTCCTGCGGGAGGAGGACGAGGGGGGACCAAGCGGGACTCCTCTGGCGTGTGTGGTAGGCAGCGATAGCGGGAGGAGAACGAAGGGAGAGATGGGATTGGGGCGAGCGAGGGCCTCCTGTGGCGGCGCAAGGGGAGACGAGGGAGTGAGGAGGGATCGATCGCCTAGGGTTCGGGAGCTAGTTGGGCCTAGAGGGGCAAAGGACTTGGCCGGCCTGGAGGACTGCGGAGAGGTTGGGAGGCCCAGGTGGCCCGACAGGCTGGTTGGGCTCCTTTCTCTCTCTCTTATTTTCTGTAAACAGAAAATAACAAAGAAGAAAAAGAGAAGAAAGGAAAAGTTAGGGATAGAACTTTGACACGCGGACAATTTTTCTCGGACCCACAAAAATACGAGGAATTTGACAAAAATGGCCTCACGATTTTTAGAGGAAGTAAAATCCACACGCGTTGGATTTAACTCGGCAAGTTCGAATTTCGAAACCCATTCAAATGAACTCCAAATGGGTTAAAATTATAGGAGGTGACCCTACACAATATATGTGATTTATGCGCAGATTTGGGACATTAATGGAGGAAGTAAAATTGCAACCCAATTTGCAGTTTAACTTAAAAGGTCGAAAAGGAAGGATAGGAGGTTGAGTCGGGTAAGGGAAGAGTTGAAGAGTAGTGCAATTGGGTTATGGGTCATTCTAAGTTAATGGAATATCTTGTAATATCTCCATAATAATATTGGGAGGATATATGTTATAAAGAGAACTCACCATGTGAATTCCCTCGATTTAAATGGATCAAAGATCCATGCCATTTATTTAGTTGAGTTAAAAAAATGACATGATGGCATGATGACATGATGCAATGCACACGATGCAATGATGAATGCAAAGAACCAAACAAATCACACAACGAAAGCCGAAAACCCTGGAAGGCATCTGAAGCTCCGGTCTAGGGGCGTTACACTGCCACAAGATGGGCTCCGCACCACCAGTGGTTTTGACCTCGCCTTCTGCCGGCGGCGGTAGCTGCGTCCCATGGCCGAGGATGACTAGGTGGATGGGTTGGAGGTAGGAGGTCACTCGGGCATTTTTGTGCAGACTGACATGTAGGTCCCACAAGTCATAACGCCAAACATGCCAGTCGAATAGAAGGCGTTGACTTAAGGGGCGACATGGGTTGAAACATGCCTATAACGACACTTTTGGAGTAGTAGTTTCTTGGTGGGGCTGGTTGGTAAGGTACAATGGCTGATAAGGTAGTCTTATCTTAAGTCTGCCACGTATGCAAGTGGTAGTAGTTCCTTGACATTATTAGTGGTTTCTTGTAAGGAACAATGTACTACTAGCGACAAAAGGCGATTCTAGGTTGCGTTGTACTCCAAAGAGTACTACTAGTGGTCACGGGACTGTATACCTCGTTTTGTGGGTTCGATCCTGGCCGAACGCACGACAACCTTTTTTAAAATAATAACTTCGCTGCAGGCCAATATTGTACATGAGTAGTTTGAGTTTTGAAGTCGAACGGACGTGTCGCACCACAATCTAGGTGCACTAGATATCCCAGCCACATGAGCAGGTTTTCCTTCCCATCATCTCGTGGCTCTCGCCCTAGCCACACCTCGCTTGCAGCTTCCTCATCTGCTAGTAGCATATTTAAACTAGCGCCTCCCAATTAAGCCCGAGGAGCCGGAAAAGCCTGGCGCGACATTGGGAACTGAGCAATATGGCTCTGTACGTAAGGCTAGTCATAGTGGGGGTAACTTAGGTAGTAACTTAACACATCCCAAGACAATTTTGCTTATGTGGCAAGTATTTAATGAGGAAAGAGATGTTTTTGGTAACATAATATGTTACTGTAACATAGCACTTCATGAGACAAAATGAGTCTATGAGCTAATAAATGAAGCCATCTATGACACTACTAGTATGTCACGTTGCACTATGAAGATAGTAACTTAGACTAGTGTCATATGCATGACACTAGTCTAAGTTACTCCCCACTATGATCAGCCTAAAGTGCTAATACTCTACCGGTACTCTGTAGCTTGTGGCGTTGCACGCATGGACTTCACTCCATTATCGGCTCTATAAAAGAAATTCCTCTTGACATAATTTTTTTTGAAACGGAGGCAAAAGCTTTGCCTCATCTCATTCATAAAGAATGAACTACTAACAAAGTTCGACGAGATCCATTACACCTCCACAAGTAGAAGTGAAAAGCCTAGTCTCGTTGTATCAAATAACTCAAATGTTTTGCCCCCGTAGTAACCATCGTTGCTAAACAGGCTGCTAGTGTGTGCGTGAGAAGAGCGGCTGAGTAGGCCAGCTAGGCGCTTGAATAGAGGACCGAGAGTACCCACTATGTAGGTGTACTTTCCCTGCATTGATAGTACATCGATGGTTCTAGAGAATAGTACAACCCCCCACTTCCAACTGTAGCTCCTTGGCCCTGAGATTCAAGAATTCAAAACTGGTGCACTATAATAGAAGCACAGTACATCCCACTATTAGTTGAAAAAGTAGTACTAGTACTGCTGGGGTACGAGTATGTAGTAAATAATAGCCTCACCCCTTCGCTAAGGAACAATCGAGGAGCTACAGTTGGAAGGGACGAGGCCGTGCGGTTACTACACTCTTATCTCCTCCTCGCCAGTTCCCCTCCCCCCGAAGAGAAGGCAGTTCATCGCTGCTCCCATGGATTCGCCAGGCGGTTCTCCTCCTCATCGGGGCTAGGAGACCTTGGATGACGATCCTCTGGGAGAAATTGCACGCCGCTCCAACGTCCTCACCACCGCAAGGCTCGGTGCTTCCTGCACCAACTTTTCCAAGATGGTGCTTAAACAGGCTTGGGAAAAGGACATGCTTGTTGGTCTTCCATCCGTCCTCGAGGAGAAGGTTCTTCTATGGGACAATCCTTTGAATAGTCCACTGCTCCCTGGCCGTGGTGGCATGTTGACTCCGCTAGAGTTGCCGATGTTGAGAGGTAGTCGGATTTTGTCCGATGAGCAGGTCAGTCATGGAGTTTGATCATTTAGTACTTAGTTATTCCATTTCCATCTCATAATTTCTCCGCTGCCCACCGTCTTATATATAGGTCTAGGTGGGTACCAACGAAGATTGGCTTGCATACCTCCGACCGGATACCACCATCATTTTGCACAAATTCCATAGCAGTGCGGCCGTTCCCGTAGACCCCTTCTCAACCATTGGGATCGGCCTTCCGGACTGGCTGGGCTTGAATACGTATGATGATGCCTACATGAGATTGAGGAAGATAGCAATTGTGGACCCACCGAAAAAGTGATGCGGCTACGACGATTTCTATCTCATCGTGGTGTTTGACAAAAGTATTGCCATCAATGCAAGAGGCAGTAATGGCAGAGGCTGGCGCATGTTGGCCGCGGCAGATTTGTACCCCTACATGTTCGAAGACGCCATGCGCCATCTAGGCCGCATCTTCGTGGTGACAAGCCAAGGGACTTGTTTCATCTGGTTTCCATCCTACGGTACGGGAGATTACAAACGGAATGCACAAACCATCATTTGCATCCCTAATGGTAGTCTACAATTTTATAGGGACCAGTCATCCCCCGATCAAAATAAGATCGTCAATCCTGGATGTGCATTTGCATCCGTGATTCGGTCTAACCCGGCACCTTGTAGCTGACTTTGGCATATTGGGATCAACTATCATAGCAGTAGTTACCCATGGTACAACTGATGCGTAACATGGTCACACAATCTACCACGATCGGACCGTCACCATCTACCCAGGTATTCCATTTAGTATTATATTTTTTAACCCTCTCGCCTTCTCTTTCGTCGTTGTACTACTTACTAGTACTAGTAGGAGTACTTTATACCTTCGAGGACATGTATAGCTAGCTAGGCCCTTGAAGACTTGAACCCACTAGCTACCATCATTTTTATTTTTCCATGTCTTACTATCTCATTCATGTAGCTAAGAGTGGCTATATATAATAAGCCGGTTATTTTAATTCCTCTATACCGGAGTAGTACTATTTGCTGCACAGTATTACTGACCGTCATATTTGAGCACAATATCATTATGCATGGACCTTGACTGTGTACGTCACCATGTGTCCAGATCTGAGATGCCGCATGTACCAGATGCCGAGTTCGACCCCCGCGACGCTACGTGGGTGCCGAGGAACACTCTTGGAGAGTACTTGCTTTTCATTTGGGACAACTACCCCATTGTGAAGCGGATGCCACCTTCTGTGCATGACACTGAAGGCCTGCCATTCATGAAGCATGGTTGTGTCTTTAGTGCGCACCGCCGGATGAACGACGTGCTGGGACACGCTATCCATGATTTATGCCGCTTCAGGTTGGATGAGTCTCCATCGTGTGGAACCGGACTAGAAAGTTGTGACAATGATTCTCGTTGCCCACCGCTATGGATCATACCATCCATGAAGAACACCTAGGACTGGAACCTGGAGGAGGACATATGGTAAGTGGGGTATAGTAAATTGTGAATGGTAGCACTGTGAATATATGTAGACTAGTCGTGCACAAATTTATCACATGAATTGAAGATGAACTTGTGTGGCATACTGGCATTTGTCCTTTAGAATTTATTACTAGTAAATGTGTTATGTGTACGTGCAACCTGTATGGTTGTTGCACGGGATCCAACATACTCATTGAGAAAAAAAGGTGCCACAACTTTGGATATAGGTGACATGGCGGCATCATAAAGTAGCATCGTTCGCTATAGTTGTAATACTCCTACTAGGACGACAACTCCTATAAAACCCTGCGCTTGGCTCTTCGCCTCTTCGGGAGGTTCAACAGTTCATACTCATGTGAACCTTGCACTTGGCTCTTTGCCTCTTCGGAAGGTCCAACAATGATGATACTACAGTACAATATGCTTCTGGCAATCTGACATAGATTGAACTATTGCACGTCCGCCGCAAGGGCGAGGGCGAGCAAGAGGGAGAGGGTGCTGTAGTCAAAACCCTCTCCTTGTACTGCAAGCCACCGCCCGCGTGGGCGAGGGAGAGGCGTAGTAAGCAAGCGTCTCCTCGTTCGGCGAATTGACGGGACACATCAAAGCAGTACAAGTACTAGTCCTTTCCGGTTAAATATTGCTTAATTTGAAACGAGAAAATACTCTAGCGGTCAATGTATGTAATAATAAGCTCTTTATGGTCACTATATATAGTTTTGCGGTGATTATATGATCACTAGATCATCGTAGAGCACTGTATTGCACCCTACTGACCGGCCACATAGTCGACGTGGCACTTTTTTGACTGGTTAAATTGTCACCTGGTTTCTAGGTCCCACCTGTTAGTTGACAGAGCAAAGAAGTCAGTTGAACAAAACTTTACGCAAACGCGACAGGAGTCCAACCCTTGCGCGCGAACCACCTTGGCTGTGTATGTGAGTGCATGCATGTGTACTCCCTCGGTCTTCTAACAGAGAGTGTACATCGGCTAAAAAACAAAGAGTGCACATCTACACTTCCAATGCATTTAGCCTTTAATCTAAAATTGTTATTGATTGACAAATGCACCAACTTGTGACGTAGCTATAGGATACATGTCTATCCTTAATTACAGCATGCAACAACCTTCATTTAATCTTCTTCTCTGAATGGTCACATGCACAAATAAATCTGCTACTTTTGGGTGTTAATTATGCCCTGGTCAATGTGTAAATCTCTAAATGTACAGTCTTCCACGGACGTAGGGAGTAGGTTGAGCACTTGGGTGTGAGCGTGTGTGTTGCGTCGCATGCTATGTGCGGCATGGGTGCGTGAGTGTTGCGTGTGTCCATGTGTATGTGTGAGTGTTGCATGTTGCATGCATGCATGAGGCTTTTACTCCCTCCCATTGAAATGATCATATTTCAAGCTTCCTCTGTTCCCTCCATATTGTGATACTCCCTCTGTTCCCAAATACGGAGTAATAGCCTCCCTCTGTTCCCATTGAGTATTTCTCTCTCTAGAGATTTCAACAAGTGACTACGTACAGAGCAAAATGAGTGAATCTACACTCTAAAATATGTCTACATACATCCAGATGTTGTATTCCATTTGAATGTCTAAAAAGACAATATTTAGGAATGGAGGGAGTAGCAAATAAACATTAAGTTCTCTTGTTTTTCCCTCCTTGGTCATGGTGTAGAACCAAAGATGACTCACCTGGATGGAGGGAGTAGATGGTCAAAGTTTTAAACAAAATTAATGCATTGGTAAATATAATTTTTGAGGAAAACAAGTGCATTAATTGAGTGTTTTTGTAAACTACAAAAATTATTCCGCCACTGATCATCTACATGGCAGCCTTAGCACCTATACAAGGCGGAGCATTGGGAGGGGCCCGAGCGTACATGCATAGGGATACTGTAGATAGGAAGTCTTTGCGATCCATTATTCCCCATCCCGGTCAGAGAGAACTATTCAACTAGTCTTCATAGTGAAGTGACAATAAACACTGCAGTAGATGGGACACTTGATTAATAAGCTAAACCAGCGTGTTGGTGTTACTAAATCAGCCTTACCCAGTACTGCCATCATGTTTGCCAGTGGAGCACACTTCCGCAAATACGACTACGCACCTCTCTCCTCCATTAACTAACATATGGGCCCTCTTGAGGTAGGCCCACATGTCATCGGCGTAACTATTTACACTCCGAAGGACGGTATATCCTGGTAGTAGTACTAGTAGAATTGAGGTTTAATGCACTTTCTTCCCCGTCTTTCACTCTTCTTCCTCCTCTCTTCTTATTCCTCCTCTCTTCCCCATCGTCGGCCGCACATCATTTCCCCCCGCTCACTGCTCGCCCACCCGCGCCATCTTCCTTGGTAGCTCATGTGTACCATATCCCCCCGTTCACTGCTCGGCCACACACGCCATCTTCTTCTTCGCCCGCCCGAATCCACTTCCCCGCTGGCTCGCAGGCACCAAAAACCCCAGTCACTCAGCGCCCTAAAAAACCCTATGGCAGAACCAACTGACACGCGGAGCCGCGATTGGCATTCCCTCCCCGATGTTCTCTTGGAGCAGATATGTAATCCTATGGACCTGCTCAGCCCCGTCCGTCTGGCCGCATGCTTGGTGCCTTTGTATCGTCTACTCATCTACAACCGACTGACTCTTTTCAAGACACCCTGCTTGCTGATGCCCGATCCTCGCAGGTGGCCTAGACACCAACTTGACGATCCTACGAAGGTTTTCGTGGTGCCCCTCGACATTCTACCACTACCCGTCCACCTGTCCTTCATGCGCGGCCACTACTGGGCGGGCATGAAGGCCAACTGGATCGTCCTCATCCACCAATCCGGTAGTCTATGGCGTCTCATGTATATCTGCACCCAGCGAGAGATCATCCTTCCATCGTTGGATATTGCCGCCATCGAGCCTCGCAGCCCGCCGGACACTCCTGCCTACTACACACAAGATGCGTCGAGCTTTCGGCTCGACCTCTGTTTCCTGAAGGTTGTAATCTGTGAAGTGCCCACACCATCACAAGACTACATGGATCACAAGCTCCTTGTCGTGTTCAACATGGGATTAGTCTATCTGGAATCCGGTCGCCATACATGGTTATGGCTCATCGTCGATCCTCTTCACCCATCATTTCTGACTGATGCTATAGTGCATGATGGCATCGTTTATGCGGTCGACGCATAGATTGGCTGCCTATACTGGTGGAATCTATTGTCGTGTAATTGTTCTATCTCATCTCATCTTTACCTTAAGAATACGACTGTCTGTTCATTGTTACAAATTTAGAATATATAGTATGTCTATAACCACACCTTTCCTATATGTTCCTCTCATTTCCTAGATTTTTATGACCACACATGTTATTGTTAGAGTTGATATGAGAACAATTGGCATCTAATGATTGTTATTCTAGATATTATGAGCATAACCTCATGATTGCTATATGTTACTATCATTTCCAGGATTTTTATAACAACGCATGCTATTGCTTAGAGTTGATATGATAACTGTAGTAAGTGCTATGGTAGAATATGAGTAGGCCCTGTCATATCTGTTTCCCTCTCATTGTTACATGATGTTTGAACCATGATATATTGCTAGAATATTGTCACACCCTAGTTAGTTCAAGCATTAGAGTGTGCATCATGTTTAAATTCCTTTTAAATTTGAAATGGGGATGACAGAACCCCCAGCACCCCCCTGGAACAACTAGGGATTACTAAAATTATTTTCAATGAACCCAAAATGCCCTTCACAAAATGTTCATCATTTCTGGATTGGGCTAAAACCCCTGGCAAAAATGGTGCACTCTTTTCTAGGACATTCTGGATTTTCTTGAATTAAATCATAAGTATTTGAATTTGGGCATTTAAATGCTATAAAATAATTTAAATGCTCAAATAATTTTGGAAATAAGTGTGGGCTATTGGGAATAATCTAAACAGAGCCCCTGATTATTTTCGAGATTTTTAAAGATGTCTAGGTATTTTTAATAAAGCCCGACAGTTGCAGAAAAATAGAAAAAGAAAACAAATCAGAAAAAGAGAGAGAGAGAGAGAGAGAGAGAGAGAGAGAGAGAGAGAGAGAGAGAGAGAGAGAGAGAGAAACCTACCTGGCGCAGCCCAGCTAGCTCACCCGCCGGCCCACCTGGTGGCCCAGCACTGTGCTGGCCCGCTCCAGCCAGCTACTTCTTCCCCGCCAGGCAGGCAGGGAGGTGACGCCGGCGTGCCCGAGATCGCCACGGCGTCACCTGCTTGCCACCCGCGTCCCTGGACGCCTCCACGTCGCACCCCGCAGCCCCTGGACACGCCATTCCCCCCTGTCTCTCTCCCTTCGCCGTTGCCCACCATGGCCGACACTCCTGTCGCTGCACCATCGTCCTAGCCGTGCCCTCCGTCGTCCTCGCGCCGCGCCATCGTGTCCATGAGCTCCTCCGTCGTCGACTACATCGAGTAGGCCGAGCCCCGAGCGCTCGCTCTCCCCGGAGACGCTACACCAAGCTCGTCCTCATCTCCGGCCACCGGAGATCCCCTTCGCCGCCCCGCTCGTTCCAGCCCTTCCCCGAGCTAGCCGTTCACTCCCCTGCAACCACTGTGAGCTCCACCATCGTTTCCCCCTCTCCCCGCGCTCGTCCGCGTCCTCTAACCCCCTCTGCCATCAAAGCCGAAGCTCGCCGCTGCCACCGCACGTTGCCGTCGTGGCCATAGCCACGTTGGGACGCCACCGAGCACGCCTTCGTCTTCCACGCGTTCCCAGGAGCCTAACGCACCACTCCCCACGCCTCGCCATGCCCCATAGCCTCGGTTTCATCCTCACCCGAACTCCGACGACCGCCAAGGTCGTCGCCGGCGTCGTTCTCGGCCTCCCCAAGCCCCACTTCCTCCACCAAACGACGCGGCTCGCTCCCCGCGTCACGTAGCTGCTCTGCGCCGTCGATTTGGTCGCCGGGGACGCAAACCCGAGCCCCTCCGCCGCGTCTATCGTCGCCGACGTCAAGCCGACGACGAGTTCACCCTGTTTGACCCCCATGTGGGCCCAGGTAGACCCCCCCAAGTCTATGACAGGTGGGGCCGGTCTGCTAACTAGTTTAGGATTAGTTTTAACTAAATTTAATTAGTTTACTCATTGACATGTGGGCCCAGGCCCCACTGACAGCTAATTAGTGTTAATTTAATTCTGTTAATTAGTTGTGACACTAACAGAGAGGGGCCACCAGTCAGGTTTGACCTGGCCGACCCAGTTGACCCGCTGATGTCACACCTATGTCATGCTGACGCATTAATTCAATTACTGGATTTAGTCTTTAATAGGAAATTCCAGAAAATAGTCAAAACTTCTAAAAATCATAGAAAATCAACCATAGCTCCAAATGCAAAGATTTATATATGAAAAGTGATCAGAAAAATCCAATCTATCCATCTGTAATTGTTTCATGCATGACAAAACAAGTTAACTTTGCTGTTTAAGCAGAATAAGGTAATGCACTAATAAGGCCATGTTTAATGAGCTAATATTTGAATCTTTGATTCAAATGAGTTCATCCCCTTCTGATTTAGCTTGCATTAGGCCAAGACACTTTCATCTTGCCATGTCATAGCATGCATCATATTGTTGCATATTGCCATGTGTTGATTATGTTCGGTGTGATTTTTGTGGTAGGTTCTGCCTCCGAGGATAACCCCGAGTATCCGTCTGAAGGGCAGTACCCTACCACCTCTATAGGAGGCAAGCAACCCATTGATCATTCCGATACAAACCCATGTTCTCGCTTCTACTCTTGTTTACTGCATTAAGACAACGCGATCCAAACTGCTGTGTGCTATGGTAGTTGAACCCTTATCCTCTGCATGACCTGTCATTGCCACAGTAACTAGATGAAACCCACTAGCATTTATAGGAGTTGATTGAGCCATGTATGTGATTCCTACCTTGCTGTGCCTGCTATGCTTAGAGTTATGTCAGGTCTGGTCCATCTGGGTGATGGGCTAGAGTGAAATGATTATGTCGGTAATGTGAGGGATGTGTTGAACATGTTTTGGTAAAGGTGTCGATGAGAGGCCATGTGGGAGTACATGGTGGGTTGTTTCATTGAGGCCGTCCATAAGAACTGAGATCTGTATGCGTGATTTAAGATCAGTTACTACCACACATTGGGCCCTGAAATATGACCCCGCTCGACTTACTGACCCATCTCGTCCTCTGTCCAGGAGTTGCAACTAGTTTCTGGTGTTTATAGGTTATGTGTTGGCGGCCGTGCGTAGCGCTGACCCTAGGGGTGGGCTATGATGCGGTAGATACACCGTGGCACGGTGTACCGAGTCGCCCGTTTGGTGTCTCGGGAACCCTGCACACATCGTTTGGGGCCGTTGAGGACACCCCGGCCGGATTTCCTTGCGGATGGAACCTGAATAGGCGATAAACCTGGACTAGAGACTTGTGAGGTTAGTCAGGTCATGATCTACACCCACGTCGGCTTTCGCTTGAAGTCTGCCGAGCACATGTCGTGTGCAGACGCTAAGTGGTGGAAACATGTGTGACGAAGTACACCCCTGCAGGGTATAAAACTATTCAAATAGCCGCGTCCGCGGTAAAGGACTACTTGGTTGCCTATACAGTTCATAGACAAGTTAATGGTTACTACTAAAAGACTCAAGATAAGTGTGAGTACCGAGGATGGCCCTCTCGTAGGATGACGAGGGAGAATCGCCGGTGGAGTATTTTGTTGGTGAGTAGTGGACTCGTGTGCGAAAACTATCTTACTAGTGGAGTTTCGTGGGATAGCTTAGCCAAGAGTCAAAGCTGGCTTGCTACAATAACCCCACCACCTTCTTGAGAATGAGCATGTATAGTAGGTTCTGTTGGAAGACTTGCTGAGTACATTTGTACTCATGTTTGCTTAATTACTGTTTTCAGACGACAACACCGCCCCCTCCGATGGGTTCTACATAGACCTTGACGTCGACGAGTGACTAGCCACCCAGGTGGTGATCCTGGCCATGGAGGGGCCTATTTAGATAGACAGGCTTCGAGAAGCCTTCTTACTTTCTAGTGTCTGTACTCAGACTATTTACTTCCGCTTGAGGTTGTATGATTGTATGACTTGAGTGTCGGGTCATGTGACCCCTATCTGTATGAACATGTTATGTATGGCTCTCTGGAGCCTTTAAATAAAGTACTTGAGTTGTAGAGTTTTGTTGTGATGCCATGTTGTATGTACTCATATCGGGCATATTGTGTGAATGATTGAAAAGCTTGGTATGAGTGGGATCCGACAATCTAGTTGTTTATCCTTGGCAGCCTTTCTTATGGGGAAATGTAGTCTAGTATTCCTCGAGCCATAGTAGTCCGCTACAGCCCAGTTCACCGGAGTCCTGCTAGCCCAACACTACCGCTCAGGTCACTTGACTGGCCGGCATGTGTTTCACTTTGTTCCTATGTCTGTCCCTTTGGGGAAATGTCACACGGTGACATCTGGAGTCCTGCCTAGCCTGCTACAGCCCGGGTTCCCCGGAGTCCTGTTAGCCCAGTGCTACAGCCCGGATTCACTCGCTGATGACCGACATGCTCGATGTGATTCATGTATGCCTGTCTCCATAGGTCTGTGCCGCTTTGGGTTCACGACTAGCCATGTCGGCCCGGGTTCTCTGTCATATGGATGCTAGCGACACTATCATATACGTGAGCCAAAAGGCGCAAACGGTTCCGGGCCATGGTAAGGCGACACCCGTGGAATACCGTGCGTGAGGCCGCAAAGTGATATGAGGTGTTACCGGCTAGATCGATGTGGCTTGGAATCGGGGTCCTGACAGCGTTGGCATCAGAGCTGGACTGCCTGTAGGTTCGTTGATCCAAACTGGTCGATGTCGAGTCTAGAAATGCTTTAGTTATATGTAGCGGAATTGATTGTGGAAGGGAGCGTAAGGCTCTTTTACTCCTTTACCTTATGCCCTCTGATCTGAGTCATTCTCTTCTCATTCAACGTGGGTTAAGGACTAGGCTCTCTTCTTCTATCAGGTTCATGTGTTACTAATCCGTAGTAGCTTATAGGATTGTTGTTACAAGCCTTAGTACAGTTTCTACTACTTTTAGTATGTTGCCAGTTGAATCAGAACCTTGATATGATGTTGTTGAGTGGAATTGCAAACTGTTGTGGATGTCTCAAATCTTTTTCTGAGCATTTACAGCTGTTATGCTGTCCAATTTTCCCTAGAAATGCTAATGTCTTTGCATTGTGGTTGTGCTTTCAGATGGACAACCGTGCTCAAAACCAAGTGGTTCGCCTGACCTGGTGCCTCGACGTGCCTGGTCATACTACTATGTTAGTCCGGGTAATGATCGAGACAGGTTACCGTTGGTATCCCGAATACACGGTCGAAGAGCAATTCCGAGACTTTACTCAAAGCCAATATTTCTGCACCGTCTGGATATTTCGTTCTTATCCTAGATCTACCGAGCCCCTTCATTGTTCCTATGGACTCGGTGTTACTGTTGAGATGGCTGTGCAGGGTGCTGCCTATTCCATGATAACCATCATGCGAGTCCGGACTGGCCTGCTTCGGAACATCGACTTCCGTTACATGCCAGCTTCACTTTCGGGAGCGCAAGGGTATCTTCAGGCTGTCTATGCTGACTCCACTCAGGAGGAATCATTAACTTGTACCACTGCCGAGATGGTCGAAGATAAGGACCGAGAGAATTGGGCCTTGAGGCTGGAGCTTTTCAATACCCGTGCTGATCATTGGGCCACATTGACTCGGTTTGCACCTGCGGTGCAAGCTGGATGTATGGATATAAGGGAACTATATCCTGTGAGATCTGCTCTGCCAGACATGGTGGATTGGCGTGATGTGGGAGGCATCACCCCACCCCGTGGTCCCCGCAGGCCACCGTTTGTTGGTCCAAGACCTCATCCTAGCCCCTTTGGTCCACAAGCTCCCCAGGACCGTCTGTTCTCGGATGATCACGTTGAACTTCCAGGCTATGGAGGTGACTTCTATGAGGAGTACTACGAAGCTGTCTGAGTTAGTAGTAGTATCGCTAGTATTGTAATAGTTGTATCTCCACCGTCCTGCTGACTTGTGGAATATGACTTTGTGTGTAATCAATTCCGGAGGTGTAGACAAATAATGTATAGGAGCTTGGAATGCCTCCGATGAGATGTAACGTCTTTCATCATAGTTGTACTGTAGCCTGGACTTGTACTAAACTATGTATGATGTGTATGACCGTTGGTATATATATGGCAGTTTTATATTACCATGACATACGGATGAACATCTCTGCATTCCGTGTTATCCATTACATTCTGCACTTCCTTGCTAAGTTTGAGCCATCCTTATCTAAACCGTTGTCTTGTTTTGTCCTAGGATGGTCAACACCTGCAGCAACCCTGCTGCCCCAGAGCAGGGGGAAGCCAGTGTAGCTAGGGGTGAAAATCTGCCTCACCCGCCCTCTCTGGCCGAAGTGATGCTGGAGGCGGAAAGAAACAAGCGTGAGACTAACTGCCTGCTAGAGCGGATTGAGCAGAACATTGCACGCCATCATCGAAATGACTTGGTGTCAATCAATGACTTTATCAAGCTGTACCCACCAAACTTTAACCATTCCATCGAGCCCCTCGACGCGGATGACTGGCTTCGCAGCATCACCCACAAGCTACGTTCTGCCAACGTAGCCGAAGCCGACAAGGTTACTTATGTTGCCTATCACCTTGAAGGCCCTGCTAGCCTTTGGTGGGAAAACTTCGAAGCTATGCGCCCGGTCAGCCAAATTACTACTTGGGCTGAATTCAGTGAGGCTTTTCGTGAGCATCACATTCCGGAAGGTCTCGTGGATCGCAAGAGGGAGGAGTTCTGCAATTTCACCCAAGGAAGACTGATTGTGGATGCATATAGTCGTGAATTTGGGAATCTGGCACGTTATGATCCCGAAGAAGTATCTACCGACGCTAAGAAGCAGGCAAGGTTCCGCAAGGGACTCAGCCCTGAGCTTCGCCACGATCTTCGTCTGCACGAATGCACCTCCTTTCAGAAGTTGGTCAATAAAGCCATCAGTGCTGAGATAGGCCAGACTGATTATGACGCTTCACGCAAGCACTCACGTGATTTTGGCTCTTCATCCGGCTCTGGAGCTCAGAAGCGCTGGGTGTGGATCCCAAGCACGGCACTGCCACCCAGGTTCATCCCGAGGCCATCGTTTGAGGCGCCTCGTCCCAACCAGTAGTTTGCACCGCCCAAGCCCTATGGTCGCCCCGCTGCTAATGCTGCTCCACGCCCCAATGTGGTGACATGCTTCAAGTGTGGAGAGCCGGGTCACTATAGCCGAGAGTGTCCCCAGAACAACAACCCCAATCAAACTGGAAAGTCCGTTGGTCGTGGTAAACCAGCGGGAAAGACATTCTACGCCAAGCCGGTCACTACTACATGTGGCCATGTCAACTATGTTTCAGCCGAGGAGGCTCATGAGGATCCTAACGTCGTCCTTGGTACGTTCCTTGTTAAATGCCATCCGACATCTGTTCTTTTCGATACTGGAGCATCTCATTCATTCATATCCGAGAGCTATGCTCGATTGCATAACACGACATTCTGTGACATGCCCACTTCCATGGTAATTCAAACTCCGGGTTCCAAATGGCAAACTTCTACAGTAAGCCATGGGAATGAAATTCTTGTCGATAGACTTGCCTTCCTTGCATCCTTAATAGCTCTCAAGTCCTCGGACATAAACATCATTTTGGGTATGGACTGGATGTCAGCTCATTATGCTAAGATTGATTGTGCCACTAGAACCGTTCAACTTACTCACCCATCGGGCAAGACAGTCAATGTCTTAACTCGAGTGGCCAAGCACCAACTTTACTCTCTAAATGACAACCCCCTTCCAGACCTTGAAGATGTTCCGGTAGTCCAAGACTTTCCGGATGCCTTTCCAGAAGAACTGCTAGGTGTTCCACCTGACAGGGATGTCGAGTTTGTGATAGACCTTGTTCCAGGAACCGTTCCAATTTCTAGAAGACCCTACAAGATGGCACCCTTAGAACTAGCCAAGCTTAAGAACCAACTCAATGAGTCCTTGAAAAAGGGTTTCATCCATCCTAGTTCCTCTCCTTGGGCTTGCCACGTCCTCTTCGTCAAGAAGAAGGATGGAACGGATCGAATGGTTGTAGACTACTGACCTGTCAACTTGGTCACCATCAAGAACAAGTATTCGCTTCCCAGGATCAACGATCTGTACGATCAGCTCGCTGGATCCTCAGTCTTTTCCAAGATGGATTTGAGGTTGGGCTACCATCAAATCAAAATCAGAAACAGGGACATTCCCAAAACGGCCTTTATTACTCGTTATGGCCAATACGAGTACATCGTTATGTCCTTCGGTTTAACCAATGCCCCAGCCACCTTCTCCCGGTTAATGAACTCGGTCTTCATGGAGTACTTGGACAAATTCGTCGTAGTATACCTCGATGACATACTCATCTACTCCAAGAATGAAGAGGAACATGCCGAACATCTAAGGCTGGTATTGATGAAACTTCGAGAGCATCGCCTTTATGCCAAATTCTCCAAGTGTGAATTTTGGTTGCCAAAAGTGAGCTATCTAGGCCATGTAATCTTTGGCAAGGGTATTGCTGTCAATCCCGAGCGAGTTCAAGCCATCCATGATTGGACTCCACCTGAGACGGTCAAGCACGGAACTTCCTTGGCTTAGCGAGCTATTGCCGCTGCTTCATCGAGAATTTCTCCAAGGTTGCTAAACCTCTAACTGAACTCCTCAAGAAAGATAAAAAGTTCGAGTGGACTCTACAGTGCGAGTTCAGCTTTCAGGAACTAAAAAGACGCCTGACATCTGCTCCCGTACTGGTACCACCAGATTTCTCCAAGGACTTTGTTATCTATTGCAATGCCTCGCGACAAGGACTAGGTTGCATACTCATACAAGATCGTCAGGTAATTGCCTATGCTTCACGGCAATTACACCCACATGAGGAAAATTATCCCACACATGATCTAGAGCTTGCATCTGTAGTCCATGCACTTAAAACTTGGCGACATTACCTTCTCGGTAATCGTTGCGAGATCTTCACCGATCACCAAAGTTTGAAATATATCTTCACCCAACCAGATTTGAATCTCAGGCAAAGACGTTGGGTCGAGTTGATCTCGGATTACGATTTAGGAATAACTTACATCCCGGGCAAAGCCAATGTCATGGCTGATGCACTAAGTCATAAGTCCTATTGTAACAACCTGATGTTACAACAAAGTCAACCACTTCTCCATGAGGAATTTCGTAAGCTTAATCTTCACATTGTTCCTCGAGGTTTTCTATCCACCCTGGTGGCGAAACCTACCCTTATGGATCAAATCATAGCTGCCCAGAAGCGTGATAAGGGTATATCTCGGATTAAGGAAAACATTGCTAGCGGAGTTGCTAAATGTTTCTCCATGGATAAGCGGGGTGCTATCTTCTTCGAGAACCGTTTGGTGGTTCCCAAGAAATAACATCTACGCCAGTTGATCCTTAAGGAAGCTCATGAATCCCCTCTCACCATTCATCCCGGTAGTACTAAAATGTATCAAGACCTACGCTAGAGGTTTTGGTGGACTAGGATGAAAAGAGAAATCGCTCAATACATTGCTAATTGCGATGTTTGTCGTCGTGTTAACGCAGAGCATCAATAGCCTGCTGGCACCCTTCAACCTTTGGCTATTCCCGAGTGGAAATGGGATAAAATCAGTATGGATTTCATCACTGGGTTTCCCAGGACCAAGAGAGGGAATAATGCCATCTTCGTCGTGATCTACCGTCTTTCCAAAGTAGCCCACTTTCTACTTGTTCGTGAGAGTATCACCGCTAGCCAGCTAGCCGATTTATACATCTCCCAAATAGTATCTCTTCATGGTGTTCCATTGGAAATTAACTCAGACCGTGGGAGTATTTTCACCTCTCGATTTTGGGAAAGTTTCCAAAATGCTATGGGAACTCGTCTCTCTTTTAGCACCGCCTTCCATCCTCAATCAAATGGTCAAGTAGAGCGAGACAATCAAATTCTGGAAGATATGCTCCGAGCTTCTGTCATCTCGTTCGGAATGGGTTGGGAGAAATGCCTTCCATTCACGGAGTTTGCTTACAACAATAGTTATCAAGCTAGCTTGGGCAAGGCTCCTTTAGAAGTTCTCTATGGACTAAAATGTCGAACGCCTCTTAACTGGTCAGAAACCGGGGAAAGACAACTCTTTGACCCGGATATGATTCAGGAAGCAGAAGAACAGGTTCGCGTTATTCGTGAGAAATTGAAAACAGCCCAATCTCGTCAAAAGAGTCAATATGATCGTAAACATAAGTCTATGACTTATGAAGTCGGCGAGAAGGCCTACCTTCGGGTTACTCTGTTAAAGGGAACCCATCGTTTCGGTATCAAAGGCAAATTGGCTCCTCGTTACATTGGACCCTTTTGCATTCTTGCCAAACGAGGAGAAGTTGCCTACCAATTGGAACTACCTTCGCATCTTTCCAGAGTTCACGATGTCTTCCACGTTTCTCAACTCAGGCGTTGCTTCGCGGATCCTATCCGTGGAGTGGACCACGAAACGCTTGATCTACAAGATAACCTCTCATATCAGGAATATCCCGTTCGTATCCTTGATCAAGCCGAGCGTACCACTCAACGTCATAATATCAAGTTTCTCAAGGTTCAATGGTCACACCATTCCGAGAAAGAAGCCACTTGGGAAAGGGAGGATCGTCTTCGACTCGAGTACCCCACCTTCTTCCCGGAGGATCCTAAATCTTGGGACGAGATTCTTTTGAGTGGGGGTGAGTTGTCACACCCTAGTTAGTTCAAGCATTAGAGTGTGCATCATGTTTAAATTCCTTTTAAATTTGAAATGGGGATGACAGAACCCCCAGCACCCCCCTGGAACAACTAGGGTTTACTAAAATTATTTTTGGTGAACCCAAAATGCCCTTCACAAAATGTTCATCATTTCTAGATTGGGCTAAAACCCTGGCAAAAATGGTGCACTCTTTTCTAGGACATTCTGGATTTTCTTGAATTAAATCATAAGTATTTGAATTTGGGCATTTAAATGGTATAAAATAATTTAAATGCTCAAATAATTCTGGAAATAAGTGTGGGCTGTTGGGAATAATCTAAACAGAGCCCCTGATTATTTTCAGGATTTTTAAAGATGTCTAGGTATTCTTAATAAAGCCCAACAGTTGCAGAAAAATAGAAAAAGAAAACAAATCAGAAAAAGAGAGAGAGAAACCTACCTGGCGCGGCCCAGCTAGCTCACCCGCCGGCCCACCTGGCGGCCCAGCACTGTGCTGGCCCGCGCCAGCCAGCTGCTTCTTCCCCGCTAGGCAGGCAGGGAGGTGACGCCAGCGTGCCCGAGCTAGCCACGGCGTCACCTGCTTGCCACCCGCGCCCTTGGACGCCTGGACGCCTCCACGTCGCACCACGCAGCCCCTAGACACGCCATTCCCCCCCGTCTCTCTCCCTTCGCCGTTCCCCACCATGGCCGACGCTCCTGTCGCCGCACCATCGTCGTAGCCGTGCCCTCCGTCGTCCTCGTGCCGCACCATCGTGTCCATGAGCTCCGCTGTCGTCGACTACATCGAGTATGCCGAGCCCCGAGCGCTCGCTCGCCCCGGAGACGCTGCACCGAGCTTGTCCTCAACTCCGGCCACCGGAGATCCCCTTCGCCGCCCCGCTCGCTCCAGCCCTTCCCCGAGCTCGCCGTTCGCTCCCCTGGAACCACTGTGAGCTCCGCCATCGTTTCCCCCTCTCCCTGCGCTCGTCCGCGTTCTCTAACCCCCTGTGCCATCGAAGCTGAAGCTCACCGCCGCCACCGCACGTCGCCGTCGTGGCCATAGCCACGTTGGGACGCCACCAAGCACGCCTTCGTCTTCCACGCGTTCCCAGGAGCCTAACGCACCACTCCCCGTGCCTCACTGTGCCCCATAGCCTCGGTTTCATCCTCGCCCGAACTCCGGCGACCGCCAAGGTCGTCGCCGGCGTCGTTCTCAGCCTCCCTGAGCCCCACTTCCTCCACCAAATGACGCGGCTCGCTCCCCGCGTCACGTAGCTGCTCTCCGCCATAGATTTGGTCGCCGGAGACGCAAACCCGAGCCCCTCCGCCGCATCTGTCCTCGTCGGCGCCAAGCCGCTGGCGAGTTGACCCTGTTTGATCCCCTTGTGGGCCCAGGTAGACCCCCCTGAGTCTATGACAGGTGGGGCCGGTCTGCTAATTAGTTTAGGATTAGTTTTAACTAAATTTAATTAGTTTACTCACTGACATGTGGGCCCAGGCCCCACTGACAGCTAATTAGTGTTAATTTAATTCTGTTAATTAGTTGTGACACTGACAGAGAGGGCCCATGAGTTAGGTTTGACCTGGCCGACCCATTTGACCCGCTGACGTCACACCTATGTCATGCTGACGCATTAATTCAATTACTGGATTTATTCTTTAATAGGAAATTCCAGAAAATAGTCAAAACTTCTAAAAATCATAGAAAATCAACCATAGCTCCAAATGCAAAGATTTATATATGAAAAATGATCAGAAAAATCCAATCTATCCATCTTTAATGGTTTCATGCATGACAAAACAAGTTAACTTTGCTGTTTAAGCAGAATAAGGTAATGCACTAATAAGGCCATGTTTAATGAGCTAATATTTGAATCTTTGATTCAAATGAGTTCGTCCCCTTATGTTTTAGCTTGCATTAGGCCAAGACTCTTTCATCTTGCCATGTCATAGCATGCATCATATTGTTGCATATTGCCATGTGTTGATTATGTTCGGTGTGATTTTCGTGGTAGGTTGTGCCTCCGAGGATAACCCCGAGTATCCGTCTGAAGGGCAGTACCCTACGACCTCTACAGCAGGCAAGCAACCCATTGATCATTCCGATACAAACCCATGTTCTCGCTTCTGCTCTTGTTTACTGCATTAGGACAATGCGATTCAAACTGCTATGTGCTACGGTAGTTGAACCCTTATCCTCTGCATGACCTGTCATTGCCACAGTAACTAGATGAAACCCACTAGCATGTGTAGGAGTTGATTGAGCCATGTATGTGATTCCTACCTTGCTGTGCCCACTATGCTTAGAGTAATGTCAGGTTTGGTCCATCCGGGTGATGGGCTAGAGTGAATTGATTATGTCGGTAATGTGAGGGATGTGTTGAACATGTTTTGGTAAAGGTATCGATGAGAGGCCATGTAGGAGTACATGGTGGGTTGTTTCATTGAGGCCGTCCATAAGAACTAAGATCTGTATGCGTGATTTAAGATCAGTTACTACCACACATTGGGCCCTGAAATATGACCCCGCTCGACTTACTGACCCATATCGTCCTCTATCCAGGAGTTGCAACTAGTTTCTGGTGTTTATAGGTTATGTGTTGGCGTCCGTGCGTAGCGCTGACCCTAGGGGTGGGCTATGATGCGGTAGATACACCATGGCACGGTGTACCGAGTTGCCCGTTTGGTGTCTCGGGAACCCTGCACACATCGTTTGGGGCCGTTGAGGACACCCTGACCGGATTTCCTTGCAGATGGAACCTGAATAGGCGATAAACCTGGACTAGAGACTTGTGAGGTTAGTCAGGTCGTGGTCTACACCCACGTCGGCTTTCGCTTGAAGTCTGCCGAGCACATGTCGTGTGCAGACGCTAAGTGGTGGAAACATGTCTAACGAAGTACACCCCTGCAGGGTATAAAACTATTCGAATAGCCACGTCCGCGGTAAAGGACTACTTGGTTGCCTATACAGTTCATAGACAAGTTAATGGTTACTACTAAAAGACTCAAGATAAGTGTGAGTACGGAGGATGGACCTCTCGTAGGATGACGAGGGAGAATCCCTGGTGGAGTATTGTGTTGGTGAGTAGTGGACTCGTGTGCGAAAACTATCTTACTAGTGGAGTTCCGTAGGATAGCTTAGCCAAGAGTCAAAGCTGACTTGCTGCAATAACCCCACCACCTTCTTGAGAATGAGCATGTATAGTAGGTTCTGTTGTAAGACTTTCTGAGTACCTTTGTACTCATGTTTGCTTAATTACTGTTTTCAGACGACAACACCGCCCTGTCCGATGGGTTCTACATAGACCTTGACGTTGAAGAGTGACTAGCCACCCAGGTGGTGATCCTGGCCATGGAGGGCCCTATGTAGATAGACAGGCTTCGAGAAGCCTTCTTACTTTCTAGTGTCTGTACTCAGACTATTTACTTCTGCTTGTGCTTGTATGATTGTATGACTTGAGTGTCGGGTCATGTGACCCCTATCTGTATGAACATGTTATGTATGGCTCTCTGGAGCCTTTAAATAAAGTACTTGAGTTGTAGAGTTTTGTTTGTGATGCCATGTTGTATGTACTCATATCGGGCATATTGTGTGAATGATTGAAAAGCTTGTTATGAGTGGGATCCGACAATCTAGTTGTTTATCCTTGGCAGCCTTTCTTATGGGGAAATGTAGTCTAGTGTTCCTCGAGCCATAGTAGTCCACTACAGCCCGGTTCACCGGAGTCCTGCTAGCCCAGCACTACCGCTCAGGTCACTTGACTGGCCAGCATGTGTTTCACTTCGTTCCTATGTCTATCCCTTCGGGGAAATGTCACGCGGTGACATCCGGAGTCCTGCCTAGCCTGCTACAGCCTGGGTTCCCCAGAGTCCTGTTAGCCCAGTGCTACAGCCCAGATTCACTCGCTGATGACCGACATGCTCGATGTGATTCATGTATGCCTGTCTCCATAGGTCTGTGCCGCTTTGGGTTCATGACTAGCCATGTCGGCCCGGGTTCTCTATCATATGGATGCTAGCGACACTATCATATACGTGAGCCAAAAGGCGCAAACGGTTCCGGGCCATGGTAAGGCGACACCCGTGGAATACCATGCGTGAGGCCGCAAAGTGATATGAGGTGTTACCGGCTAGATCGATGTGGCTTGGAATCGGGGTCCTGACAAATATGAAAGCCATTGGCTTATTTTTTTTAACTTGGGGTATGATTATGACCACGACATTGCAATTCTCTGTCTATGATACGTGTCACTGTTATAATAATCTTAATTCCACACATACTCTGAACATGATTGTTTATTTTTTCCTTTTGGTCTCTAATTTGAATTGTTGCAGTAGACGCAAATCCTTTGGCCTTCATGATTCCAGGACCTAGAATCATACCAGCCGATGGGTGGTAGTTTATCACTCGTTCAGCTGACGGCGGTCATTTGATGCTCATTTGCACGTACCAAATTGACGAAACCATTTCGTCAAACCACATGCAGTACAATGCCTGGGGCATTCGTGACATTGATGGCTATGGCTGCTTCGTGTTCGAGAATGATCCTAGCTCCGCTAGGCCAGGCATATTCAACTGGAGGCAGGTTTACAGCCTCGGCAACCACTCCATGTTCCTTGGGCTCAATTATCCAATCATCCAACCAATCATCGATCATATCACCGGCAATGATTACCGTGCTATGCAACTTCCATTCGCTAGGGGAACTGTGTTTTCACATCATACCATGGGTTTCATGAATCACCATATCCAGTGATTCGTCGACACAGCTTGTTGCCAGATAATCTTCAGTGTGTGAAAGGCATCAAGCTTCCATGCGATGGATGGCTTTTGCAAACCCGACATGCGCCGATGTGGTTCATGCTAATAGAAAATATGCACAACTTGATTCGCTGATATCTAGACTGAGCCATGTGTCCTACTGCTGTAGCATGACCCTCTTTTGTTGGATATTACTTACTATTGTTAGTTTGAAGCACTCCGATGGTCAGAAGGATAGATACCTTTCTAGATCAAGTGCATCGTAACTCAGCTGCGTAGGATGTACTGATAATGATGATGGAGATGCTGTGTAGAAGCCATATATATATATATCAATTAGGCTTCAAGTGTGTACTTGTTGGTGAAATTGTGGTCCAATGGGAACTGTATTTTGTATTACTCATGTAACCTACAAAGTCTGTGGCACAACCTTGTAACTTCTTACCCCATTTCTAAATTTGTACTAGTCCTCTATACCGTATATTGTGCTACTCGTACTACTACCTCCCTCCTGGTTTACTGGTCCCATTCATAATTTGTGTCAAATTCTCTCCATAAATTTCACTAACTAAATGTTAATGCATGTCACAAAAAATTATATCGTTTTATTCGTATTTGAACATAGTTTCTAATGGAATAATTGTCGGTGACATGCATTGACATTTTGTTAGTTAAACCTATAGTTAAAATGTGACACTAGATATGACTAGTAAGTAGTGCGTTAGTAGTACTAGTATACGTCGGTCAAATTATATATCATGTCCACACATTGAATTGACGTGACAACATGTTGCACGTGAGGTGACACAAGAATCCCGGCGGCGTCTTCGGGTATTATGGACTTCAGATTTGGAGTACCACTTATCTGTTGAAATCTTTCATCATTCACTTAAAACAGATGATTGATCATACATTGAGTACAATATAACTAGAATTAATCGATGCAATTCCAAGAACGATTGGCCGGTGCTGCCGGCTGGCGTCAAGTTCGATCCCACGGATCAGGAGCTAATCGAGCACCTTGAGGCCAAAGTAACTGCTGATAGCACGAGATATCACTGTCTCATTGATTTGTTCATACCAACCATCGACAGTGAGCACGGCATATGCTACACCCATCCCATGAAACTTCCAGGTAAGACGCCGATCGGCCGTCTACTTGCACAAACATATTCCTTTGTTTATAGCTCTATTTTTCTTTTTAGAGGCCGACCTAGTGAAGCAATTACAATTTGACAGTTAATAAAAAGTGAAACAAGTGACTGCAACATGCCAAAGATGTTATGAAAATGCCAACCACGCACACTAAAACCTGTATTCGACAATATTGCAGGTACCACACTGAGTGGCCTAAGTAAGCATTTCTTCCAGCACAATTCCAGGGCATTCAAAAGGGGCACGTGGACGCGTCGCAAGATACAGTCGGAGTGCGGCATGCACGCGATGTGGCACAAGACTGTCAATACCTTGCCTGTGGTGGTCAATGGCCGGCAGACAGGCAGCAAAAAGGTTCTGGTGCTGCACACCAACAAGAACTTCGACCAGCAGAGGACCAACTGGGTGATGCACTAGTACCACCTTGGGACCTGGAGCAAGAAAAGGAGCGGGAGCTGGTCTTCTGCAAGATTTTCTACCAGACGAACGCTAGGGACAGGAGTAAAAAGATTATAAGTTAGTTTAGTATTGGTACTTGTACTACCGTGTCGTCTGCAAGTTGGTATTGTTGTTAACGATCTTTCGGCATGAACTTGGCATTTTCTTCCAACCATCATGCCGAGGGTCGACATGTATATAAAGTTGAATCATTTGTTTTGAAACGAATTTTAAGGCACCTGATTTTTATTTGATGGGTAGCATAAGCACCTGCCATTCGAATTCCCAGTTCTCCAAAATTTTCAAAACAATTGCATGCACTTATTATCACAATGAAAAAACAATATACCTGTTGCATCCCAGTTATCAGTCTGTACTTGCAGAATTCTCTCGTTTGTTGAGCAGGTATATTGTTTTTTCAAGTCGAGCAAGTTTCAACTGGGCTGTAGATTGCCCAGGCTTGGTTTTGTTTTTAACAGGCACAACCCATAATGAAAACGGGGCACAAAGATCCAGCAGGTATCTACTGGCCTCTGTCCCGCCAGCGTTAGTTATATTTTTTCTTACAACATCTGCAGGCAGTTTTTTTACTGAATCAATCACACATCCCAGTTCTATTTTCCTTTCGAAACGCCATGTCCTACATCCGTTTTCTAATCTCTACCTATAGTTTTACTAGTTCATATACACGTATAATTATATTGAAAATATATGAAGTTCCCTTTTCATATTTACATCCTTATTTGTGTTGTTTTTTCCCTCCCGGCGCTGATTTTTTACCACCGGTTTTCCCTTAAACCAACTCAATTGTCCCGCGTCTTATTTGGTTAAAAAAACAAATTTTTTGGCAAATCAGTAAGTTCTTAAAAATGTTCGGACTCCACCGAAATATGCGGCATAAGGTTGAACTTTTTGACCGTGGTCCTGGGTAGAAAATGGGTTGTAATAAATTACTTAAGAATTAGAAAATGGGCTGCAAATAAAAAAATTAGCAAATGGGCTCTATGTTGTCTGCCACTGATTTGGAGGCTGACTTGTGGTCCTACTAAGTTCATGCATACACAAGGTTTCGCAAAAAAAAAACTTAGTCAACAATCGACTCTACCAGCGTCAGACCGTTAGATGTCAATCTAATGGCAATCGGGCTTCTTTAGTCTCTGATCTTCCTTCTCGAGCCGCCCAAACCAGCGCCTGCGGAACTACATGCTCCCGCCTCCCGTGCTCGGTTGTGCTGCCGACAGGCCTCACAGCCCCACCATACCCGCATCCCTGGCCTGTCTATCCCTATACTCACCCACACCTCTAGTTATTTTCCAGCGACGACAGCCGAACCAGTCAACCCTCGTACTCCCCACCGCGTGGGCAGCAACTACCGCGTCTTTCCCAGCTTTGTATCGTTCGCTTCGTAGGCCTCGCCGTCGTCCACCACCCTGGTGCTCTTGACGCAGTATGGTCAACATGGTCAACGAACGACATCCATCGGAAGTGGACTTTATGTGGAGAGGCTGACAGCTGGGTCCACGGCCGCACACTAGGAAATGCCTCCTTATTACGCGCAAAATAATGATTCCTCCACCTGACATCTGGGACCAACCGGAAGGGCCTCTCTATTTCATGAAAAACATGTTCCCCCCGCTGACAGCTCGGACCCACCAGCTGTATCTTCGCACGCAAGGAAGTGCCTCCTTAGTACGCACAAAAAAATGAATACCCCCCTGCGTGGGAGGCTGACTTGTGAGCCTACTAAGTTGACGGGGACGAGGGCTTTGTCAACTTAGTCAATATTAACGATTCTAGCTCCAGTGACCGTACGATGTCCATCCAACGGCTGTAGTGCTTCTTCAACCTCTGGTCTTCTTGCTCCAGCTGCCCAAACCAGCGCCGGTCATGCCGCGTGCTCCTGCCTCCCGTGGCCGGCTGTGATGCCACGGAGGCCTCGCCGCCCCCTGCTACTGCCATCGCTGGCCAGGCCATGTGCCTCTACTCACCCACACCTCCTGTTATTATGCGGCGATGGCAGCCTCACACCACAGTCGAACCAGTGAACCCTCGTACTCCTCTCCGGGTGGGCTTCCACTACCGCGTCTTCCCTGGCTCCCCATTGTCCCCTTCCTAGGCCTCGCCGTCGTCCATCGCCCTGGTGCTCTTGGCGCAGCGTGGTCAACATGGTCAAGGGACAACTTCCATCGGAAGAGTAATGTACGTGGAGAGGCTGACAACTAGGTCCACGGCCGCAGCAAGGAAGTGCCTCCTTATTATGCGCAAAATAATTATTCCTCCACCTGACAGGAGGGACCCACCGGACGGGCCACCGTATTTCAAAAAAATGTTTCCCCCTGACTACTGGGACCCACCAGCTACATCTTGGCACGCAAGGAAGTGCCTGACAGTTGGGACCTACTTGGTCGAAGCGTATGTAGCATTGTCATTCTGGTCGCGAATGTTTACGTACATACGATCGGTCTGTCTGCAGGCTGCAGCGATGAACCATGGCCGTGCAAGGAAGGGCACATGTCGTAGTAGAGGCACGCACGTAGCATGTACACATACGTACAGCGGCCAGGGTGTAAGAAATTAAATACGACCACATACATACATACGGGTGGTGTCTCGAATTCCTACTCGCGCATACGAACAACCAGGACTCGTGTACATGGTTGTGGTTGGGTCCGAACGGAGAAACTGCATCATCATCGTGTTCATGGGGAGGCAACGAAACACGTGCTGTTCATCAGGAGGCAACGGAACACGTGCTGTTCATTGGGAGCCAACCTACTTGGACAGAACAGCCGATTGAAACGAGCCTTGGCATACCGTAGAACGGAGGAAACAACCTTGTGTTCGACCGGCCACAATGGAAATGGGATCCTGTTCATTGGGAGCGGTCTGGCGTACCGCAGAACGGAGGAAACGGACCTCCTACGGTCGAAACAGGGTCCTATTGATTGAGAGGGGTGTGGGTACCGCAAAACGGAGGAAACGGACTTGTGTTGGAGCGCTACGATCGAAACGGGGGTCCTGTTCATCGGGAGGATGTGGCGTACAGCAAAACGGGACTCCATGAGATACTGTTCATCTCCACCGTCGACCTCCTCCAGCCTCCACGGGCTACTGTTCATCCACCGTCGACCTCCTCTAGCCTCCACCTGCGACTGTTCATCCACGGGCTACTGTTCATCCAGCCTCCACCGGCTACTGTTCAACCAGCCCTCTCCATGGGGTCCTATTCAACCACCCCTCCATGGGCTGCTGTTCATCCAGCCCTCCACCGGCTATTGTTAAACCAGCCCTTTACCGGCTATTGTTCAACCACCCCTCCATGGGGTCCTATTCATCCAGCCCTCCACGGGGTCCTATTCATCCACCGGCTCGATCGATCGGGGTATTGTTCATCCAGCGGCAACGACCTCTACTACAACGGGTTCCTATTCATCCAACCCCCACCGGGAACTATTCATCC